>NC_084667.1:52869402-53176069 GCF_028389875.1 Rhea pennata
CTGCAGAGTCATGTCAGACGAGTGAGCTGAAGCTACAACTCTTCCTTTCTTCTCTTTTATTGGGAAGACCGGTGATAGTTTTTTGTCAGAATTCTTTTTGGGGGAAAATTAGGTTAAGTATTCAATTACATAGAGTCTTTCTTGAAAGGTATTTGTTTGG
Organism: Rhea pennata; assembly: GCF_028389875.1. Lineage (NCBI taxonomy): Eukaryota > Metazoa > Chordata > Aves > Rheiformes > Rheidae > Rhea > Rhea pennata. The sequence continues at coordinate 52,869,563 of NC_084667.1, forward strand.
TAGAAAGTATGACTTCATAAAATAATCCCTCTGTGCGTGTGTGTGTGTGTGTGTGTGTGTGTGTGTCTATATATTGCTTTTTTTTCCCAGTAAACATTAGTGTTATTTTGTATCTTATACCTAGATTTCATGCAGTGCTTTTTGCCGTCAGTATTGTTAAATGTGCTTTATTTACTGAAGATTATTCAATATTCTGATGCCTTTATGTGACTGCATTTATTAGAAGGAAATATTCAACTCATCTTGTAATTATTCATGCCAGTTATTTATTCATAGGTACACTGTTCCCTCTTTAAATGTTAATGGTGACAATTATCACCCCTTTGGCTTCTTCGGGCTGCCACTGACAGGTCCTCACCCTTCTGGCAGGGCTGTGACACCCTCCTTTCACTGGAAGCAGCACTTAACTGTTGGTGTTCAGGCCAATTTTCTTCTGCTTGGTGTGGTGGCAGAGAAGCCTTGTGTACAGTTACGCTATCACTCCTCCTTGATGAGAGCTCTCTCTGTCATTGCTATATATTGCTAATATTTGTTAAGATCTACAGTTTTTACTGTATGTGTTGTAATCTGTCATTTCCTTATGTTTCCACCATTCACGGTACAGTCTTAAATGTGGTGTGCCTCATCCAAAAACCAAGGCAGTTTCCAGTATGAAGCACTATTTCTCTGAGGTCTTCTGATGAGCTCCTGATTGCAGATATTTTCCAAAATAACTGAGGTTTTGTCAGTCCAGTCATCCCATCCGTAACTGCCACGGCCTTCCTTGAGAAAGAGAGATGAGCCTTAGCTTGGGGTGTTATCCGAGTCTGTTACTGTGAATGGCTGGAATTCTCTAACCTTCTGCTGCTATCCTTGCTTCCTTAAGGAGCAAGGGAAGTTTTCTAACTGTCCTAAGTATTTTCAATAATTCCAATATCTTCCTCTGTGTAGCATTGTCAGAGTTGCTTTTTGACTTTCTAAAAGAATTTCTAAGATGCAATTATCATAACCAATAAAATAATTTTGGGCTGGGGCAGTTAATTATCCAATGTACTCCCCAGCTGTTTAAACAGACGGATATCATGGAGCTGTGACACATAAATAAAACGAAACTCAAATTTCTTTAAACAGTTAATAATCTTGATTAACTTAGAATGTTTTTGACAGACATAAAAGCCAACTCTCTCTTTCATTTTTTGAGTTCTCGCTTGTTAGTTTTGATGCTTTTGAACCTGTGAAAAGTTTTTTTTTCCTTGAATCTAAAACATGCAGTGAAAGTCTTGGGAAAATAACTCTTTCTTGGGAAAGAATTTCTGTTCTCATGAACAAAGGTTCCACATTTTCAGATAAATAAACAAATGTTTTGTAAAATCATGCCACTGGATATGTTATTGTAGCTGTATGTGCAATAATAAGCTACAATTTTAAAAAGTTTCTTATTTAAAATATGATTAAAGCAATGTTTTTGCTTAATTCATTACTTTCTGATTAAGATGCTGTTAGCTGCAAGTTGTTTTAATAATTCAGACTGCTTTCTACAAGGAACTTGTCTTAACCTGGTATCTATTTTGTTATCAAATTTTAAGAGAGTGCCTAAATAATTCATATCATGACTGTCCGGGTTTACCAGTCCCTAGTCCACCATACAGTACAGAGGCTACAATGTCTAGATTACAAACTGATAAAAGGAACCCAGCCTGACACAGATGTGCCAGAACTTTCCCCCATCAGTTGTGTAGAGGTGGTAGCTGGTGGTTCTGAACCATCCCTGCGTTTAGCAGAGTGGAGCCTGCATGCTAGCTCGGCTTCATTGTGTCTCTGTTGTTTTCATACTGGCCATGTGAACTGGACTCCTGTTAACCATGCTTGCATGAATCCACTAGAAGTAGGCATCAGTGCCATTGATCGTTAGTTTAATGACTAAAATATCAACATATGGTTTTCAGTATGCAGAGGATTTTTTTTATCTACCACTGATAATTCCTTATGTTTCCTTGGTTAAAATATTACTGTAGTCTAGTAGAATGTATTCTTGGATCTATTGTTTTGTGTCATCTTGAACTGGCCTCAGCGAGTGAACTGTAAGACCAAATACATCTTTGCATGATGACTTTTTTTAAAGACCAGATCATCACAGGTGCTTCTTCAGGGTACTTAAATATTCGCCTGACTCCAAACACATGAAAAGTCTGACTGAAATGGAACTAGTATTAAGAGTAACTTCTGTAGCTATTGACTTCAGCCAGGTTTGGGCTGATCATCTTATAGATGGACATAACTCCTAACCCCTTATGGACCCCTAGGTCCATGATCTGTGCCTTGTATTTGTTATGAAATGACATACAAACATTGTTTGGGCCTTTGTTGAAAGGCCCCATCCATACCTTTTCCCTACTTCAGAATTTTTTTAGTTGTTTGTTTCTAAATTTGCTCTTAACAACATTGTGCACTTAACAGCGTTTACACTGTTTATGCCTCTGAACTTCTCTAATGGAAGAAACGTTTATGGGCTGGAATCTCAAGCTGATGTAAATCAGTAAAGCTCCATTAACTTTTGTGGAGCTATACTTCTTCTTTTCAGTATCCTTTCAGCAGAAATATGGTTAAGAAATGAGAGCTAAAGAAAACAGAGATTTAAGTGAAATGAGTTTTACTGGAATTTGTTATGTCTGCCAAGTGCAAATATGTTAAAATCCCCATGTTGACAAAAAAAATCCATACAATTATTTTGCTCATTGAACCATTTAAGCTGTTGATTCATCTGCAGACACATTTCAAAATCTCCAACTGTTTAATTTAGGGGAAAAAAAAACTAAACTATAAACTGAAAAAAACAAGCTGTTACTTGGTCATCTGCCCACTCTCATATTAAACCACAGTGTATACTTCTACAGTAAGAATAGGCAAGAGGTTTATCTAGTGCATGGAACAGCTACTCAAAATCAAACTGCTATATGTCATTCCCAATTTTGGCATTATCTACACCATGCAATTGAGGAAATGGTGTTCTCTCATCCATGTGTCTTCATTGCAAAATTAACTTGGATGGTGTATCTTGGATTAGTTTAACATAGATAAGAGCAATTGCACTGGAAAATAACTCAGGACTGTCACACAGTGATTGAATGACTGTGGAATGATTGTCTTAGTGCCTGATCAGATGTGCTAATGTTAGCTTTAACTAGGGCTTTTTGGTAGGCTAGCCAGCTTGAATTGAAACATTGCCATGCTCAAGTTAAGGACTGTAGAAACTGCAATGCATTAATAAGCAAGAAAAGACCTTAACCTTTCACAAGACAGAGACAATATTTTACACCCAGTCTTTTATGATCAAAAAAATAACAGGAAAATGATTTTCACAGAACAAGACTAGAAAAACAAAAAGAAGCAAGAATAAAAACTCATCTAGTAACATCCTTTGGAGTTTGTAACTAGTTTGCAAATTCCTGAATATAGGTTAATGAAGATATTCAGACAGGTCAACCAGCTTGCTAGTTCATCAGCTGTGTTCATCCAGACTCTTGGAGGAAGGTGCAAACAGTATGATGCCTTTTTATGCATTTACTCTTATTTCTGACTGTGAAAGAGTTTGGTGTGACATGACACAGTGATACTGTAAGTTAAGTTAATAGGCTTAGTAATCCACGCTGGCATAAAATAACTTTTGATGTTAGGTCTGACTGTCTAGGCAGCTGAGATATAAGTAGATCAGCTAGGAATAAATATGCTCAAACTAGCACCAGTTTGAGGCCATTACTCCTGCTCTGCTTTATGTACATCAGCTGAGGGCAGATGAAGTTTGTGGTGAGCCTGTGCTCTGAGTATTCACTGTCATTGTCTACATTTCTTATTTTCATGACCATGCTGGTCTTTCAGCACACTTCTCCTGCAGCCTTTTTATTGTCAGTTTTCCTACTATGATTCTGGCTGTTTCCAGGCCTGCAGCAGGAACACCAGCAGCTGCTTTGATTCTGCTTGGCAGGTTTTTTCACCTAACAATTTGGAGAAATATATATATATATATATGTGTGTGTGTGTGTGTGTGTATATATGTATATATATGTATGTATATACACACACACACATTTATTCCTAGCACAGACATGCTCATATATTCAAAAGGTGAGTTTTCATCTTTGATTCATGTAAATGAGTGATAGGAAAACAAAAGTAGTTTCTGAACCACCTGATGCAATGTGACAACTATGGTAGGAGCTTATTTTAAGAAAGAAATATAATGCAGTATTAATTCTATGTGGGCATAAACAAGCATTCTGCATGTTTAGTAACACGTTAGATCTGATGTGGTCCTAATGCTTTGAGTGGCACTGTAAAGTATAATGTGGGTAACATGGAATCTAGCCTATTTGGGTAGAAAGAGCTCTTGAATAAGGTATTTCTATCTACATATACTTCGCTTGGCACTGTCTTGATGTGATTCTTATCTAGAATGTTTTAGATAGTACTACTAGTTTTTTTTTTTAATTTGTTCTATACAACCTCAGAAAGTGGTTTATAATATAACTGTCTTGAATAACTGTCACTGTGTGGTATGCTTAGATGAGTATTTCATTTTCCTAATTATCCTGTTGGAATGTAGTGCATATATTTATCTAATTTCTTTTTCCTTCCTTAGCTTTCAAGCATTGTCTTTTTTCCTACCATATTCTAAGACTCCATGTAATTCCTCATCATTATTTATATAGCTACCTCAGTGATATTTATAGACAGTGATTATTTCTCATAGATCCCTTTTCCGAGACTCCAGATGAGTGTACTACTTTCCTGCGTCTGAAGGCTAGACAGTACCGTTTGGTGCCTGCAGAAACAGATGCAAGTGTGTGCTGAGGACGAATATACTTCTGATGTACTGATTTGGGATTTTCTACTGAGGGTTACCCCTCAGTCTGTGCACACACGATGTAGTAAGTCAGTTCAGAGCAAGCTGGAGAGAACTCTTGGAACTATTTTCATTGATTTGCTGATCAGCCCGTGAAGTCTGGAAATAAATTAAAATCTGTTAGCGCTCTTCAAATTCCTAGCAGTCCTTATGGCCATTCATGGTGTAAGAAGTGCTGTGCTTTTACTGTTTCAGGCACAGTGTACATTCACACAGTGTTTTGAGAGTGTGATGTTTGTTTTTAGGAAGCAGCACTCTAAATTTAAAACTGGAATGTTTTTATAGGAATGGAGAAATACCTGAGTTAGATGTAAGTGAACAAGCTCTCGTACTAGCAGCAGTGAAGTAGAAGCTCTGACTGCAACCTATATATCCAGGCTTCTAGCTGGACTTGTACCATACATAGCTTCTGCTATCGTAGTTTCCTTATTATTTGTAGCTAGCTAGCTATATTATAGTGATATATGTCACGTTAAACTATACATTCTTCTGCTCTTACCTTCCAAAGTCAACTCCCCTCTGTGCTAATCTTGTGAGAGTGGGCTGTAACATCACTGAATTGATTTACTTTGTGTTTCTTCTCTTTCACTTTTGTTAATTTTTCTTGTTCTGTGACCTTTTCTGTTGTGCAGAGTTTAGTGCATGCAATGCTCAAAGCAAGGATTATGTATCTCTTTTATGTGAATTGAGGAGCTTTATTGCAGTGTTCATTTGCAGATATTAAATAACCATAGAATAGGATTTCACATGGGTAGAGATGTATTTGATAGAGTGAAGGACTGTAAATTGGGATTGTGGAAATATTCTAATGTTTATATTTTTACCTTCCATGAGTAGATTCTCCTCCTGTATACCTTTATTCTGGATTAAGATCATTTTTATTCTGGAATAGTTGGAATGCATTAAGAAAGACCAAACTCTTCCCCTCCCTCAAATGAATAAAGATCTTAACATTAAGCTTGCCACTAAATCTGTGACTGTCTCCAAATCTCTTAAGAGGCTGTTTTCTACTTCCCAGATTTTATATGAAAGAGCAGATTGTCAAAAGGAGGTTGCTGAAGTACATAGTAGAGGCTGGGACTGAAAAGAGATAATTTTTGAAGTCTTCCAGTAGTGTTTACATCTCCTAATTGAATTTCTAGAGCAAGCAGAAAATGCCCCAAGGAATATCTGCTGGGAAAAAATAGCACAGGAATGTGCAGATCAGCCATTTGAAATATATATTTATTAGCAAATGAATTATGGCATAGGAGTGGAAGGTTAAATCTTGATTGGTTTAGATGGGATTATTTGTGTGGAAAAGGTAAATACAATTTAGCCTATAGTATAAGAAATATGTTGGTGTCATTTTGCGTCATCAGGCAGAAACTCTATGCTGGAATGGTATTTGTGACTCAGCTGAGCTGAAACATATGAATAAAGGAGTAATACTACTAACTATGTGTTCAGAAAACATAAACCAGGCCCTGTAAAACTGTGATGTTTGAAAGGTAAATAAAAAGTCTGGGACTCTCTTTTTGTTTGTTCACCTGATGGATTTTAAACTTTTAGACTTTTGGGCTTGGCCCTTTTCCACAAACACAAAGACTAGAAACATTTTTTTTTAAAGTGAAAATTGAGATTCTTACATAACTGCATAATTCCAGGAGCTTGGCTCTAGGAAGAGTAAAAAACAATTATCACATGGGTACCACAGAATATGAGAACTGGCTAAACTGTATGAGCACGGCTCACAGGGAGAAAGTGTTATGGTTCTATTTGTCCGTATGAAAAAGAGATTTTCAAAGCACCAAGGGGTACATGACATGGAACAAAAAATTATCCTAAATATTGGACTCCAAAACATCACTTCCATATAGATCCAGTGTTTTCTAACATTGAAGTTTTTCTGAGTGCTTAATACGCGCAATTTGAAACAAGTTTTCAAAATTCTGCTTCCTTCTAGAATAAAAGCAAAATTTATATGATTAATCAGCTGAACTCAGCCTGTGGCATAAACATTGTGATTTTTGTAAGAGCTGGGCACAGTGTCCATGGCTAGCTGAGTTCCTTGGAAATCTGGGCTTGTGTATGCTGAGTAGCCTTTTAGGCATTCTGCCCTCAGAAAGGTCACCTACAGAACAGCCATAGAGGGGGTTCCTCCAGCGTATTCTTATCATGTCTTTATATTTTACCTGTTTCTTCTTGACTGATGGACCCTTTGGACAAAATACAAGAAAATGTCCTATTGGAAATAATCGTGAACTGGCAGGGGGTAGAACAAATGTTTGAGTACTTTTTACTACTGCTTTCCAGCATTTTGCTTTTAAATCCAGGGGGAAAAAAAGTCTTTTACAGAATGAAATTTCAAACCATTCCTATGCCTGACTTTATGTCTTTCACTTTTTGGTCTCCGTAAGCCTAATTTTACATCTAATGTTGCTGTGGTCCTTGCAAATTCTGGAAAGCCAGTTAAGCTTTAACTTAATCTTAGCCTTGTTGAAGGTGTCACCTACAGCTTTTGAGTTATTTAAGCTTGGAATATAACAATTATCTTTTGTGGTTAAAATTCCCACTCGGAGTTGGTTTCAGAGAAACTATAAAAATAGATCTTTTAAATATTATGTTTTATTTCTTTCTCCATGCATTTGGCATTTGTGGAAAAAGAAAGATGTGTGCCAATACAGCTGCTTTTAAATGAGCCATACTGCAGCTTTTGCTGAAGTAGAAAGGGTTCAAAAGCCTGCTATTATGCATTAGTTGTGCTGAAGGCACAATAGCACAGTTTCAATTAAAGTGCATTTCTATTCTGAAGACAGCTCTGGTGAAAGACCTCTTGGGGTTGCCTCTTCTTTCAGAGTGTTTTCTACATGTAGTTTGTCCAGTTTACAAGTGACCTGGTAGCTTTTCTAACTACAAACATTTCAAATTTAATTCTGTGGTTGGCAAATCGAGTCAAGTTTTGCTAGTCATTTTGCACTTTGAAGATGTACCAAGCAGGAAATAGCCTCAAGTACTATATTACTTGAGGTCTATCTCCAGCAGGTATGAGGAGGTATTTATACCCTATTTTATTCACTGAAGAAGGCTAGAAAGAAAGAACTTGGTTGTATAAAAAATATTTTTATAGTCAATTTGAAAGTAGAATTAATATTTATTAAACAGCATGAGTGGTATTTTCTAAGGAAAATCATTATTTTCCTCTACTCCATCTATAACCATTAATAAATATGATCATCTTTCATATTAGGCCTGTAACAGGTAGCAAGCATTTTCTTTTCATCTTTGAAGGACAGTTTTGGTCTCATTGTTATGTAGAATCAATGAAATAATTAATACATCCCAGTATTCAAATGGGTGACATTTGCCAAATGGGAGTCTTCAAATGTGCAAAGGGGAAGGAGAGCAACTTTGGGCCAGACTCACTTGACAGGTCCATCTTATTTACGCATTCAGGCAGCACAAAAGAGAGATTCTGCCAGCTGTGAAATTCTGTAGTGCAGGAAAATCTATCTCAATGCCAGCTTCTGTGGTGGTTGTTGCACACCTGCTGAAAGAGTCATTTTGGGATAGGTAGTGGTGGTAGTCTCCTGTGATTGTCAAGCTGAATGTGGTTTTTTTGGCATAATGCAACAACAGTATGTCTTAAAGAAGCCATAAGTTATATTCAGCAACAAAATCATGGAGTTGTGAACCATTTCCTGTAAACCTCCTTTTGCCAAATGGAGTGTGGTTTCAAAGGTTTCCAGTCCACAGTGTCTTGAAACTATGTTCTTCACTTCATAACCTTTTCAGTAAATACTGCATTTCCTCAGCTGATTATCCATGTCCACCGTTATTGAAACCTGACTGTTAGTTCCCCTGGCCATACAGCTTACTGATAGATTTTCAGTGAAATCCCCCCACAGGCGTTATTGACTCTGGAGACGTCGCAGCCTGTCCTTGGCAGCACACAGCTGGCTTTGCTGCACAGAGGTGAGCAGGTTGAGATTATGAACGGATAAACTGAACAGCTAGCATAACGTTTGCCATCCTTCAGTTCTGGAGGGGAATTTAAATTAGAGCTGGTAACAAAAAGCCAAAAATAAGACCTCATTGATCTTAAGGTGATTTTACAGGTGACTTATGGAAGCAAGTGGCATTTAATCTTCCAACCTGTTTCCAGCTGGGAAGTTTGCCTGTAAGAACATAAGGAGTGATTTTGAGTGATTTTATTGGGGTACAAGATTTCCTGACCTTTTAATAACTAGTGTTTCTGCAGACCTTTCTTACAGGTGTTACACTATTGGTAGTGAAGCCAGTCTTCATCCCTTTCCCAAAAGCCTTTTTTCTAATTCTAGTGTTCTTGCCGGGGGTGTAGCTTTTTACACATCTATTTACATCTATTTAAAAAAAAGTTGAGTCCTGTAGCCAGAGAGCCTCCACTCCTCAGATGAGTTAAGAAACTGTTGGGAATAGAAACCATCAACTTTCAGGGAACAAAAATGAGGAAAGCTGAAGGGAAGATGAGAAATTGAATGTATAAAAGTGAGAAACCAGAGGGAAATCCTATGTAAAAAATGCCAGAAGTTACTGTTGGTTGATATCCTCAGTTAATACACGGAGCAATCATGAGTTAGTACAATTTAAACTCGTTCATGTTATTCCACAGTAATGAAAGGACATTATTTCCCCTAAGCTAGGACTTAATATGGACAAAAAAGAGCCAATTATACCTGACTCTGCTGGTATTTGAACTGCTTTGGCAATGTTGGCTCAGAGTGCTGTAAACAGTGTGGAGGCATTACGAGACAGTGAGTATGGGGATAGGATTCCACAAAAAGCCTCTGTAGAATGAAAAAAAGGCGGAATATGTTGGAAAAGGTAAAATGTAAAAATATTCTGACTTAGAAATGTGAAGTGTGCAATAAAAGGGATGGGGAAGAGATGAATGATAAGTAATTGGTGGCCTGGTGTGGGGATCTAAAGAATACATGTGCTATATGGAAAGCCAGTACTATGATCACTGAAGATAGCTGAGTTCAGAAACTCTGATCAGTATGTGAGGTCAACAGCTTGTTTCACATAAGCACTGGATAGCTGTCAAGCAGAGGCAGCTTTAGGGTACTACACTACACTGAAATCTTTTAATGTAGGGAGTACTTAGACTGCACCTAAACTAGGTATAGATGATTTCACTTCTGCTCAGCACTGTTTCTGAAATGTGTATGTCATTCTTAGATGATTTGAGTGGATCTCATTGTTCAATAGCTGTACTGAAATCATTGATTATGGTAGAGGAGTTCCAGGTAGGTTCCAACTGTCTTCTATGGACCTGCTACTTGGAGATATTAAGTAATTAAGATTAAGTAATAAGATTGAGATATAGCTGCGTGGAGGCATCAGGCAAGACTCTCAGTAACAGAAAATAGTCTCTGAGATATCTGACTGTTCCCAGAAAGGAGAGAAAACAGATCAGGATGCAAATGATCTTTAGCTCTTTAAAGACAGTTTCTAGAGAAGAAGTCAGCTGGAAATCAGGGAGAAAAAAAATTAATGATCCTAAGCCTTGGGGTCCTTTTAGGATTATCTTGAGGACATTAAAACCATTAATACATGGCCCAGTACACATGAAATGCTGCACTCTGATATGCTGGTGCATCCCCGTACTGCAGTAGTTGTGTATCCATATCTCATCACTGACTCCCTAGATCAGGAGAAGAGATTTCATCATGCATTTCCATTTTTCTTTTGGAAATACCTCATCCCTGTTGGCAGAAAATTGTTAATATAATTTTGTTTGATTGCTGACATTGTCTTAATGAGTGAAAATAGTTTTCTTTTTTTTTTTAAAAAAGAGATAATAAATTCAATGGAAATCCAGGGTTTAATAAGGTGTTAATGTTGCTTTTTACTGTAGCTAGTTCAGTCTTGTATAGAAATTTTCATAATTTCATACTGATGGAAGGAAACTTTTGAGGGCTATTTCATTAGTACACCATCCTTCTACAATACATATATTAAATGAATTTAATAGTTTAGAACTGAGTCAGTCATTTGCTTCATAAGCTGCCACTTACCATGACACAGATAACAGTATTTCACAGCCTTCTTTTGGTTGACCAAGGCAAATTGAATTAATATACCACAGAGATTAAATTTACGCTGGTAATTTCTACCATTTGTGAGGTAAGGGCTATGGAGAGGATGCTTGCTGTGCCTCCTAACGTATGGTACTCTTTCTGGAGACAGAAAGCTTGATCTTTGGCTTTGCACAGCATTACACTCTTTATGCAAAAATGTCCCTCAGAGAAGTCAGGATGTATCTCATGTCATTTCATTTCACTTCATTTGGATGCGCTGTTGCTGTCCAGGTGGCATAATCCATAAAAACAGTTTATGAAGAGTTATCTGAAAAGCAAATTCCTTGCAAAATTTTTCTAGTAAAGGTATGCATTTCTCTGAAATGCCTGCTCCTGATTTGCTTAAACAGAGGTGCCTAGGTTAATATCCAGCAGAAGCTGAACTGAGTATTTGAGGGAAAATTCACATGTCATCTTGGTACAGAAAAGTAAAAACAGCTGTCTAATGGGAATGTGAGCTTAAAGCTTGGTAATTCTTATTCTTCCAGATGGCAGCCAGGATTATCAGTGGATTTTTTTGGGGCGGAGGGACATTGTAAGGTTTTTAAGTTACAAGCTTTCAAATATATAAAGCAGTTGCTGAGTATACCATTTTTTCTCCATTGATAGTCCAGAGTTAAGGATGTGTTAGATTGTGGAATTAATAAATTGTCATTTTGAAATTTGTGGCTCGTGTGATGCTTTTCATGAATTTAGGGTTCTTATAAATCTGTAAAAATGTACTGTTATTGTACTAGAGTATGTTCATGATTTTCTCATGATTTAAAATATATTTTGTCTGATCGGGATGTAGTACTAAGGAGGAGGACTTTCACATGACACACTCTATATAAAGTAAACTAGTTTCACTGCGATGATATGATATTCTGGCTGATCTTGCTTCCAGTTTTAACCCTGAAATACATAAATAAAACAAGTCAATACTTTTCTCTGAGCAAGAACAACCCTGCTTTTCTCTTACAAATGGTCCAATTGCTGTCACAATACTGAAAATGCACAGGCTATACAATACTGTGTATTGTATAGTATAGTATTCGATTCCCCAAGACTCCCTAATATCTGTACTGAACTCACCACAACCATTTCTGAGACTGTGACCACTTCAGAACCTGAGCTGACATGCAGAATGTGACAGGGACTGACCTTCTGGTGCTACTGGTAAACAGAACATGAGAAGAGTTTATCCCAATAAGTGTTTAGGATGGCTTTGAGGTGACTGACCTTCTTTCTCTAAAAATCTTTGCAGCACACTGATTTTGAGGAACAGTCTGGGTCAATTGTTAAATCTTTTGAAAGCAAGAGTGGTTCTGATACATCCCATTCATTGCTACTCAGCTCAAATAGGACCATACTCAGATCTGATAGACCCCTGTATTCAGAGGGATGGGATTGATACAAATAATTTCCTGGTTTTCACTCAAATCTTCTAACAGCTTATGTCAGTACAGAATTATAAGTCAGTGTAAGTTACAGTGCTCTGGGCCTTGTTTGAAAGTTCACCTCCTGATGCACAAATGTTTTACTGCTGATACTAGGTAAAGATGCATGTGTTTGCTCAGCATGTACCTACAGAAGCTCTTTTTTGTGAACAGTGAGGCTTGCGTGTTCTAACTGATGCATACATGCATATGCACGAACACAACATCTTTGAAAAATCTGTCTCTGCAATGTAAAAAAGGGATGGCACACAAGTAGAAGCATGCTAAATGTAGAGTTGTCTGAAGCTGTTTGCAGAACTTGAACAAATGGTGCAAATTTGAAATACAAAAGATAGCTCTTGAATATTATTATGGCTGGGTAAAGGTGGAAGTGTTTAATTCTCCCCTCCTCTCCTCCTTCCACCTAATACCTCTTCCTTGGGTAGTTCCAGTTATAACACCCCCTGAGTGCTAGGGCAAAGGGGTAGTTGTCATAGTCTAGAGATTTAATACGTCCTGAAGTGTCCACCTAGGACAGAGGAATGAGATGCAGGCATTAATTGGAGAAGTGGGCTTTTGTCTACACAAATTTCTGCAAAGGAAGATTGGAACTGATTGCTTTTATCATTTCAAACAGCTACAGCTCTCTTCTCTCTTTAAGGAGAAATTAAAGAATTGTAACAGGCTTGAATGCTTACTAGCTGTTAAGAGTCAGCATGCTTGTTGCCTCTGTGAGTGAATCAGCTGGTGATAAGATGAAGAAATCACATGTTGAGGCAGGTTATAAAACCACAGATCCACGTGGTTGCTGGTAAGCTCTATCAGGCTTAGGAGATTTTGACATTTATTTCTTTGGCAGGCTGCCTCTCACAGGATGGACAGGGCACTTGGGAGCAATGCTCTCATGGTACCTGGGAATAATCTGGTAACAGCCTAAGTAGAGGCAGGTGTCAGGAGCATGTCTGGGTTTGCTGTGCACCAAATTTTCTCTCCAGAGCCATGCAAAGGGCTTAGGCCATGCAGCTCCTAGACTGGGGCATACTATTTGGATGCTCTGTGATTTTTTTTTTTTTTTCTGGTCACAGGTCAGCCAAAGCTTTATATCAAAGGTGAATCAACCCTTCTTTCATGGCGTAATTAAGGATTTTTTTTAATGATTCCATAGCTCAAAAAAAACAAAACAAAACAAAAAAGAGGAGTGATGTCCCCAGATGTCTCTTCCAATTCATGGTTAGATGACCATGAAACAAACTGCCTTTGTTTCCTTCCTCATCTCATATTTGGGGAGAGAGAACAAGCTGCAGGGTGATCACAGCTCCAGTGTAGACTAGGCTCCCTTCGTGCCCTCCCTTTCCCCTCAGTACGACTGTACTGCAGGAATCATGGGCTTGCAACAGTACCAGCAGGGTAAATATTTCTGTATTTCTAGCTGATTTTAAGATGATTCGTATATGTTCCCCTCCTTTTCTTGGCAAGGGTTAGCCCTATTAGATGTACTGTTCTCCATTTCATTTCATCCTCCCATCTGTTCTGTCTCTATTCAGTGGAAACCAAGGAGATGTAGCTCCCACTCAGGCTGCCAGATAGATATTTTCTCATCTATGGGAGACAGCTCTGTGTGAAGTGAAGCAGTGTCCTACTGCACATGCACATCAGACAGTACCTTGAGAGCAGAACACCCTCTCTCAAACTGTATGATAATTGCACGTTCCCTGTATCTGCTTATACCAGTCAGGGCATATGACAGTCCTTGGGTTAAGTGATGTTGATTCCGTGGCCTAAACAAGGAGCAAAGGGAATCCAAAGAGCCTTTTCTTGAGCAATCAGATTCTCATAGCAATAGGTAAGAGAAGCAAGCCTTTGTTTAAAACCTCAAAAACATAATACAATGAATAATTAAAGAGCAATGCATATGGATAAGTTATATAGAATTTATAGATGACAATTATATGACATACATGATTGTCTGGATAATAAACCATAAAGAAAGCAAATGTTTATACTAAAAAACTCAAGACTTTACCTTGGAAATCACTGGTAGATAGCTATTTTATTAAGGAGGAAATCTGTCCTCCAAGGTCCACAAACTTCATTTCTCTGACTTCTAAAGAAGGTTTCGTATCTGTAGATGCAAACCACTGCATGATGTTAAGTTCTGTGCAGAGAGGAACATCATCTTTGAGAAAAGCTGTCTTAAAGTTAATTCACGTAAAATTACCTCTGTGAGGCAAGTAAATATTTATTACAAGTAGTTATTTATGCAGAGAAGGACCTGGGAGTGCTGGTAGATGACAAGTTGACCATGAGCCAGCAATGGGCCCTTGTAGCCAAGAAGGCCAATGGTCTCCTGGGGTGCATTAGGAAGAGTGTTGCAAGCAGATCAAGGGGGGTGATCCTGCCCTTCTCTACAGCCCTGGGGAGTCCTCATCTCGAGTACTGTGTCCTGTTCTGGGCTCCCCAGTACAAGAGAGACATGGAGCTACTGGAAAGAGTCTAGCGTAGGACTACAAAGATGATCAGAGGGCTGGAGCATCTCCCCTATGAGGAAAGACTGCGAGAGCTGGGCCTATTTAGCCTGGAGAAGACTGAGGGGGGGATCTTATCACTGTGTATAAGTATCTGAATGCAGGGTGTTAAGGGGATGGGCCAAACTCTTTTCAGTTGTCCCATGTGAAAGAAGTAGAGGCAACGGGCCCAAACTGAAACACAGGACGTTCTGCCTGAATATGAGGAAGACTTTCTTCACTGTGAGAGTGACAGAGCACTGGAACAAGTTGCCCAGAGAGGTTGTGGAGTCTCCTTCTCTGGAGATATTCAAAACTTGCCTGGATGCCACCCTGTCCAACATGCTCTAGGTGGCCCTGGTTGAGTAGGGAGGTTGGACTAGATGATCTCCAGAGGTCCCTTCCAACATCAACCATTCTGTCATTCTGTGATACCTTGCCGTGTATGAGGCAAGTGGTTTGCAGTGAAGCTGGTTTTTTTTCTTTGATGATTGAAATCCCTGGCTCATTTCTCACTTCTGTCTCTTACTTCTGACACCTTCTGGTCTTCTGATTTCCTATTTAATATTAACTTAGAATAAGTAAAGCTCTATTAGAAAAACAATGTTTATGATTTTTGTTCATGTTTCTTGCAACATTAACTTACACTGAGTTAAGCTTTTTTAATGTTTTATTGTGAAGTAGTCTACAGCCAACTAAACAGGACTGCTGGGTAAGTAACAGCTCTCCTGATAACACATCCCTACTGTCAAGTCATGGAACAGGGGTACATTCTTTCTGCTGTTTGGTGGCAATGAGGGTGCTTCTGGCATGAGCACCTGTGAAGAGGGGTGTAAGCATCTGTGTCAGATTATGTGGAAGTATGTGCGTCTTGCATAGGTCACATTGCCATTGCTAGAGACTGAGGCCTAGGCTGTGGTCTCTGTTCTCCTGATGTGTTGCTGAAATCCATGTATTCTCATAGCTGAAGTTTGAATGGAAAAGATGGAGGACAAATGAGGAACCTGGTAAGAAAAATGGTGCCTCAAATTTATTTTCCATATACATCCATGCTGGGCATGGTATTTTAGTC
Source organism: Rhea pennata (assembly GCF_028389875.1). Classification (NCBI taxonomy): domain Eukaryota; kingdom Metazoa; phylum Chordata; class Aves; order Rheiformes; family Rheidae; genus Rhea; species Rhea pennata. The sequence goes on from NC_084667.1 coordinate 52,885,537, forward strand.
AAGAGATGCAGGAACGACCATATGGTGTAGGATGCCCAGTAGCTGTAGCTCCAAGTCTTTTCTCCCAATAAGAAGCTTTCTTAATGCTTTTTTTTATTTATTAGTAATTTTAGTTAATAGTAATTGTTAAGGGACAGTTATTTATTTGAAATCACATGCTTTGGGTACTGATTTTTGCAGTACTTTACTTCTTGTTTGGGATTAACTTCTCTGGGAAATTTTGCTTTTGACAAACAGCATGGTTGACCAGAAGTGTGTATATTTGATGGTACTACAGTATTATCCCAGAAGGATATTTCTCCCTGATTGCCAGGTGGGAGAATGATACTATTTCAGCAGTATATATATAGGGCTGTTATACGTATAAATAAATAAATAAATAAATAAAAGGTTCTTCTGGCATCTTGAAAAGTGTATCTGCATGATAAAAGCATTCTACATTGCTTCGTCTTAACAGTACAATAATACAGTAAAAGAGTAAGAATGTTCCTTTCACTTGGTTTTAATACTAAGTATCTTAAAACTACAGTGCAATCTGTTTTCTCTCATGGATGCTTATTTCCACTACACTTTTCCTTGTTTGAGGGAAATAATGATAAAAAAATATGCAGAGAAGAAGGTGATATATTCTCATGTTTTGCTTTTAAAAGTACTTGAATTTGTTTGGATCAGTAGGCAAATGCACCTAAATGAAGATAGGAGGTTTCTTCAGTGCTATTTTTTTATTTTTATTTTATTTTTATTGTTTTTATATTATTATTATTATTTTTATTATTAATATTATTTATAATGTGGTTTGCATTCATGTAGTAATCCTGTTTCCCTGGGCTGTTTTTTAACACCACAGAACTGTTTACAGTGTAGATCCAGTTAGCAAGTTCTTCTCTCATCCTTGCTTTATACAGCCATGATGACCGTGAAATTCTATAGCAAACTAGATGCACTTTCTTGAAAGTAGTCCTGCTAAACACTAATGTGCTCATGAGTTTTAGGCACTGAAGTACTCTCCAAACCCTTGAATGATATTCTGTAATTCAATGAGTGATTGGGTATTATTGTGCTATTGTGCTGATGGATTTATGTGTTTATGTCTACTATGGCTTTCATTTTTCCGAATGATAACAGGAGGACCAGGGAAAGAATGGTTCTCTAGGATTAGGAGTAGGAATTCACATTCTGAAATGTCTAAATAAAATTTTATATATAGCTTTCCTTGTATAAGGATGAGACTTAGAAGAAAAGCTGCATCTTTATCTTGGGAAAGCTTTATTCAACATATTAAGCATTGATGTTGGTTCCTGTGAGAATTTAACAGTAAGAACAGGGCTTATTCAAGAGCCTAATGAAAAGCAGTAAAGGCATTGCAGTAAGTCATTGTTGTTGAACTTTTATTTTATGATAAATGTTTTATAGACCATTAACTATAGTAGTTTTCAAATATTAGCTTGGAAGATTTAGGGAGGTTGTATAAGACATAAAAATTTTTCTTTTGGAAGGCAGATAAGATTTATATGTATAAGATTTTAAATACAGCCTGTTGCCAATTATTCAGAAATAATACCTTTTGTAGTAGTGGATGTGTGTGAAAAAAACAGCTGTAATACCTTCATCTTTGCGTGGAGACGCTGTTCAAGTCTGTGTCAAGCTAGACATAATACAGCATAAGGAGATGCATATAATACAAACGAGAAGAGACAAGGTATCTTTGCATTATATGAATCTCAAGGATTGAAGAGCTGGCAGATAATCTGGGTCTTTGAAACTGGAGTATCTTCTCACTGCAGCCAAAATTTTCATGTTTGATGATCACAGGTAACTCAGTTTTAAGACACTCTAAAAAATTTAATCTTCAAAGGGTCAAAGTGCAATACTTGAAAATTAGGCTATTTTAAAGTGTTTCAAGTTCAATAACTAAATTCATCAGCCGTATGTAGAATTACTGGTTTCTGTGTTCATGTTTATTGTTTGCAAAATAATACTGGGAATTTAGAAAATAAGACAATTGAAATAAAAAATGAATCAGCATAAATATCATATATTGTCCTATTCTGTAGACTGTTTTTGGCATTTCTTTAACTGGCAGACTTGAATAGGAAAAGATGATCATATAGTCCTCTGTGTCCTCCTCCAAGTTTCAGTATATTATGATTCAGTTCAAAAAACTTCTTGGAGTTTATCTTGCTGTCAGTCTATATATACAACTCCTTACTGAAACCAACACGTAGTCCTAAATAGAAATTTCGCAACTTCAACCCATTTGGATTTCTGTGTCTGAAATAATTTTCACCCTTCAACATTCTAGAGTAATGTCTGGGCCACTGTAGATCTCTTTCTCAGCCTGTTTTGTTATCCTGTATGTTCTTTATCTCTTACCTTTCTTCAGCCCCTTGATTGGTGTAGTTACTGTCCTTGTCTTCACCATCTGGAATCCTTTCTTCACATTCTGTGTGGAACACAGATCCTTTAACTGAATTCTGCAAAACCTTTCCGCTGAGAAAATGTTTGGAGTTGCTTTAATTTTTTTGAAGTGATTTGCAACACTGCAGAGCCATACAAAAAATTTCAGTTAAGAACCTAATAGAAGGTTACAACTATTGAATAATTTTTCAGGGGCAAGACATGCTTACAGGAATATTATTTAAGGATGAATTTTATGCCCATACTGATCACTTCAAAATGTATTTGGAGGAGAGGGTAATAAAAATAAGGCACCAAGAATGTGAAACTCATAGTAATCACTGAGTGTTTAAGCCATTGGAAGGTTGATAATAACATGTAAGAATCAGTTCTCCGTTTGTTCTTTAGAGAGAAAAAAGGCTATGATGTGGAAGGCTATGTACCAAGTTGAAAGGTACAATCTTGTTTGGTCATATATTTCTACAGAAACATCCTTATTTTTCAGTCTACCTTTCATAGATTCTGTAGAAACTAAAGAAAATATATATTTTTCTCTTTCAGCAATTAATGAATTTCCTCAAGATATATTTACAAATAAAGAACGGCAGCAAGGAGGCATTCTGCTTCATATCTTTGCTGTGAGTTTTCCTCAATTCTGCTTCATTTTTATTTTCTGTGTATTTCTCTTGTAAAATGCTACTCATTGTAGTGCCTTTACTAAATAGAACTCTGTGTATATAAGCATATTTTTAATATTTTGATTTCGTATTTCTAATATGTCTATATGGGTGCAAATGCTCAAAAGGTAACATTTATTTAAGAAAATGAATATTGCTAGTCTGAATTTGCAATACTTATGCATTCATCATCTTGGAGATGAACTCTTGTCCCTGTGGATACCAGAGGATTTCTGCCACTGACTTGTATGTGTTTGCATTTCACCTTGTATATACAAGGTTTGGGATTCCTTCACTGATGACAACATGCATGATGAGGAGCATTCTTTTGATGCTGTTTCATTTCAGTTGCACCTCTGTACAAAATACGCAATTGTAATACAAAAAAACACCCTGAGGAAGTATAGAAAAATGTCATGTGGAGTTTTACGTTTTATTGCAGAAAAAGCCAAACAATTGAGGCCTGCAGGTGCCAGTTTTCCATTCCCAGTTCTGGGAAGGTAAAGTAGAAAGGAATTTTGCTTGACTGAGAACAGCAGGATTAGTAAGGCCAACTACACAAGCACAGAACATAAAGCCACATAAAGCAGTGGGAGGATCACATATATGCATGAAACCACCATCATCCCTTAGAGCTTTGCTGCAGTGGGCCAAGGTCAGGGACGCTGATCTCCAGGTGTGATTATTTCTTGTGTATTCTTAATCAACATGGCGTTACTTTCTCCTAATTACTTGGTCTAATAATTAATTGAAAATATAAATGATGACTATGTCAATGTGCAAAATCCTGCCTGTTACTTTATTATATTTGAATTCTATTATGGCACCCTATTCTGTCATGCTGTGGTACCTTCTGTATTGTAGAGTTTGGCAAACATGCTTGTCCTAAACATAATCTTACATATGATCTGTTTTCATGCCCTATACTGATCAGCAAAGGGATTTTTTTTTATAATGGACGAAAAATGAAGCCATATATTCCTCACAGTTTTTTCATTATACAATTAGAAAAAATATAGCATTGCTTTCTTTCCTCTTTTATGTAGATGAAGTATTTCCTGACTTTATTTTCTTTACAGGCTCTTTATATGTTCTATGCTTTGGCTATAGTATGTGATGACTTCTTTGTTCCATCCTTAGAGAAAATCTGTGAGGTATGTTGAAGAACTTTATTCATCTTTGAAAAACTGGTTAAAATACATTATAGCACTGAACATTTTATGCCATCATTGTTCAGAATTCTTTCCTGTGAATTTGGTGATCTCAGTCTTTTTCAAATGAATTGGACTTTCCATCAAGAAACTCACAAGTGTGAGCACATTGGTCCTCTTGATGACAGTCAAGGTGAAAAAAAGAAAGATTTAATGAGAACATTTGCCAAATCCACTCATAGATACCTGAAGCACATAGGTAGAATGTATGTGACATATGGATGAACTGGGTTTATTGTTGTACTTCTATTCTTAAAACACACTTGGGAAAAAGAGTGCCATATATAGCAAAATTAATGTGTTGGCTTTTCAAGTTTTATTGCATATCCACCACCATCAGCGAGAAGAATTAGACTGCTAGGAAAAATGAGATGGGTGGGAAAAGTGTCCATCTTGATTTGGTTCAGAATGGGAATACATACTTATATATCCAAAAATTTAGTGAGATGGCAGAACTTTTCCCTGCTTCATGTACTCAGTATTGGCTTCTGTCAGTCCCAGCTGACGTCAGTGAGAGTTTTAAAACTGACTGCAGTGTAGCAAAGACAAGCAGTACAAAGTAGCTTTGAAATCCCACCTACAGGCATTAAAAGATCAATACTTGGGAAGGAAATTGTTAGCATTATAACTAAAATTATATGATATTTTATGTACAAAGCCCCCTTAAACCAGCTATGGGACATTTCATGACAGTTTGTAATACTATGTGCTTTTATTATTCAAAATGAATGTAATTCCTTTACATAATTTCTGAGAAGACTTTGCAAAATTGCATACAGGAGTCTACTTTATTTAATCAGAAAAGGATGGAATTTATACTTGGCATATAAGTGTTATGTTGGAGAGTGTTTTTGGTTAAATACTACAAAATGGATACAACATACAAAACTAGGTTTTGATTCTGTTTTTATGACAAAGTGGAAATCACATTTCCTTTGCTTTTTAACAAAACTGCCTATCAACAGTTTCCAGAAAACTCTTATAGCTAGTAAAAAAGACTATTTTTCTATGAATATATGTAGAGAATTCCTACTAATGTTATTTAGAGCTACCTACTTATCAATAGGAAGACAAATGGAAGAATAAGGGAGGCAGTCAGTATCTGCTAAACATTCCATAGGGACCTTTTATTTCCCTTTACAGATGTTCTGTCTTATGCATGCACCTTATAAACCATATTTAAGTTGTACCAGAGTACTGCTGTTCATCCTTCATAAAATCTTTGTCTCTTCTCTTGTATTCTACTGAATATTAAGATAGCAAAGAAGAATTCAAGTAGTTTGCACGCTTTATGTTTGAACTTCCTCAGCAATGTAACTGGTAATATATCACACAGTAAAGGCTTGTGTTTCTGTTTTGTTAAGTTCTTTAGGATGCCTGTTTTCATTAGCTCAAAGTTTTGCATACTGCCTGAGAATACTCTGTTTTTGCATTGCTCCTTTTGTCATCAATCAATTTTTTGTCCTTGAAAGAGAAATGAGATACTAATGATGAGTCTAGAGACTCTCAAAAAGAAAAAAGCTCTGCCGTAAAACCTTCTTTATAGTTCAAGGGAAAGATCCTCAGGCAATATTAAATTGATGCAGCCCGCTTGTGGAGCTACACTTTCTTATGCTGGTCTGAGAACTCTCAAGAATCTATATCCTATTAGAGCTTAAGAGACACTGTAATAAAAATAGATCTGACTACAGTACACAGGCCTCTCTATGTTTGATTGGTCTAATTTTGTGTGTGCTGGTGGACTTGCTTTTGATTTACACTGTTGTAAGTGAGGTCAGAATCAGGCCTGCTGTTTTTAAGGTACATCCACAGAGAATGTGTTTTTCTCTTATCGATTTCTATTGTCAAATTTTAGAAGCCTCAAGAATTGTCTGCAAGTCTTGAATGATTACATTCATTGTACATGAGTTCCAAAAGTGAAGTCAGAAAAATGATTCAAGATGAGTTTGCAAGCTTTTAGGGTCTAAAGGAATGTCTTTCTCTAATCAGCTACATCTAAGCTACAGTCAGCTAATCAGCTATATAAGTAGATAATATTATCTGACATTTCACTGAGTCAGAGTATAGACGTTTTATTTGCCCTAAGTATATTTGACTTCTCAAAAGGCTATAAGTCTGTTTCTATATCATACTAACTATTCAGCCTTTTATAGCATGGTGGGCAGAAAATGAAGGGCTTCTATCTTTGCAACTATAGAACTATGCCGTGTAAAGTAGAGTAGCAGTGCTGAAATAACCAATGCTTTTTTCCAGAAACTACATTTGAGTGAAGATGTTGCTGGAGCCACATTCATGGCTGCAGGAAGCTCCACTCCAGAGTTGTTTGCATCTGTTATAGGTATGAAGCCCACACACTGGCTTTTATGAGACCTACTGTAAAAAATCAGCAGCAGATCAAGCAGAGGTATCCAAAAGTACTGTCAATTCTTTTTTCAATTTATAATCGGCGATTAGAGCTGTCAACCAGTCTGTGGTTCATGGTATAATTAACTACTCAAAATATCTCATGAGATAGAGTCTCCTCAGAAAAACAGAGAAGAATGGCTGGTTCTTAACTTAGGAAGAGAAAGCTGAGTTTTATTGCAGTCCTGTGAGAGAGTGTTTGAAGCATCTGATGCCTCTGGCTTCTTTTTCACAAATAAAGGGAATTAATTTTAGCAAGAAAGTAGGAGAACAAGGAACATGAGAAAAAAGCAAATTAAATAAATATAGATCAGTTAGATCTGCTAAAATCAGAAGGACATGATGAAGTTCTCTGTGGATTAGTTAAAAATTTACTTGAATTAATCCATGAACTACTAAAGATTATGGGCACAGAAGGGAGGTCTAAATGGCAAAAGCAGTACCAATATAAAGGAGGATACAGGAATTCCCTGGAAGGATTCTGCACAAAGTACACTGATAGAGAAGGGGGAAGCAGCAGATTTGAAACATCTGTCTTTAGTAAAGCTTAAGTAGGCTTTCTGATACTGACAGCCTTACCAACTTAAGGGAAATAAGATCTAAAGGAACACACTATAACATCTTGTGCAACTTATTAAAGAGCAGTTTTCAAGGATTAGTAATTAAAGCTTAAGTTTAAAGCTGAGAAAGTATCTCAAGACAGATCACACAAGGTCAGTGCTATTTTCATGAATAACTTGAATGAAAGAATGGAGACTAGACATGTAATTTTCAATGACACAAATGTATGAAGGATCACAAGCATTTTAGGAGGCAAAAATCAGATGGAGAAAGATCTTGATCAATTTAAGATAAAAAGATGCAATTTAATAGGAGCAAATGCAAGGAGTGAATAAAACAAAGTAGAAAGATATCTAGGGGGAAGAATAGTTAGAGAGCTGTAGATCAAAAAGGGCCATAGTGTATTGTGAAAGAAGTGGGAGTCAAACACAAATCAATGGTGGGATGTTGCAAATAACTTAGCCCTCATTCTGGCATGTATTAACTGGAGTATTTTGAGTAAAGCATGGGATTTCTAAATTATTCTCCTTCACTCAGTTGTGTTAGGCCCTATCTGGGATATTATATCCAATTTTGTTACTGTGCTTTAAGGGAGTTGCAGACAAATTAGAACAAGTACAGAGAAGAGAAAAAGGTAAGAGGCTCAGAAAGTATTATCTATAAAGAAAGCTTGAAGAAAGTGAATGTAAATCTTTAAAGCGTCCTTTACTGGAAGATTTTAAGTACAAGGAGAGACAGCTCTGTAGTGTGATCTAGGTATATCTGGTTCTGCCTCGGTGCTGAATATTACATTAGATAATCCTTGGAAATCCTCTCCAGCCTTTGATTTTTGTTTTTCTGATATGCTTATGTTATAGATAAGTAAATGAGGCATAAGTGGATTCAGTACTAAGGGAAGGGGCAAAGTTGGTCCTAGAACAGGCTAAACCTGGAACCTGATTCTGTATTGGCATCAGAAGGCACACATTACTATATCCAAAGTAGCTATTGGTTCTTTGAGGGAAGAATCTCTTCCTCTTGTGAGACATTCTAAGGAAGAGCACATCAAATATTAAATGCCTGGGAGAGAAGTTTGTGTACTTTATTATAGTGTTTGAAGTGAATTATATTCCATGTTCTTGATGGGACAGGAGTTGTTTTATGACTGTAATGGATTACTACAGCAATAACAGCCAAGCTTTCAAATACAGAACTTACTATTGTACTAGCTAGTTACAATTTATTCATTTTTAATAAAAAAAACATAGGTAGAGCTGTTAAGCCAAATATGTGGAGGCACTAGCTAGCCTAAAAGCACGAAGTATTCCACAGAGAGGTAATGATTTATTATGAAACATGTTTTGATTAAACTTTCAAATAATCTTTGTTATTGTCGAGTAGTACATGATCTGAGTAGCCTAAAATGAAATGATGGAGGTAATAATGCATGTTTTGCTTCCTCTGCAGGTGTATTTATCACTCATGGAGATGTAGGAGTAGGGACCATTGTTGGTTCAGCAGTTTTCAACATCCTCTGCATCATTGGTGTCTGTGGAATATTTGCAGGACAGGTTAGTAAGACACCTACCTTTATGCAGTTCAATTGCTTATATTATTGGGTCTTGCAAGAACAAATATATATAAAAAATGGAGCATTAGTCCAAAACAAACAAAAAAGACTTGACTGGAGGTAATGCCAATGTAGAAGAGAATTTACAAAAGCTTTACAAATAGCAAACGTTCTCAAAAAGTTTAGCTGTAGTTTCAGCACTCTGAACATGTAGTATCCAGAGGAAAAGGATTTCTCTTCATACAGTACTATGTCCATAGTCAGCTGCATCTCCTGATCCTTTCTGGTACCAGTGGTGATCAAAGCATCTAGGACCCAAGAGATTTGTTTCATCTCTTTAACAAATGCTTAGACTATGTATCATGTTTTTTCTGTACTAAATCTGATATATCCACAATTAGAAAGAAGTGGGAATTACACTTGCTTTCCTTTTGCTTTCACTTGCTTTTGCTTGCACTTGATTTACTGCACTGCAATGAATTGTACTTGACAGTTGAAATTATGGCCAATTAAAATAGCATTAATAAGCCATATCTTTCATTAATGAAAGTTTCTATATGATTTTTATCATTAGCTATTACTGATTCATTGTCTAACAGACTGATTTGTCTTCCTGTTGGCACAAGACAGCTATTTATTCCAGAATTTCTTCTAATAATGATTCTGCTCACACACCTAAGTGATTGCAAAATGAAGACCTTTATTTTGTCTTTAAAATTGTTTTTTTGATGTTGTTGGCTAAAATTGTGTTTTTTTCAGGTGGTTCATCTCACCTGGTGGGCTGTGTTCAGGGACTCTATGTACTACACATTTTCTGTGATCATACTTATAGTTGTAAGTAGCTCCCTTACCAATCAATGTGTTTTGTTGCTTAATTTCAGAGGACCAGTCTATAGCAGGTGATACACATTGCTAAACAATTATTTTCATAACTAGTTCTAGTGACATGCAGAAGTGAGTGCTTAGCAAGATGACTCCACAACCTGGTCCAGAAATGAAAGCTTTGTGCAGTCCCGCAGATTATATCCCTCATATTCATTTTGTACCTACAACCTGTAATGTTCTGCAGACTAACAGGCTATTGCTATACAGTGCAGTTAGCATTCTCTTCTGACCTAAAGGACTGCTTGTGGCAGAGGCGTAAAGTTTTGAGCTGCACCTCTATTTTAAATAAGGAGGGTGTCTGTTTCTCGCTCCTACACATTAGTTTTATTTCACAGACTCTTGCCAACCTGCCCATATGGGTAAATTTTACCATATAGATCACAGGTGAAGTATTGTTCTCTTCATCTAGAGCAGTGTAGCAGTTCCTTGAATGTATGTATTTACTGCACATTGTGACAGGGAGGGAGAGAATACACTTAGTTTGTTTTTTAACAAAAGTGAAGGGTTGGCTGACCGTTCAATTACAGGCCTTACACATAGTGGAGTAAGATATGTATAACCAGCTGGCCTAAGAGCAGAGGTGGAATGGCTGCCTATGCTGCTAAAAATAAATTAGCTATGAAAGGATTCCGTGCTTTATGTTTTAGGTCTCTTTAAAATACGTGAGATTTCACTATCTTTTACAGGTGCACAGCCTATGTGTATGTGTGTCTGTCTTTCACATACATGATGTTTTAGTGAATAATATTAATAAAAACCACTGAGAAGAATCCAGGGCTTGTCCATGAGATTTGTGCTATGGGGCGATGAGGGGCACAACCCATACAGTGAAAGTTCTGGATTAGAGGTCAAAAGGGGGCTCTATAATTTCTGGTTAGATATGACTGACATTCAATAAATTTGACCATTTTTCAAGTTAGATCAGAGAAACTGTCAATTTATGGCTTCCTTTTTTGTTTTCTTCTAGTTCATATATGATGAGAAAATAGTATGGTAAGTTATGTAAGTTGTTCCCTTATCAATGTGTACAAGTACCTTAAGGGAGGGTGTCAAGGGGATGAGGACAAACTCTTTTCAGCTGTCCCGTGTAACAGGACAAGAGGCAATGGGCAGAAATTGAAGCACAGGAAGTTCCGCCTGACCGTGAGGGGGAATTTCTTCCCTGTGAGAGTGACAGAGCACTGGAACAGGTTGCCCAGAGAGGTTGTGGAGTCTCCTTCTCTGGAGATCAAGGCCCGCCTGGATGCAACCCTGTCTAACATGCTGTAGGTGACCCTGCTGAGGAGGGAAGTTGGACTAGATGATCTCCGGAGGTCCCTTCCAACCTTACCGATTCTATGATTCCCTACAGTCCTATATTTGCCCAGAGAGACCGGTAAATAGAGTTGCAGTGTAACTAGATTTTGTTCTTGTACCCTGTGAGTAAGAGCTGGAATTGACATCTAGGAAATCCTATTTGCTTTGGTTATATATTTTACGATGATCAGAGAAAACTAAAAGAAAAATTAATAACCTAGAAACATTAACTAAATACATAGGCTCTTTGTAAGGCCTGAGGGACTCACGTGTGTGTAGAGAAGGTAACTGAAGTTCCACTGTTCTGATTCTAGATGTTAATGTGTATGGAGGTGCTAGTTTTCCCAGAGAGCAGTCCAAGCTGCTGCTACCCTAGTAGAAGGTCATATGCATCTTCTAAAAGAGCCACCTGAGTGCCTGGCCTGTGCCTCAGCACTGAGCTGACAGTATGCCCTGGCAAGATGATCCTCAGAGGATAGCTCTGGTTTCAGTCCATGTAGCGTGTTTCTGGGATACATACATTACAAGTGATTTGTGTGTTTATTGGAACTTGAAAGTTTTTGCTTCCCCCATTCTGCCGAGACTCCATCTAATCTTAAAAGATGTGACTCCTGCATGCACAAATGTTACTTTTACTATATGTTCAGTGCACATTCTTAAAGAAAACTTGTAAAGGATATAGCTGCTGGAATGACCATTTAACACATCTTCTTTTGTCTCTTTGAGGTGGGAAAGCCTTGTACTCATCATTATGTATTCATTCTACATACTTACCATGAAGTAAGTGACTTTTTCCTCTCCATGCCCTTTAGCTATTAATTGACCATCATTCTTTTGGTGTAGTTTTGTTTTTGGTCCTCTGCTAAGGAGAATACAGCCAATCTCGTTGCTGTACAGGATCCCTAACATTTTTCTACTTACTCAGTTTTGCTCCAGATATGTGCTCAGTTAACAGCAAATCTTTGGATACATCCTTTTCATATGAGGTAAAGTAGGTTTCTGATCAGAGGGCTGGAGCATCTGCCCTATGAGGAACGGCTGTGAGAGCTGGGCCTCTTTAGCCTGGAGAAGAGAAGACTGAGGGGGGATCTTATCAATGTAGACAAATACCTTGAGGCAGGTGTAAAGGGGATGGCACTAAACTCTTCTCAGTGGTGCCATGTGACAGGACAAGAGGCAATGGACACAAACTGAAACACAGGAAGTTCTGCATGAATATGAGGAGGACTTTCTTCACTTTGAGAGTGACGGAGCACTGGAACAGGTTGCCCAGAGAGGTTGTGGAGTCTCCTTCTCTGGAGACATTCAAGGCCTGCCTGGATGCAACCCTGTCTACGATGCTCTAGGTGACCCTGCTGAGCAGGGAGGTTGGGCTAGATGATCAGAGGTGCCTTCCAACATTACTGATTCTATGATTCTGTGATTCTATGAAATGCTGTTATAGAAAGGTATGTGAAAAAGTCCACTGGGTACTCTGTAGTGTAAGCTCACAGCATGTTAGCTCTTGGACATCAATTGCCTATGTACATGCTCACAGGAGGTACGGTACATACAATGTATTTTATTCCTCTTTGAGAGGCAGGCTGCTGTGTTTTCTAAGTTTATACTCAAGCTTAGCTCATGGTAACTTCCTCCTCTTCTTCCTCCTCAAAAATGATCCCTGTATTAAGTTTTTATTAAAGCAGGAAAAGATCAGTGCAAACATTTGTTACCATAAAAGGTGGTAATGATGGTCTAAAGCCAAGCTGGTATTTTTTTAAATATAATTGTTTATATAGATTTGCAGTAAGTTTCTGAACTGTATATTCTTTCAAGAAACAGAACAAAGGTAAATCTTGAGTTCCAAGAGAACCCCACAGATACAGGGAAACTTTCCAGAATACGGAGAAGTACCTCTGCACTACAAGGGCAAAAGCTTGTCTCAGGGACTCTATGTGTTGTATGCTTTGTAGTAACATTCTTTAGCACAGGAGGGAAGCCTGCAAGACTTCACATTCCCACATGCAGTATTTCCTCCAGAACTCAATGTTCTCCATGGATTATATTAAAATAATGTCTTTTTGTAGTTGTCTTTATCTTTATGAGGCAGGTGGAGCCACTGCTTTTCTGCCAGCTTGCCAGTGAATTTCTTCTTTGTCTTAACTTCTTATTAGCTGCTAGAGAACATGCATCCAGGCTGTGCTAGTCTGCATAAATTGTTCTCAAAGGTCTGAGAATTTGAAAGGGAATTGCAGTATACTTCAGCCTTTTCAGACTTTCCCTTTGTGCTTTCAGGTACAATGTGAAGATGCAAAATTTCTTCACCATCAAAAGCAAAAATGTTGGAAATGGTGACACAATCAACAATGAGCTGGAAGATGGTAATAAATATTATGCCCCTAGTTATGAAGACCCATCCATTCCATTACTACAGAAAGGTAAGGCTGAGCAGACAGGACTTTGTTCTCAGAATATCCTTTTTTTTTTCTTTAATCCTGGTCAAAATATTGTCACTATTCGGTCTTAAGCCGGAATTTTTATTGGACTAACTTCCAATTCATTAGTCAAACCACTGAACAAAAAAAACCTCAATCAAAATTGTAGCTTTTTGTGGAGATTATGGAAACAAGCTGCTTTGTACATCGGCAATTTTGCTTCTTTCTTCTTTCCTGTTCAATGATGAGCTACAACACTGTGAAAGAAATATTTTTCTTTTGCCAGGAAGAAGGTAATCTTAATTTCAAAAATTTGATTATGGCTGATATAGAAACTGAGACGTGAGTGTTGAAGGAAAGACACAGGCGGATCAGTGGGCAAGGGGAAATCACATGTTGAGTTCAGAGCACTGGGAAGTTTGACCCTCACATGTCTAAATATCTGAGCATACATTGCTAAGTACATGCATAAAATCAGGAAATGTGGGTTCTTTGCAATCCGAGTCTTTGTCATGAAGGGGAAGAAGATGACACCCAGCTTCAGGTACTACATAAGCAAACATATATATAAAAACATATTTTATTTGTAAGCTTCCTTTTATATCTGTATTATCCCCCTTCTCTTCCATTTCCTCTCTTTGTACAGCCAAATCATTGCTACCTTCAAAGTTTACTACAGGTTTATACAATGACATCACACTGACACTCCAGTCTTGGGTGTAGTGTTTAGACAATAGTTTAATATTAATTTAAAAGTGCGTCTCATAGAACATATAGCATAATTAAGATGTCTTTGAAATATTTTGATCTCTCTTTACAATGAATTTACATGAGCATTGACTATCATATAGTAAAGTCCATCAGTTGGACATGGGTTTCATTCATATGAGATTTAGAGGATACTTCTTAGAGAAGTTGTTACTGGTATATTCCAATGGGTACACAGGGAATGGATAATAGAACACAGATACAAGTGGTTTTTACTTCTGAGTCCTTTGTTGGGTTCTGATGTTCTCCACGCATAAACTCTTAGGTCATATACTTTTAAGATTCATTCTTTTAAGATTCATCTTAAGATTCATTTTAAGATGCATCCTTCATCCTTTCTAGCAACTGTGTGATGGAGGGATGATAGCACAGAGTGTTTGCCTGTCCACCTAGTACCTTCTCAGGAAACATGAAGATTATTCAGTGCTTTTGAAGAGCATGCAGAACTTTCAGGAAAAGCAGCAAGAAAGCTAACAGAAGCCTGGGTTCATGAAATGGTGTCTCCACTACGCACTGTCCACATCAGATTTCAGCTCTAATTTGCCTTAGAGATGCTGTAAGACTGTAGTTTCAGTCAGATTCTTCTCTATTAGTGGATACTTGGCTAACTTCACAAGCTGAACTCAACCTTCCTCAGAAGCAACTTTCAGAAACAGAAGCACTGCTAGCAGCAATGAGATGACAGCTACAGCTTTCCCTTGCCTTTCCTCCAACCAGCACTTAGCACGTTCCAGGAAGCACTGAAATACCTGCATTGGGTTCACTGTGACACAGGTCTAACCTTAATCTGGTTCTCCACACAAGCAAATTTTGATTTCTTCCCCCCAAAAGAACAGCTGCTTTGGATGAGGAACTTTCTCCCTACTGATGATGATTATTTTGTTGCTTAATGTGATGATAAAAGGGGATTCACACGCTACACAACTCTCCTTGATCTTCTTAAGTCTTATCACTTTCAAGAGCTTCCAATGGTAAAAGATAAAAGCTTCCATTACTGGAGTTTCAGAGAGAAAAAGGAGAGCTTTTCTCCATGAGGCAGATTCACTGTCAATGAATTTACACTCACAGGTGAAGGCAAAAGATTTGCATTTTTGTGAATCATACTCCTATTTAAAAATAACTCCAATAATAATAATTATAAAAAACCACCACTGTGGCTCATTGCCCTTAGCTTTTATTGTATTGACCCAAATTTCTCCCAGGTGGCATGGTACTGTTCCTGCCTAATAATACAAACTCTAGACAAAAGGACAAAAGTGGGTTTCTGAACAGAGTGTGATGTAGATATGCGAGGGCATGATCCAGGCTCAAATAAAGTCAGCAAGAAGCTTTCTACTGACTTTGGCAGAGTTGATAGTGCTGACCTTTTGTGATGAGATTTTATAGTTTGTTAAAGGGAAAGCTGTGCTCAGAACATACTTGCCTGAGGAATATATCACAGGAGTAGCTAAAAGGGCTTTTCGCTGTCCTACGTTTTTGAAAAACACTTTTGCCATTTTTACTTGGAGCCCATTTGTACCATATGAGGCAAAGTTATATATATCTATGGACGTATGAGATTGAAGAGCTTTTAGGAGAATATGAGAGAAATGTATTGCAGTAAGTCGAAATGGCTGCAGCAAGTCATACATGTACAGTCATGCATTTTATATGAGTGCTAAGTTTTTTAATGATATTTCATCAAAGCTGAGTATGTTTTGTCACTGTCTCATTATTGGTCTTTGGAATAGTTCCAGAGTGATTACAATGCTTCTGTATTGGTTTTCCTGACACACTGTAAGATAAAGAAGCACTTTGGAGACTTCCCTGAGAAATTCACCTGGGAGTACCTAACCTGATGAGACTGTTAAACCGAAGATATCTGGCATTTTTCCCCTACAAGGACTACTATCAAATATTCCTTTTTCTTTGTTTAACTAAAACAAATGTTAAGCTACTATGGCGGAGTCCCCTTCTGTAAGACTTGTGATTTTCCTAGGTAGCTTGTCTGGCTCTATATTCCTTCACAGGAAAAGCTGCTTCACTTTAACTGCAAGAGTCATCAGAATTGCTGTGCTCCTCATTTGCATCATCAGCTGCAGAACTCAGCAAGGTTAATTTGTTTTAGATGTCAGAGGTGGGGGGATAATTGCCCTTTTATGTTTACTAAACACAAAGTTACTACTAGTTCTACTCCATTATAGATGAGGCTGCAAGAGAAAACTATAGAGCTGATTCTTTGAGTGGGACAGATTTCTTTGAGAAAATAAAGATCTCTTTAGTACACCTTGGGTGACCCCAGTGTACTCACCAATAACTCATTTTAGTGAAACAAAACAAGATGCTTAAATGCAGGAGCGCAAAAGATACAGCAGTATACTGGTGATTCACAATCTCACTGTTTTTCAATCTGAGTGATGGTGAAAGAATATTTTTCTCCAACTTCAAAGCAAATATATTAAGACATGCTTGAGACAGCAAAGCCTGATTGGATGATGTGGTTTACATACATGCATGGATCCTGACTTCTTCCTGAAAACGAAAAATATTTCATCACTGTAACAATATAAACAATAGCTATGTAGATTTCTATGTGTTTAGGACAGGTCTATTTTAATTCCTTTGTTTTAGTTGAATGTTTCCTTAGATTTCCTTTGCTTCCTGGTGGGAACCATGCACTAATAATTATCTTTTACTTCTACCTCCTAAATTCTCTTCTTCTTCTTAATGTAAGTAAGTTGCTGTAAAAGGGGGCTGGGACGGTGAAGCCAAGCTTAGCAAAGCAGTAACACAAGCAACAAAAAACTCTGTTGTTTTGTTTCCTTACATGTAATAATTAATATTTATAACAGTCATATGCATATCTCCTGCCCTGCTTTCTAACACTACATGGATATGTCTCCTGTCTGCTGAGCCTTGCTCTGCTTGCTATGTGTAGTCTGTTGCACTTGTGAGAATATCAGTATGTTGTTAAGCTTTCAAAGTCCTTGCTTGTATTTATGTTGATTCCCAATATGATTTTGTATCTCTGTTTGTTTGTTTTCTTAGCATGGTAGACAAAACGAACAAAACTAAACTCTTACCTTGGTACAAATTCCTTTATATTAGCAAAGGCTTATTTTGTAACACACATTTGTTTTGGACAGTTTTGTTTTTCGTAGTTTCAGATCTTGTCATGTTACAGAGACTGATAATATTCTGTGAAAGTAAAGTGAAGATTTCCAAAGCAAGTGAGCACAACATTAGAGACTTCTGGATGTGCAACAGCAGCTGTTAAACACCTTGATCCAATGGGATAGCTTTGTAGGTCTCAGGAGGGCTGTATATACTGCCTCAGTGCAAGTGCTTTTAGAGAAAGCATAAAAAAATATAGTGAAGCATAGACAAAGAAAACTGGTACTACAGCATGAGTGGCTGGATGAAAACTACTCCCACTCATTGGAGAGTGGACCGATGGTGGCTGCCTTATTGGAGTGAAAGCTCCTTTCAGCACATGACCTAAATGAGGTGCACCACTGAGGAACATTCACCAGGCTTCAGAAATATTACATGAAAGTCACTGGTAAATTCAGGCATTCAGATGAATATGGCACCCGCACACACACCACACACACCTGAGAATGGAAAGAATGGCTCTGGGTGAGGGGAAACATGGTAAGATCAGTTCCACAATTAACCCTGGCCATTGTGATCACTAGTGAAGGGAATGCAGCAGTACGGCAAAAACAGTGTGGTCATGGTGGATGAGATCATCTGCTCCAGTCCTCCCAAATTCCGGTTCCCTGAAGCTGGGTTACGGATAATGATTACAAATAAGTTTGGACCACGCACCAGAATGCGGATGGCAAGCCGTCTCATCATTAATGAGGTAGGTTCATTAAGAAAACAATAAATGACTAATAAGCAGGGGAGTAGCCAAAGGTCCACATTCATAGTGACTCTGGTATTCAGATTCTCCCATATTTGTAGCCATGGGGTGACTATGTCTCTCTAGCAGCTATATCACAGCAGATAAGAAGATGGGTTCTCAAGGGGTAGTACTTCCTCTCTTCATAGGAGAGCAGTCATCAGGGAGGGGCTCCCTTAAAGATCAGCAACTGTCTATCCATGCAAGAGGATGTTTGTTTCCGTGTGTGTGTGTGTGTATGCATTTGGATTTTATCTGAAGCAGAATTGTTTTCCAGTTATTACAAAAGTGGGCAGGTTAAGAAAGGCTAGTGGACAGGTCAACCAAAAGATTGTAAGAACTGCTCGTACATGAATAGCAATCAGGATCATATCAGATCTTTTTAGTCTTCACTGTAGACATGAGCTCAAAATGAAAGTGGACCAAAATCTTCAATGATGGGAATTTGCTCTGGATAGTATCAATTAAATACTAATTAATATATTGTCACCACCATATATTGCTTTTTTTTTCACATTCTGCAGCTAAAGTGACATAATTTGCCCTATGTCATTGTCCTGAGCTTTTATAAAGATTTTGGGGGGAAATCTTTGGTCTGTCAACTTTGCTTGAAGGCAGGACTTTATCCTTTGCTCCTTACAATAGCAAATGTGAGAAAAGGGTTTTTACTTTGGCAAATAAATTAATTTCAGTAGCTTCAGAAACAGAGGCTTTTGCTAGTTCCCAGAATGCAGATGTTATATCACAGTTCTTTTTTTTCTACCCAGAACTGTACATACCCCTGTGAAGGAAGGCAGCAATCTAATACATTTTTAACATATGTCCAACTTAACAGTGAAATATTTTTTAGGAAATCAACTTGATGGCATATGACCATGAGCAGGAAAAGATCAGATAAGGCATGAAGTAGCAGTTGTCTCTAAAATTTCTGCTTTGAAGACAATTCACTGATCAAAAACCAAATTATTTCTTAATAGACATGCACCCAGCAAACTGGTATTTGCTAGTTCAATGTTTGCAAAAAATCCTTTCTAAACCAAAGCATTTTGATTCTCTATTCTCCTATATTCATATTTCCAAAGTTTTGCAAAGTATTCAGATATGAGTATTCTCTATTTTTAATCATCATGTGTTAATGTTAGTCTTAGAATGTTTTGCATGTTGTTGCAGTTACTTTATTTTTCAAGGCAGAGCATTATAGAAAATTGCAACAATTTGTTATTAAAAAGAGAATACTTACCAGTGGGGCATTGTCTTACCTAACAATATTTCTCACAAGTATTTCCTTTTTTTTAAAAAAAAAAGTAGGAAATTGTTGTTCATCCCACATTCTCCAGTACGGTAACTGGTATATATACTGATATTTAAGACTGATCACTGCCATTATTGTACTATGTATTGCAAATGTAGCAGTCTTAGACATACCTATAGGGGCAATACATACATTTCATGAGAATTTATATACTCAGACAAGGACAACTAGGGTTAATCTTGCTTTTGAAATGTACGTTAGGATCTTTACATTTACTACAGGGGATGGGGATGGGAAGGAGGCAGAAGAATTGGACTTCAAGAGGAGACATTTGGGGTCATGAGTCTTTCATAGGCCACCTTTAATTATACAGCAATGTCTTGAGTGTTACTGTATAGTTATGGTCCTACTGCTGGTCAGCTCCTACTTTGAGCAGTAAGTTGTTGAGTGAGAAGTGTTCCAGAATAACCATGCTCATTGAAGGGGAAAAAAAAAGATACAAAAGCTTCCTCAATCATCAAGTTAGTGAATTTGAGATCAGTGGTTAATACTGGCCTCACAGAGACAGGTAGGTCACATACAGGTATGTTTGTTACTCTCTGGAAAAAAGGCTTTGTGGAGAAATACCAAGGCTCAAATGACTGGGACTGGACAGACAGTAAAACACAGATTTAGTAAAGTCAGGAACTTTTCCAAGCTTACAGAAACTTTCTCTGTGACTGTGCAGCGTCAGCGGCTAATCCAATCTGCAAATGGCTCAAGCAAACAGCTCCAGAATGGAAAGCATGAGAATATTGAAAATGGGAACATCCCTGTGGTAAACCAAGAGGAGGAAAATGAGCATGACAATCTGTCTCCATTTTCATTACCAGGTAAGTCTTACTTTCTAGATGTTTAGAGTAAGGAAACAGAAGAGAATTACGGAAAATAGCCAAACACTGTGCTGTAAGAACAGAGAACGTATGTGGGGAGAGAGGAGGAAGGGGACTGATTTGATGTCGGGAAGCTGGATTTAAGGACAGTAGAACCAAGCCAGTGGCTACATGACTGAAAACAGATCCTAGGGAAGTGTTTCCCAGCTGCCATGCACGATAACGGTGGAAATGCTAGTTTGACAGAGGTGAAGAGAAAGCAGGTAAGACAGGTTTATATCTAAAAACATGTCAGACTAAGCTAATGAGCACTGTACTAAAAGTAATTTTGAAGTGGACAGTTACTACTTGTCTCTTGGAGGTTACTAGGCCAGAGGCAACTAGGTATATAAAAAATCTTGATATAATAACTGCAGGGATGGCTTCTTAGAGGAAGATGAAGAAAGGTTTAGGAGAAGAAACAGAGTTTAATATTTTTGAAGGTGTTTACAATTCTTAGAGTGGCAGTATCTAATACTCACATTTGAAAATTATTTTGAAATCCTCTGGTGTAAAGGGCTATGTATAATCAGCCTTATTATGATAGTGCCTTGGCACATTACATTGTTGACTCACCCTCAAAAGCTTTGGTGATTAGACAGCAGAGATTAGATTATCCCTCACAGGCATGTAGTCAGTAGTCATCTGGCACACAGCCACTGTTTAACAACAGTATTACTCTGCATAAATGAACATCATATGCAGTGAAAAAGAAGGAAGAATTTCCCATGTCACACACAAAATTCTAACTTGGAGGTTGCATTGCTTCAATCGCTACCATTTTAGGAGAGACCCTGGTGATTGAACAAACATCCAAGCATACTGGAAAATTTGCCACATGAAAAGTGGAAAAAAAATGATATGTTTTCATGTGTCACTATAGTGTGTGCTCTTAAAGGACCTTCTTGCAGTCAGCAGTTACAGACTTTCATCAGGAGGTGAAGAATGGTAACAACTGATTCATTAAACATAGGTGCATTCGATGTGCTCATTCAGTGAGAGCATGAAAAACCTATCTTTATTGCATGGCAAAATAAGTGAATATAAATCAACAATATGCTTGCACACATGAACATATTAATATCGATAATAATAATAGTAAACAACTTATAAAGAGCAAGAATGTCTCCCCACATAATGCAGCTCTGAATGCACATATCGGCAAAGAAGATTTTCTAACCTAGTTGTTTCCATCAAGTTTTGAATTCAAGGTTTAATTGAGCAGTCACATATATCTTTTTACATTCCAGGCAATGCAAAAATCTTAACATGTAGCAAACGTTACCTGGAGACCAGATTGTCATATTTGTTTTTGTTCAAGATATGGGCCACCTCTTTATAAATGAAGAATAGACTTCAGAGTGGAGCTTCCAAAGTGTGTGACATTCACAATAGGCAAAATTCAGCTAAGGAGGGATTTATGAGTTATGCTATTGCCCTTTCCTTAATGCAGTTTTTCTGCATTTTTTAGAAAGTCTTTCAAGATAATTGAGGTGTAACAGGCCAAAGTGGAACCACTGATGATACATTTCATACTGTGGTGAAGCAAAAGTTCAGCATGAAATCAAAGAGTATACATTAAGAGTGATGAAGTAAATGTTTAAAATTCTGATCAGTATTTTCAGGTTTTGTTATTCATCTGTTGTCTGGAGATGATTATGGTTGGGTTCTCATTATTATCTATTATATATTGATTGGGAAAATTCTTCTATTTTTGCTCTAAAAAGTGCCACTTGGGAAAATATAAAGAAACAGTGTCATGCTTTATTGTTGTTTAAGTGCTGTGGCACAATCAGTAGCCAAAAACTCTGACATTTGAAACTGGCTTTAGGGAAAAGGTAGTTTGCAGACAGTTTCCCAGAATCCCCTCTGTTTCTCCTTTGATGTATTTTCACGCCAGGAATAAGGCATATAAATTTTCTAAAGATCAAAAGTTCATTTATTCTCTCAGTACTATAAAGAGTCGTATGAAGAACAGACACTGAAAGGACTTTCCAAGTCAACTGCTTGTAATGTGCTAAGTAGAAAATTCAGTCCAGTCTTTTTAAGAGCTCCAATGGAAATCAATATGAATTGGTCCAAACCTTTTTTTTTTTCTTTTTTTTTCTTTTTTTTTTCCTGCTGTTCTGTAGTCAGCTTTTTTTAGCCTGGTTTGGGATTTGGTTTTCCTTCCTCAAATTGCATGTCCTAGATCCTTTTGCAAGAACAAGTTTCTTCTGAAGCAGAAATATATGTAAGTGAAGTTTAAAGCACTACATCAGTCTTTGAGTGATGTTCAGTTGTCATTTGCTGCTTTATGTATCATCAATGATGGTGTTGTGTTATAAAAGTAAGACTTTAGAGCATTAGAATAGAGAATAAAAAATTTTACATGAAAATAGTGTCAAACCATAGTATCTAGCCTAGATCCCATCTTTCAGACCCAGAGAGATTTGCCACAGGATGTGATTCAGGCCCATCTTGAAATAGGAGGCAACTCAAGTAGTTCTTATGGAAACTGCATATGATACCATACAAACAAGGCTTTGCTTTTAGTTTCAGTCTGGGAGGAAATGTTTTCCTTTAAAGAGGAATTTCTTTCTTGACAATACCATTAGGCTGTGAGTGATTACCTTGCAAGAGAAAGGCTCATTTCATGCTGTACTATCTGATTTTTCTGAAGTTGTTTGGAAGCAGCTCTCTAAAAAGGAAAAGGAATTGGAATAAAGCAGGATGAAACTGAGCAGGCATATGCTGACAACAAAATGATATGTCAAAGCTCTTGCATAGCTCAGTAGTCTTTTAGAGCTGAGACTCAGAAAAGCAGTTCTGTGCAGCTTTTAATGGATGATTAAATCCCATTCACTGTCACGTATTCAAGATCCTTTAAAATATTCAGTGTTTCCAGCTCCTGCTGGTTTCGCAGAAATGAAGAACTCCCTCTCTCACAGGATTGCACCATGGATGCATTATATAACTTGTGCTGGTGTTAGGTAAAATAAGACGAATAATTCTCGGAGCTAAAATGAGATGGCAATAAAGGAGATTAGCAGTCCTTTTGTATGGATCCAAAATAAAAAGCCAGGATAGAAACCAAAAGGAATTAACAGTATCTTCTGAAATCATAAAAATGATTGTACTGAGTCAGACCAGATGTTCATCTAGCCCAATATTCTGACTCCAGCTATAGCTTTTTGAAGAAGTCTGGGGAAGAATGTGAACAAGACAAGTGTATATGATACTACCCTGCTCTTTGATTATTTTCTCAGGGAACTTCTTGGGCTGTATGTGATTTGTAAACATTTAAAAATCCTTCACATATTTCTTCATTAATCTGTACAATTTCTCTTGACTCTTCACAAATATTTAAAAGCCACAATCCTTTGGCAAGGGGCTCTACAGTTGTGTGAAGATCCTTTTACTTGCTTTGAATCTGGCTCCTATTAGCTTCATTTGATGTCTTCTTGCATTGGAAAAGTGGACAAAACAATCCCCATGCACCTCACTGTGGCACTTAGATCTTCTGCCACACAAGATCTTTATTATGTCTTTCATGAAGTTGTCTGTCTTCAGGGTGGACTGCTCCTAACTTATCTTGTTGTACTTGCACGGAACTGCATTTGTGTCTTTGATCATCCTTATTGTGGTGTTGTCTGAATCTTTCCTGGTCCTACTATACCCTTTCTGAGACAAGAGGAACAGAACTGTATATCCAAGATACAGATTAGCCATGATTTTAAATGATGTTCTCTATTTTGTTCTCCTTTCCTTTCCTAACATTCGTTTTTTAACTACTGCTGAGTATCAAAGAAATGTATGTGTAATGAGTCAACAACAGAAAACAGTTGACTGTGGAAATCTGCCTGTCTCTGGAAACACTGATGCAAAATTGTTAATTTAGCTTCTCTGCAATGGCAGAAGGTTTTTCAAGACAGCAGTTCAGAGTGAGACCTAACTTCAGTGTTCTAGAAAGGTTTTTTGGAAGAGCTTCCTCTTGCTAATGCCTATCTAATGGTGTATCTACCTTAGCATTTTTGTTCAGATCACAGGTGCACTTTTGAGGCAGATCTCCCAGTTGTCCTCATGTGCTGCATTTTTGTTTTGCATTGTGAGATTTCTCAGAGCTCATGAACTGGAATCCTTTTGGTGAAAATTAACTGGTAGAAAGTACTCCATTTGTGAGAGTTGAGCGCAACTAATCCACTCCGTGTAAGACAAAGGTACACAGGAGAGTTTAGAAATGTAATAGGCTAGGGGTCAGTTCAGTAGCATTATTATGTTTGCTCGTCACTTTGCTCCAAAAGGGTATAGAGGGCCTGAGGAAGTTTATAAACCCCAGCTCTCTTCCCTTGAAAATAGACAGCAATATTAAAACATATAAAATCTACCTTGCCAAAAACAAATCAAGTCAAAGAAGACACAGTGAGTACTCTGCTTTATTACATTTCATTGCTGTTGAATATTATCCCATGTAAACCTGTAGTAATTCTGTACTAAGAGTAGAGCTTGTTTCTGCAGACTAGAATAAATTCTTTGTTCAGGTTCTGTTCCTGTTGAACCAAAATATATCTCTGAGGGAACATTATTGGCATAGATCTGAATATGCAAAGTGTGGTAAAGGCACAGGCTGAAAATAGAAATCTGGATGAGGTTTTTTTTTGACAGATATCATGGTCTGGAATTTGGAACTTGTAATCTGGAAAAAGGAACTTCTATTCTGAGAAAAGTGTCAGTGTTTTGGAAAATAGCCTCTTTTGGAAGAAGATGAAAAGTAAAACCTCAGTATTTTTCATGAGAAGAAAAGACTTTTCAAAGAAAGAGTTCCCTTCAAAGATCTGTTGCAGAAGAATTGAAATAAGAATGTTTTAACATGTTTACTGCCTGTTTGGAAGCCTCTTCATGATTCCTAGGGAAATTTGCAGAGCTGAAATCAGTAAGGGTTTTCTAAGAAGGCAGAGAGACAGCTTCTGTGTTAATATTCCTAACAGCAAATTAAAAAAACATTGACTCAGAAATTTTTTATTTTGCAATAAAGACATTCTTCAGTAGAAAATCATTCTGATGGAAAAGTCACAATTGATCTATTTTGTTACTTTTCTTTTAAGTACTTCTGTGTCGAGTCCTATACTTGGGACAAAATTTCATATTCATCTGTTGTATTTTGAATGCAGATGCGCATAAATGAATTAGGCTTGCAGATTGGCTAATCTGCATATGTAAAATTTTTCCAACGGGTCTCAAACCTGAAGAACAACACTTTCTAGGAGAAATTTACCAGCTATCCAGATTGCGACAAAGCTTGCAGTGTGGAGGTGTGTACCTTATTAGTATGCATTTTAAGGTCAAGATTTGAATTAATATTGCTAATGATAGGTGGAAGTAAATATAATCTTTGTAAATATCAAGATGATCTAAAAATCCGTTTTCATTGGAAAAAACAATTTTGTTTTTTCCAAATGAAAAAGGTAGAGAGATTTAAAAAACAGTAATTTAAAAATGATAAAGTGGGGCACCCAAAAAACCTGCAGCACTAAACATCCTAGATCAGCTTGTAACTGCTTTATTTTTCTTCTAAGTTTAATATTACCAAAAGTAAAAAATGAAAAAATAGAAATCAGTAGTAAACACTAAGAAAACTTCCCCATTTTTCCAGTAGCCTTAAATTAGAGATTTATGTGAATAAGCATTAATCCAATTGGCAATACTATACTCTTATCAGGGATTTTAGGACTTTTTTCGATCAGTCAGCTACTGATTGTTTTGTGTAAGGAAGATGCTTTTTACAGATTCGAAGGTTTGGACATGTTCTTCTGAAGTATCTAATATGTGAAATAGTGATTTGCAATTCTTATGTTCCTAACGTGAGCTTCGTAGCAATGCATTCCTGTGTATGACTACCGTTCTTTTAACGGAAGATAAAGTGGGAAAAGCTATTGAATTTACGTGGTCATACTGCAGTAACTACATCTGACCCCTGCCAGTGTAGTTGCAGACTACTCTAGCTTGGACCCATGGACTGAAGGTCCATTTTTAAGAGAAGCATTTTAGGTTTGTGCCTCCTAATCAGCTTTATACCGAGGGAATCTCATTGGTGTGACTGAAGACTGCTCTATATTGCAAACCAAAATAGAATAAATGGGGATAATCAGGTTATATATACTTCAAAGGCACACTCTTGATCTGAATAAATACACAAAAGCAGTTTCACTCTTTTGTGCAGAGCTCCTCTCAACTCTTTGTGGATGTTACAAATTGAAAAATATTTTTCCTATAAAAAGGCACTTTATATAGTGCCTTAAGGAAATGCTCCTTTCTTGTCAGTGCTGTGATGTATGTTGCTAACACTTTTTACCAGCTTTGGTGTGTGTTATTAACTTTTTTCACTAGAAAACAATCTGTATGTGAAAGTGATTCTTTCAAGCATAACATCCAGAAAGAAAAGCACTCCAGAAAGGCAATGAAAATTACCAAAGGACTCTGTCGCAGTGCTCTCTCTTGGTTTTCATAAACATTGTAATGAGGCTCCTCTGTAATATTACTTCTCTGAAATATTTGTCCTGCTTGGCTTCCAAAAATATGTTTAATATTTTGGAGGAACAGAGAGATGGATAATATAAAGGAGGAAACATAACTTCAAGCAAAAAACGAATCATTCAGTGTAACAGTAGAGTGAAGTGAACAGAATATAGAGCAGGATGGGCTTCTGTAATAAAGCAGTATTCTTTCATTATTGTCATGAAGGACTGCAATAAACAAATTATGCCTTTCCTCAGCTATATGTGATGCTGCAGGAGCCTTCAGACCCCGAGCTTAAGAAGTGGCCCATTCTGCCAAAACCCAACTGAGTTAATGTCCTGTAATGGGACTGTTTGTCTTTTTTTACAGGACAGCTATTTATTGAATAATAGTGTTAATGATAATAATTTTCTTCCTTGCAGATGTACAGGACATGCTAAACAAGAATAATTAAACAATTTGTCATTAACTAAGAACACACCCCAATTAAACAGATTTATAGCTAGATCATTTTAATGGTTATTTTACAATGGGTGGTCAAAAACAAATCAAGAGAACAGCACAAGAGGTAATTTCAAAAGAGTTGGAAAAAACAAATTTCTCAAGCTGGATGTTGTTTGTCTATTTATTTAAGCCAGGTGAAGTGGATGAAGTGAGCAGTTTGTTGAGGAAGTGAGGTCTCACTTCACTGGGATGTTGGAGCAAGCTCAGACTGCTTTAGCACTGGGTGGCACACTAGTTCCATTACCCAGCACAGTGGGAGCTTAAGAAAAAGATCTGAAGCAGAACCAAGGCCAGATCCATATAAGACCATATATAAAAGTTTATAAAAATAGCAAATCCCAACACAAAAGAGAAGCCAAAGTAAAGTGTATCATGTAGGCTACTTTGGTCATGATAGTTTGGAACTCTTCCAGGCTAGCTGTAAATGGCCAGTCAGCTTCTCTGTTAACCCAGCAAAACCCAGAATACAGTTCTTGTTCTCTGAAGTCTCAAGCCCAGTTGTCACATGATAAATACAAGGGTCACTTCCATAAACTATATAGCTGAAAAATGCAGTTCTAACACATGACTTTCTGTAGATAAAGCATCACCGGTAATGGAGCCAGGATTTTTAATCTAATGCACATCCATTGAGTCTGAGCAAAGACAAGAGAAAGGCAAGTTCCACCAACTTTTCCTAGAATTTATCAAGATCAGCAATGCCAGTGGTAAAACATTGTGAATTCTCACTGGTAAGCATTTGTTTAAATGATTCAGGACATTAGACAGGATTCCTGGCAGCATGCATATTCCTAAATAGAGGTTAATAGCATTTGTCCTACTCATTCTTCAGGCAAATTTGTTTCTTTTATTCATGGTATTTAAAAGACGAATGGGCCTGAATCTCTTCTGTGTGGAGCACCACTGAAGTCAGTCATATTACACCAACATTAGATCAGAGTCAGATTTGTATTTTTTCCTGTCAGACAGTTGCCCGCTCATTGTGCATTTGGAATTAAGTACAATTACCAGCAAAGCCCATATTAACTTGTTTGACTGTGAACCAAGCTTAGCACCATGGGTAGACAAAGAGTCCAAATTAACCAGCAGGAGTTCTTTAATGATCCAAACTGAAACAAATTAAGCAGAAGGAGGTGTAAATTATCATATGATATTTATAGCCTTGTAAACAGCGTGGAAGTGAGTTGTGAACTAAGAAGTATCATTCCTTTTTTTTGGACAGAGCAGATACGAGGTAACTGTTTTAAAAGCCTCTGCCAAAGTATATGTAACCATAGAGAAAAAGGACTTTCCGGAAAAATCTGTAATAGCTCCCCAATGACATGTAAAATTCAAGGAATAGAATTGACCAAGGGACCTTAATATTTTTTTGTGTTAGGTTCCACAGTCGCAAGCTAAAGGGAATAAAGAGCCAAGCTCAGATTTCCTGGTGGGCTGATGACTTCTCAGAATTCACAAGGAAATCTCAAGTTAAGGAGCTGATTCATCACTTAAGCAGGAAAATAGCTAAGCACCAAAGTATATACCCGAATAAATAGAGAAGGCTGTTACATTAAATTAGACTTGTAAGTAGCCTCACAGATAGTAGAGGTAATACTACATTTTAAAATGTCTAACATTTAATTTCATTGCATCTGGTGCACATAGGTCCAGGTGACAGATTTCGGATTTAATTGAAGTAACTGAGAAAAACTCACATAAACAAATCCTAAATCCCATTGTTTTTGCTGAAGGAAAATTCTTGGTGAAATTGTTGGAATTTTCCCAGATTATTAAGGGCTCTTCTTAATTTAGTTATATAAATTTACTAAAGATGTATCCGATAGTTTTCAATGTGATCACCCATTTTGCTCAAAATGGCATATTTTGGTAGATCTCATGCCATGCATATAATTACCAATTTATTTATACTGATTGAAATAACAGGAAATCCTTATTATAGTAAAATATGTAAAGAAAACCCAAACAAAACCCATCACGCAGCTGGCTGTAAAACTCAGATTTAGCCTGAAAAAACAATATGTTACTCTACTTGCAGGACACCTCATGAAACATGTAAAAATTCTGTTATTTCTGGAATTTATATCTCTGAATATATCACAGTGATAAAATAAATCTCTTCTATGTATTGAGATTTACATGCACATTTAGAATACTTACAGCATTTTCTCAAAGTAGAAAAGTTCACACTTGCCTTCATCAGTAATAACAGGTCTCTGGTATTGCTCACTGGTTGATTTCAGAGACTTATACAGGGGCAGTCGTTATCTTCACTCTTCTACAGAAGCTAAGTGACTTACCTATGGTGGTGCTATACACATTTGCAGAAACAGCTGTCAAGTCTCGATCTGCTGAATTCTAGTTTGAGGTGCTCTCCAAGTGACTACAGTCAAGTATATGAGACAAGGTTGTCACACTCACAGTTTGGGTTTGGCAATTCTGTTTTTTCTGTGAAAAGTACATTCTGTTGTTGCACAGAAGGTGCAGGTTATTTTCACTACCAGCCTCTCAATTTTCCTTTTAAAAAATTTAACAAATAATTTTTTAGATTTTTATTTTGGATTAATAATAATGATACACATATTTGAAAGAGCAGCAAATCTGACTAGTACTGTCGTTTCAAAAGCAGCCATACCTTCTGATTCTGTTTCCTTCTTGGATTTACGTACACTTTGGAAGGCTTGAACTGTAATGTCCTGGTATATGCATACAAGGTCAGAACTTAGCTGACAGTATAAACACAAAGCAAGCAAGGATGAAAGGTACACTGGGAAATGAGCTGACATGCACAGTTTTAATCAACTGTCTGGGATCATATCATCTGCTCTGTTCAAAGGGGTGTAACTGGGCCAAGGACCATAGCAGAAAAATTAAACTGATTTTTCCTTTCTTTGTCCTGTAGATGGAAAAATGAACAAAATCAAATGGATTTTGACATGGCCATTGATATTCCTGCTCTTTTGCACCATTCCAAACTGCAGCAAACCACGCTGGGAGAAATTTTTTATGCTGACGTTCATCTTATCCACTCTCTGGATTGCCTTGTTTTCCTACTTTATGGTGTGGATGGTAGGTGCATATAGCAAGATTTTCCAATATTGAGTGAAATGTGTATGTCAGAATAGCTAATATATCTGTTATGTTTTTGATAAAGAAGCGTATGTAATCATAGTGCAGTCTCTTCAGGGAATATTCTAATTATTATAATTCTAGCCTTATGCTACTCTTTTCTCACAAATATTTGGACCTTTTCCTTGTGTATGGGGCACTTATAGATATAGGAAGGTGCCAGCTAGATTTTCAAAAGAATGTAGGCATCCAGATCCTACTAGTGATTGGAGGTCTAAATGAAGGCATTTCACTCTCGCAGCATCTGTCTTGAGGCACCTTTAGAAATATGGCTATACAGATGGGTAGCAAGATTTGAAAACTCACAACTACTGTAAAATACTTTGAGTGGACTAATGCAATAAAATCTTTTTTAGGGAAGAGTACTATGATTGCCTGTAAAATGTTTCCATTTGCCCTAGACATATGAAAAGCAGACTGTACATGTTGTAGATCTGCAAGTTGCGATCAATTTAGCAGCACACTTACTTGAAGATTAGACTAGATTCTTGTTTTTTATTTCTTAGTATCATTTAATTTCTCTTTTTAAGTGTACATTTTCAGTCAGAGAAGGGGCACAAATAGGAAAGCACCTCAGCCTGGTTTTAGAAATGAAAAAAATAAAGGTACTTTTGAAGTATACTTAGAAGTTACTTTTTTTTCTACACTGAAAGATGCAAAGCCAAGATGTTGTATATAACTGTAACTGGAAGATTGATTGCTTGTGCTATATGCTCATTTTTTCTTTCAAAAGAAAATGCAGTGAAGAAACTGTTGCCTTCTTTCATATTGGAATGTATATAGTCATAGAAATGCAGTATGCTGAAATTTGGTGTGATATTTTAGAAGAATTTTTGCTCATAAGCTTCATACCTGCAAAATATTTGGGGGGTAGAGAACAGCTCAATCTTCCCCAGATGTGTTAGGCACTTGTGGATTTCTTTATAATCACGTTTTCTCTTGTGGAAGATTCTGTGTTATCCGTATATTTAATTCATAAAGTTTTGCATTGTAAAGTAACCCCTCTCTCTCCTGATGTGGACTGTTTTAAAGACACTTAAAGAGAAACTCATATGCTAGACATTCATTCTTCCAGGTATAATTGTGCCAAAGCCGCATACTCACTTCATACTATCTGTCCTTCGTAGGACCACGTATGTAAGGCCTTGGTGTCATTTGCAGGTGCCCCCCTTCACAAATAAGAGACATGCTCACTGAGGCTGCAACACCTCTTATTTCAAGAGGCAGACAGTACCCCATTACCATTTACAGCAGGGATTCTTGCCCACTCTTGTTTCTGAGCTGCAGCTTGCTTTTGAGAATATGAAGGCTGACGAGTGGATTCCCTTCACCCTTAGCAGTCTTGACAGGGAAGCAGCTGCCTGTCCCTGCTTCAATCCTTTCACTCCCACAAGACTATTTCCTTTGTGTTCCTGGCTACCTGTTCAGCCTCTTTTCTTGAGTGTTTTTCAGTCTGCTTTGGATATTCACCTAAATACAGTAGCCTGTCTTTTCAAAAAGTTGTACTACGAGCTTCAGCTATTCCCTAAGCTCTTGGAAAGCTGCATCTGAATCCCCAAGGGACAGTGTAACAAAACCTGCTCATCTGGGGATTATATGAGAAATCATGCAGGAAACTTATTCCTTCTTCATGTATTGGGAAAAACTAAGTTCTTTGTATCTCTACCCTTGTATCCCAGTATAAATTAGTTCCAGTTCTTCTGTCCTGGGAATTGCACTAGGAAGAATCTTGTCATTCTTGGGAACAAAAAACGAAAACAAGAAACCCCAACAAGTCGGACCTCCTTAAAAGATCGGTATGTCCTGTTAGAACTACAGAAAAGGGAGCTTTTTGTTTGCTCGTAGAAGGCTTAGGAATATACCCCAAAGTGCTTTTCATTAGGTTGGTTTTAGACTGGTTATTGCAGAAATGGGTAGGTATCTTGAGTCAGGGTCCGCACCATAGATCAAAGTTAAGAGTGTGCCATAATTGTGTTGGAGTGGAGGTCTTTCCAAGTATTATAGGCTAATCTGTTTTCCTTGCTGTTCAGGTGACTGTGATTGGATACACCCTTGGGATACCAGATGTGATCATGGGCATTACTTTCTTAGCTGCAGGAACAAGCGTCCCAGACTGCATGGCCAGCTTAATAGTAGCAAGACAAGGTACTCTGTCTAAAGGAACATAATTACAATCTTACATACCTTTTCTGTGATTTACTTTGTCCATACACACCAATTCTCAGTGCAATTTTATTGTTAGTTTTTATTTCACTGTACTGTGAACCAAAAGGTCATCTCTGTCCTGTTATCTTTTGCTTTATGGGACTGGGCACAGCCTCGCATTCTAGCTCATTCAACACTCAGATATTACATGCATGGTATGTATCAGTCAGGGTAAAAAGATGTAAGTAGCAGGCAAAAATGGAATATTAGCTATTAAAAAACCATGCTGAAGAACATATGCTTATCAGCACATGTCCGTGTAAAACTTTTATTGATTTTCAAAATACCTCTTGAACCCGGGGAAACGAAGTGGTTTAAGAGGATCTGGCAAAAGTGAACATGCTGCAAGTACACTTCTTTTCCAAACGCAGACCTCTTTCCCTTTGGCATATATGAATAGAGGCACTGGAAGGGGTTTTAGATAAATGTCTGCAATGTCCTCATCAACTTTCTAACTGAAACTGTCAAACAGTTCTCATGTATCTTTAACTTTTGATTAATTTTTTTTACATTTCCTTTTTTGCTTGAGAAATATCTCTAGCCACATCCTTTTCTCTTGTAGTTGAAAAACATTAAACCCGACAGTGTGCTGTCCTGTACAACAGGTTCCGATTGTAGTTTTGTACAGTATTAATTCCCCTAGACGTTTTTTCAGATAATGAGCTCTCCATTACATGTCAGTGGGCAAACAGCAAGGGTTCTGAAATCGTAAATTAACTACCTGAAAGTCCCATCTTTGCAGTAAGAGATAAGAATAACAGTATTAAATAATATGTATCATTTCTGAGAGTCACACTTTAGACATAATCTCTTCATCAGAAGGAGAATGCTTGATTAAAAAGGATTATATGTTTAAAATAATTAATTTTCCAGATTATGTTATTTCTTGTTTGCAGGAAAATCTCACAAAAAGCAGAACAAAAGTATTCAGGATTCTTATGGAACTACCTTCCTATTAAATTAATTTTCCATATGTAGTTATTAAAGTGAACAGATTTTTGGAAGGATTGGAGGCAAACTTGTTACATTTTAAAATGAACAGATTGCTTCTTTAGATCAGTTCTTTAGTATTAGGCAAACTACTGGAGGTATTGTTTCTTCTAAAGGTGAAGGCAAGCTTGGCAAAAAGCAGCCCCTCTCTCTCAAGGATAGTGCACAGCTTTTGTACACTTCGTTACAAGAGAGACAGTTACAAGACAGATTAGAGAGAAATATCTAAAGAGTAGAAAGTGATACTGCCATAATATGGATCTGAAGCATAAGCTTTCTCTCAGTATCTCCCTGCATGCAGAGACTGTACTTATGACCAGCAGTGTCTGTCTCTGCTCTGTGAACTCTCAAAAGTATTTGCAGGGCGTGTCGCATTTACATCTAAATTCCTTTTCCTTCCCAGTATGTGTTTTGTGGAAGTGATTCAATAGCTAGGCCTGTACCTAAGGGAAATTAGCAAAGGCAGAGAAGAATGCTGTTGCCTCCACTGCTTCCTCTGACATTAGTGCAGAATGAGATGCTAGCCAGGGATGAGCATGAGGAACAGATATTCAGTAATGCCAAGTGACTTCAGCACCATTCACTCTTTTTTTTATTTCCTGTAGCACTTTATTTTTCCTAGAATGAATCATTGCTTATTAGGCCCTGACCCCCAAGAAGTGCTTACTATCTTTGTGTCCTATCTGGTTTAGTTCTTTTTCAGGATCGCTTTTTGTCATTGACATGAGCTAAATGACAGGTATTCCACAGACTAAAACCAACAGACAATCTCCAGGTTCTCTGCGGCTTCAGACTGTCTAGAGCAACTGTATCAACTTCCTTTTGAATGTGAATTGAACTCAGATGCTGAATGACTACCATTCACCCAGTAAAGGCTCTCCAAGCCACAAGAAAGACGTAGCTAGAGTTAGCAGATTTTGCACACTGTTTTCAAAAGTCATGAAAAGATTATGGAAATTATCTCCCTACCTCAGATGCTCTGGCCAATCCAAGAGGGACTAGGTCAGGGCAGATCATTCCCCTTTAATTTCCTTTAAAACATGGAGTATACATTTGTTTATAGCTGAGAGGTTTTTTTTCTCTCTACAGGCCTCGGTGACATGGCAGTATCCAACACAATAGGGAGCAATGTCTTTGACATTCTGGTGGGCCTTGGAGTTCCATGGGGTTTGCAGACCATGGTGGTTAATTATGGATCATCTGTATGTATACCGGGCATATTTTTACTGTGTCTGTTTGTTTGTTTAAAAAAACATATCCTAAAAGCATACAAATAAAAAAAAAATCTCCTGAGCATGTTATTGGTTGCTAAATAAGATGTTATTTCTCGGTCAGGGAACCAGGAGTCTCTCCACAGCAGACAATTAATTCCCATTGTTGTCAATTGGAATACATTATATTGTATTGCAAGAAAATAGAGCCATGGATGTCTGGTTTTGGCTGTTTCCTTAGTGGTCTACAGTGGTACAGCTTCAAGTGCATCTGTCTGTCTCCCTGTGCCTTAGTATTTTTGGCTGTAAGATGAGAATAGTATGTATTTCTACTGAGGATCTTTAAACTAAAATCCACTATAAATGCCCATGTTTTTAATAGAGGTGAGATAACTTGCTCATTTGTTTTGATTCTTTAACTATCTGATTCTTCATTATGATAAATCTGTTATGGATTTGCATAGTTTAAAATGGAGAAGTTAATTACTAGTCAAAACAGAATGTAGACTACCATAAATCAATAAATTGGTTTCTGATCTCCAAAGCACAGTTATTATATATTAAACATTTTAAAGATCTTTTCTCTATCTAATTCCCACAGGTTAAGATAAACAGTAAAGGACTGGTCTATTCAGTTGCACTTTTGCTAGGATCAGTGGCGCTTACTGTAAGTATTTGTGTGTTTCCAAATGTAACTCTTTGGAGTATTCAAATTGTAGAATAATTAGCTATTTACTTGAGATATTATAGAAGGACAAATTGGAAGTACTTATCATCCCCAAAGCATTGATTCTTGGAAAATACAATCCTTCTAGCAATACCATGAGTAGAAAAGTTGTCGCTGTCCTCACTGAGGACTGAAATCTGGCCCTTGGTGCAGCAGAGGTGCTGGCTACATATAGCTCCCATTGATTTCAATGGCAGTGTTGAAACTGTGGAATCCAATAGTACTTCTGTGTTCCTGTGTTCAGCTGCATACCCCAGGCCTGTCTCTACTTTATGTTGGGACAACACCCAGGTACACTTCATCCCTCTTTGCCTCTGCATCTGGTTTTTAAGGCCAGCCTGGAATAACAATGTGCTCTAGCAAAACCTCTTAATGACGATTAGTCTGTGAGGACTGTGAACCTCAACACTTTGAATAAACATGCTAAGTGTTGCTTAGCATAAGGCCCTGTCCTTGTAACACATGACTTGTTAAGATGAAACAATAATTCTGTTTCAAAAGTCAATTTTGCTGGTACTTAGGATCTGATCCTGCTGACTCCCATGGAACCCACTGTGGGAAGAATCAAATCCCAAAGGTATAAATACCCACTTATACTAACATCTTTTTGCCAACTGCCTGTGGAGACTCTGTGAGGAGATGATCATCATGTGAGAATTCACACTGTTGCATGGCTAGGTCTTACAAAGCTCCACATCACCTGTGCACGATTTTAAGTGGTAGAATGAGCAAGGCTGTTCACTATGCCACTAACTTCTTAATGCATCTGATATATAAGCTGTGGGAGCCTGTTCTTTTCCTGTCCTATCCCCAATTCTGCAATACTGTACAGTGCTTGTGAAACAGCAAAGATATTCTTTGGACGTTTGTATCTGATGTCATTGCATGCATATTAGTAACCAGCACTTTGGAAAACATAGGGGGATTATGCAGATAGTATTAGGCTGGCTATTCAGGGTTTTCTAAAAAGACCTTTTTCATAGCATAAACTATGTCAGCTGAGTTCAAGGCATCTAATTCTCTCATTTGTACTGTTGAATGCTCTGATTTCTCCCCCACCCCTCTCTAGCAAACCTCAACAGAGACTTTTGAGCAAGACTGAAATAAGGATTCAGAGTTACTCCACACCACTGGAAATAGGAGCCTTGCGTGAATTTCATTGCTTTGCTACCTGTAGTTTGTAATTCCCTTTAGTTCTGCTTTCTTTAATGATTTGCTCCGCTCTAGCTCTTCTGAAGCTGTTGAAAGAACGAACATTGGGTGCTGGTATACTACTGGGACATAAAAGATCTGAGGGGGCACTGAGGGAGAGGGCTTCAATGCATTAATTTAGTTGATACTGAAACAATGAATAAATGCTACTATGCCCCACATATTGAAAATGTAGCACATACTGAAACTGGGCACCTAGGAGCC
Source organism: Rhea pennata (assembly GCF_028389875.1). NCBI lineage: Eukaryota > Metazoa > Chordata > Aves > Rheiformes > Rheidae > Rhea > Rhea pennata. The sequence continues at coordinate 52,922,424 of NC_084667.1, forward strand.
TGTTTCTCCATTAAATAAAGAACTTTGAAGGGGCCTTGAAGTGGGTTCATTAATATGATCTCAGCACAGCTGAGAGTCATGCTCATGTTTGAGTTACTGGGTGGGCTTTTACATCCCTTTTCTTTATCAGAAAAAAATATGCTGCCTTTTCATCTGTAAAATTGCAAAGAATATATGTATATCTTGGTTAGGGATCTCTAATTTAAAAGACTTTAATTTTTAGCTTGTAATGGTGGTTTTCAAAAGCCTCCTTCAGAGCTTAATTAACTAACACTTTGTTTACTTGCAGGTGATTGGAATCCATGCAAATAAGTGGAAGCTTGACAGGAAATTAGGCATCTACGTATTGTTTCTTTATGCTATTTTCTTGTGTTTCTCTATATTGATAGAGTTTAATGTCTTCACTTTTGTCAACTTCCCAATGTGCCGAGAAGAACTTTAAACCACAGTAAGGAAAGAGACTGAGATTTTTTTGATTACATGTGCTGTAAATGATAGGAGACTTTTGATATTTCTATCATGTCTCCATCAATACTTCAAGTGTCGTTTCTGCTTCATCAGCTAACAAGCACTTTTACCTGTGTGGAAGGAAAACAAATCTTTCTTTTAACATGCTCACTTGAGGCAACCAAAGCATTTTCCTCCTCTTTGGATATTGCTGCTCAGTCATACAGCTGTGTGGATCTCATGCAGAACTCTCAAATGTCCCATTTCTGGGGCTTACTGTTGTGGTTTTCATTCTCTGGCAGACAATCAAACACCACCACCAAGGTTAATAAAAAGACTGCAGAAAAAGCTTTATAGATCTTTTGTTTTGACAGTTATTGTCCGTGGAAGAAAGAGAGGCAAGTTCAGAACTTTTCTTGGCTCAGTCAAAATATCTCAGCTACAGGACCAGAAAGTCCAAGGCACATATCATGGCATGGACTGTTGAGGACATCATTTCCCCCTTCAAGTACTCTGCTTATACAGGAACTGCACAGATGGTTTTTGATAGGAATGTTGACTACTACTCTTTTCAACAAACATGAACAACACTGCAGAGAAAGAAGAGGAAATGGTTGATGTTGTATCACTTTTGATGATGCACACTAAAAGTAAGAGTATCTGAATATTGAAGAGGAGAATTTCATGCAGAGATTCATACTTGAAAATATGTTTTATCATTAACAAGAATGCTGTATACATAAATATAAACTAACATTTGTGGAATATTACACCGTAAGAAAAAATTTTCATTGGTCCTAGTAAGCCCACTTTGTAAATTTAGAAGAAACTAATCAAATAAAATCCAACTGGGTGTTCAGTAACTATCAGTTATTGTTATCATCTGAGAATACTATCCAGGCTCTCTGACAATAAAACTCATCCTGGATATGATTTGATTTGATTGGTAGGGGAAAGGAGCTTATTTCATCATTAATGTATTAATCAAGAAACTAGTGTATTCTTCTCCATTTTTTATTTATTCCTGGAAGCTTAATGAAGATGGTGTCTGACACTAAGCAGTGCAGATAAGAAACAGCTAGGACAAAAGCAAGTCTATCAAGAGAATCTGGTCCTTGATTTGATTGCATACAAGTTTTAAAGCATGATACGCTTCTTTTTTAACCCCTAGCAGAGCCAGGTTTTGATATCCTTTTCACCAGCAGAAATCTGACAAAAGAAGATCTGGCCCAGAGTATTAAGGATAATGGGTAACATTCCATGCTGTAGTAGTAGTACGATTTAGATTCATATGATTGAGAAATAAGCATATTTTGAAACCTCTACTAAACTTTAAAAATATATTAAAGTTGTATATGAATGAAAGAGCACATAAAGTTTTTAAAGAAGCACGGTTGACTTTATACATAGATTTTTTAATTTTTTAATGTTTATAAAGTAAATCTATCAACTAAAAGTTGATGCATTTTTAAATATATTAATATTTTGCACTTTATATATAAAAATTCCCATTATTGCATCAATGAGAATATACTTTAAAACTTCAGTAGACAAGCACTAAACCAGAAAGTTCTTTATTTTACCATCTATGACAAATAATTCCTTTCAACCAGCTCATATGTAGAACAATGTTTACACCAGGCTATGTGTTTACAATGAAGGCTATTAAAAAAATTATTTTGGTACAAATTAAGGAGTGTATTTTGCTGTTGAATTTTAATAGGAATTGGGTCCTTCCAAAATAGTCCTAAGGAAAAAAGGCAACATATGTGATATTTGCTTCACACTTGTTACAGATGTCAGTATTAGTACCCAATTGAGGTCTGGGATTTTTCACCTTAATTAGCTAGTTAATCTAATCAGTCCTAATGATGACAACAAGTCTTTGATTATTAAAATGCTTTATTGACTAGGCAAGCATGACAGTAGACTTATTTGTCCTCAGACAAATTTGTATGCAGATGACCTCTTTTCTGGCATTCAAGACATTTTTGCTGCAGTGTAAAGCAGAAGAGGCTGAATTCATATTCATTTTTGTGAGTGTTCTGTTGCAGAAGGGCTGTGAAGATGCAGCACACTGCTATACACTGTTGGAACATTCCTCTCTAGTCTCACTCTCTTCCCTGCTACCTTTCATGAGAATGGTTTGCTGCTGATACTTTTTGATGACTTAGGTATGAAAAGAGTATAGATGGAAGCTGAGTTAAATGGATTCTTTCTAGGTTCTGCCTTTCTGTGGTCTTGGAGAACTAGCTGCCTCCAAGCAAACATTTGCTCTTCTATGCACAGTACAGGCTGTCCAGATGTCTTCATACTACAAAAGAGTAGTTCCAAAATCTAGTTTTGAATGCCTAGTGATCAGCTGAGTTGACAGTGGTGAGGGCATCAGTTTTTACAGTGCCAGACCCAGCAAATTTTACTGTACCTTCATATTTCTGAGCCAGCCAACTTTAAAAGAGTAGGGGCACCAATTTGTTCCATAACAGCTGTTCCCTGCCCCAAACATGCATGAAATTGCTTGCTAATTGCATGAATCCTTGAGACATCTTTTCAAATTGTTCTGCCTAAAATGATAAAATTTTTATGGTTGAAATATCACCTACACCAGAAAACCAGTGTGTTCTGTCGTCACCAGAGACAATCCTGTAAGGTAATACTGACCTTAAATGTCATGATTGGTCTTGTCATCTCTTAGTCGTTGCTAAATGCAGACCCACTTCAGGAAAACTTATATTGAATTCTAATGCTGCACCTCCTTAGGCAGTGTCACATGCGCCTGCTGTTATGGTACAGATATCCTGCCATGCTTGTCATTATTTATATTAATAGGATTCTTCCAGCAGTACCGTATGACCAGGGATATATTGTTTGCCAAAGAATTATTAGACACTATATCAGGGCCTTGGTGACGTAAAATAATGTGAAGTAGTTTATGCTAAAGAGTCCCTATATAGACTTTATCCATATGCTAAAATAAAGAAAGATGGCAGTTACAGACCAAGCCATGCAGAAAAATTAGTGTGGGAAAGATCTGGCTGACAGATTGCTATATGTCAGGTACACCTGCTTCAGAATGTGTCAGTAATTCAGGAAGATATTGCTGAGTAACAGCAGACTAGTGCCTTTCACATGTACAAAAAATTGCTCATATGATCAGGAAACTACCACAAATTTTGCAGTTTTCCAAGCAAGAAAAGCAGTGATTTGTGCTTGGCTCCCTGAAATTAATACAATTTTATATTGCATCTGTTCAGATTGTGTCTGTAAAATTTTGTAGCCATTTTGTTCTGCTAACCATTGCAAAAATTAGCTGGCTGAGTTTGGAATGTATGTCACAATGTTGTGTAAGATAATGTTCAGCTCAAAAGTGAAAAGAAAGCTGGTAGATGTGAGAGGGAAAACTGTTACTGTGATCTGAAAATTGCCAGCATGCTATCACTGAAAAGTAATATAACTCAGAAGACATCTCGTATCCAGCAAAGCTTAACTTTTGCACGATTGATTGCATGCTTAAAGCTAAGTGTGTATCCAAGTGCCTTGCTGGATTGTGTCCTAAGATGACAGCTGAGCATATTCTCTGGGTTTTGTATCACATTTGGATTCTTTCATATATTACTGGTTCTGTAGTCTAAACATTTTATTTCTTCCTCAAACAAAAAGGCTTGGCTGGAGTCTATGGACTTCTGCTCTGCTGTTATCACTTTAGATTTGCAGTGTTGTTTATAAGAGGAGAACTGGTTCCTTGTCTCAGAGACAACTTCAAAACTCTGCACCTCTTTAGGGGCACAAGCAGGATAAAAACTGAATTACAGCAGGCCAAGGAGAGCTTCGTAAGAGGTCGTTTCTGTTATGATTCTGTTGGAGTAATACAATCCCGTGTAGACCTGCAGGGTGAAATCCTGTCTATAGTAATCCAGTGGGAGTTTTTCCATTGAAATCAGTGGTGTCGAGTTCCATTTACAGATCATAACACTTACACTGCATTATGAAGTTGCATGATACAAGTCCTGCTCCAGGTACTCTGAATCCAACTTATGCATAGAGATTATTGCCTGAGTAAGGATTCCAGGCTCAGGATCTATGTGTTTAAACCTAAATCTGGAAAGCTAGAGCTGTGCTAATCTTCATGACTATCTGATGATCTAAGGGCTGCTCTCTAGGTTGCAATCCAGCCTAGAAGAACACCTTAAGTCTTCCCTACAGGTACAGCAGAGTCAACCATCTTTTTCCTGGCTCAGTCATTGGTGTGCCAATTTTGTTTTATTTTTATATACTTTCTGCAGTTATGACAAAAACAGAATTAGTTCCTGATTTTAGATTATGTTTGTAAACATTCTGTTAACATGTAAAGAATTTGGAAAAGATTTTTCCTAATCTAATTCTTACGTAGCAATTATAGAGAAAATTCTATTCTATCTTTGAATCCCTTTGTGACTGTGCTTTAATTACACACTCTTGTTTCTGTTATGTTTTTGCTCTAGTTGCAGAAATCTCTCACGAGTTTTGCTGTCTTCCGTTCTTGGTTTTCTTGCAATTTTAATGCCATTTATTTGTGTACTTCAGTGAGATATTTTTGATAGAGTGATTTAGGTTGTATAAATACTGCCTGATTATTCATGCCAAGGAAAGATCAGACTTTCTAACGTAACATGAAACAGACACTAAGATAACATTGATATCCAGGTGAAACCAAAGATTCTTGCTAATTAAAATGCAGCACTTTTGGGCATAATGTTCTATCGTTACAAGTTTCAGATCCTTCAGTTAGGAGATTTTCAAAAGGAAATCTCTGCATTTTTGCACTTAGTACACATTTTCCTTTTTATTTGGGGGGATCTGAACTCTAGATCTTTCAAAGTTTGTTGGGTGGTGAGAAGTGTAAGAGAGAGAGAGATGTATATGATAGTTACAGATTAATGACAGCATTTAGTTCCAGCAATTCTGTACTAACCCCACTTGCAACTTTATTATTCATATGAACTCTTTTGAAAACAATATGCACGTGATCAGTGTTTTGCAGAAGAAAAGAAGTTGTCATTCAAATGGCAGGTGCATTCCAGTTTCTTTCCTAGCATGCACATGTTTAAAAATCTCCTTGTGAATAACCTGAGCGTATATTTTCCTATTTCCACACAGTAGCAGAACACAGAGCACCTTTGTGTGGGGTTCTAATATTTTTTTTCCCCAGAGAAAGCTGTGAGATCCTACTCATCCATGTCCTGAAATCTGAGATACATGTAGCTCATTCTCCACAGACTGAGATGTGTAAGGATTGTGGCAATTTGTGTATCACATATTCTACTTGCTACTGTACTTCTGATATACAGTGCACTGTCTGAAAGAAATGAATGATTTTAGGAAATTAATATCATTCTGATATTTTCTTTAAGGCAACTACCAATATGAAATTAATCCCGTATTTTTTCCTATTTTTCTTACTCAAACAATATAATCGTTGCTTTCTTATCATTGAGGTGATCTGTAATAAGCTTGAAAGGCAAATGGGAAGGCTGATATATAGCAATAGAGAATTGTGACAAAATCTGAATATATTCTGAATATCAGAATATATCAAAACTGGACAGGCAAAGTTTCTGGAAAGACTAATACCCACCGAAATGCATCTTTCCAGAGGTTTTTTTGCAGCAAGATTATGGCATTTATTCAAATAATAGTTGCATATGCAAAGAACACTTGTAAATCTGCTAGCCCAGTAGTTTTTGTAGTAGTTCCAAATGGCTGAATCTCTGCAGCAAAGTTGTGACCAAATTCTTGCCTTCCTGTTCCTGGGAGTAGCACCAGTACTCATCAAAGTCATAGTCACTGGCACAAATTTACATCAGTGGAACTGAGAGCAGAATTTGGCTGCCATTATCTCCTCTGTTGCAAGTATTTGAAATCATTCAAGATCACTGAAGCAGCTTCTGAACCTTTTAAATTTTCCTGTTTCGCATTTGCAGACATTTCCAATGCACCCTTGAGAAGTGCAGTACCTCTTTAAATATTATTAAAACTTTCTAGAACTGCTTACTTTGAAAACAGAAAGGGATGAGTTTGTAAACTGTAAATAACACGAATCTATTTATCATGTTATTTATTTTTTCAATGACTGTGACCTTATGCACTGTGAATGCTCTGTGATATGGGGTCCTTTGTACAGATACATATGTCATGAAATCCAAATGGATTTAATGTGATAATTTGTTTTAAAATGTTGGCATGTTATTTGATTATTTTTATTGTGAAAATTTTAAAAAATAGTTAAAATGAACTAAACATTTATAAAAAATCCTAGCAGTCAGTATTGTAACGCACTATATATCAACATATGTACACTGTCAATAAAACATATAAGAACAACTACAGTGTTTGCTGTATTTCTCTCTGATGCTGAGAGCATGTGAAATATTCTCATATGTGTTGTTGAAAATCTAAAATTTCAGGACCCTGCTAAGATCTGTACCTGCACTTTCTGGGTGGCATCAGGATCTTACTGAACTGAATGACAGAAGGCCCACATTTTCATCTGTTCAAAGGAATATCATCGGGATCAAGTCAGTATTTGGGGTGAGTAAGTGTCAGAGTTTGATTCACAGCAATTCCACAACACTGATTTGCTCTTTTGGGGCTAGAAATGTTTGGTTTCCCGAAAGCACGGTCTGCTATACTAAGGCACCAGTCCAGAAGGCATTATGGCAGTCTCAGGAACATCCTGCTCACAGTATTCTGGCTGCTTTGTCCCATGGTATAGCGACATCCAGCAGGTTCACACTGAGTACTGGATGCTGACTAAAGGGAATGCAAGCAGGGTCTAAGCCACCTGCAGGGCTACTTTCCTTTCCCAGTGGCCTAGGCTCCAGTTGCCTGGAGATACTGTGAAGAGAAAGAATATCCTCTCTTAACTCCAGAGTGCCCATTTTCAACATCCCTCTAATCCATTTCAGGGCCTAAGATGACTTCTTGTATAGGTACAAAACTCCTAGTTCTGTTCTGAGTTAAAGAAAAGCTTTTAAATGCAATTCTTTGGAAAAGAGGAACTAAGAGGTTGCTTAGTCTCACATGCTGGTTTATTCACAAGTTCATTAGATAAGTGTCTTCTCCCCAGTAATACTCCTAGTCAGCTAGGAGTCAGTTAAAACTAACTTTGGCCTTATTTTTTTTAATCTTGTGAAGCAGACAGAAGAATATACTGCATTCTTTGGCTTTTGTGCTTTTTGGCACATGCAAGACTGACTTTTTTAAAATGGGGAAAGAAAAGGATTCTTTGGTATACACATAATTAATTTTTAAAAATAATCTGAGTATAGAAAGTACCCAGTCTTTTAATACCTCATAGGTTTGGCATGATGAACCATCAGGATCTATTATGTAATAGGCTCTGTAAAAGACCCCGAATCCATGGATTAGTGACACAATAGGCATGACAATTCCTACAGGCTTTTATCTTATACCATGTTGCAGATGCTGTTGCTTCCTACTGTGTGAAAGGCAGACTATTGTATAATCTGCATATGTTGAAAGCACTTTATTATAGACAAAGTGCTTATTGTACTTAAGGGCTTCCCCATAAGTCATTTTTAAACCTTTCCAACTCAGCTGCATAAAAATACAAAAAAGGGCTTCAAAATGTTGTGGTTTAAACTGAAAAGGGTGAATCAGTCCTAGGAAAGATGAGAATTCTCTCCATCCCCACAGACACACATGTGCGCACACACGCACGCGCGCATACACACAGGAATTGAAGCAATTTTTATGTTAGAAATGACCTTGTAAAATATAGCCCATATGAATACCCCAAATTGTAGGAAAATTCATTTCTTTCTCTAAAACCTGTTTGGCTTGGATCTGTCACGGAGAACTAGCACTTTGCAGTGTCTGGATATTACTTTGTCATTTAGCTTTTGTAAAATCTGTTTCCTTCCACAGCCTGATACTAGAACAGTATTACATTGCAATCCTGTCAGGTCTCTGGCTTAAAAAAACACCCAGCAAAGCTCTGATAAAATATCATTTGTTAAAATTTGTCTTTATTTTCACGTTTTAAGTATTTTACAGAAACATTTAACCATTTTGCATAAATACTAAATATTTTGCAGAAAAAACAGACTTCTTCATGAATTTTTAGTCAATATCTTTAACAAAAATAATTTCAAAGCATTACGGTTTTGAAACAATGTACATTCTTTAAATTGCAACTGGAGTGAAAGATTTCATGAAAAACAACAGAAAAGGATTTCTCTCAAATCACATGAAAGTGAGATAGTGCCACAATACTGGATTTTTGTATTTTATTCTGTATTTTTGCTGTTTTATCCTGTATGTTTTTAACAGTTCTAGTCCTTATGTTTCTTCTTTAACAAAATTTTTTTTTGTTTGTTTGGATTGAGAACTGGCTGAAAGGCAAGGCTCAGAGGGTCGTCATCAGTGACGTGGAGTCTAGTTGGAGGCCTGTGGCTAGTGGCATCCCCCAGGGCTCAGTACTGGGTCTCATCCTGTTCAACTTATTCATCAATGACCTGGATGAGGGGGACAGAGTGCCTCCTCAGCAAGTTTGCTGATGGTGCCAAGCTGGGAGGAGTGACTGACACACCTGAGGGCTGTGCTGCCATTCAGAGAGACCTGGACAGGCTGGAGAGCTGGGCGGAGAGGAACCTCATAAGGTTCAACAAGGGCAAGTGCAGGGTCCTGCACCTAGGGAGAAATAACCCCTTGTACCAGTACAAGCTGGGGGCTGACCTTCTGGAGAGCAGCTCTGCATAGAAAGACCTGAGAGTGCTGGTGGATGACAAGCTGACCATGAGCCAGCAATGTAAGGCCAATGGTATCCTGGGGTGCATTAAGAAGAGTGTCGCCAGCAGGTTGAGTGAGGTGATCCTGCCCCTCTACTCAGCCCTGGGGAGGCCTCATCTCGAGTACTGCATCCAGTTCTGGGCTCCCCAGTACAAGAGAGACATGGAGCTCCTGGAGAGAGTCCAGCGTAGGGCTACGAAGATGATCAGAGGGCTGGAGCATCTGCCCTATGAGGAACGGCTGCGAGACCTGGGCCTCTTCAGCCTGGGGAAGAGAAGACTGAGGGGGGATCTTATCAATGTGTGCAAGTGCCTGAAGGGAGGGTGTCAAGGGGATCAGGGACAAACTCTTTTCAGTTGTCCCATGTGACAGGACAAGAGGCAATGGGCAGAAACTGAAGCACAGGAAGTTCCGCCTGACCGTGAGGGGGAATTTCTTCACTGTGAGAGTGACGGAGCACTGGACCAGGTTGCCCAGAGAGGTTGTGGAGTCTCCTTCTCTGGAGATCTTCAAGGCCCGCCTGGATGCAACCCTGTCTAACATGCTGCTGAGGAGGGAGGTTGGACTAGATGATCCCCAGAGGTCCCTTCCAACCTTACTGATTTTATGATTCTATGATTCTAAATGCCTCACTCTTGGTGAAAATTGATATTCTGTATGCACAAAATCTTAGCTCCTTCTCAGTCTGTCTAGGATCACTGCATATCTCTCTAAACAGAGATCGAAGGACATGTGGACAGGGCAATACAGCACATCTTCATGGTTTTCTGCCTCTCAGCGAACTTACTTCCTAGCAAAGGAAGGGTAAACCTGAGTGGGACTGCTTCCCATTAGATTGCAGTGGAAGGAAATGAAAACCTGAGTGCAGTTAAATTTGTGTGATACATTCAGGAGTTTGTTGTCATTCTAACATGCAGGGTACATTTCAAAAGCACCAAGTTGGTGAACAAGTTCAGAGCACATTTTTCCCTGGACCTCCGTGCACAGAGCCAACTCTAGTCCAGAGTCAACAGAAGAATTCAGAGCTGAGATCTGGCAAGCCTGCAGTGAGAGATGTGTGAATCTCAGCCAGCTAGTTTGTCCAAGAGGGCTGAAGTGACTTCATCATTGTCTGAAAGTGCTTACATGAGTTGGAGTAAAGAGCTCCCTAATTTAGTAGAAAAGAGCATAATGAGATCCAGTAGATGAAAACTTAAACTGGACAAGGCAAGGCAAAAAAAAAAAAAAAAAAAAATCAGATGTGAATTTTAATAATATTGATAATTAATCCTACCTAGAGAGATGATGAACTTTCCATTTTGCAGCCTTTGAGCCAGACTTTCTTGAATTTCTAAAAGAAATCCTTCTAAAAGCTTTTTAAGATAAATTTTCTAATGCATTAGAAAATGCATTAAGTTAAAGGCTTGATGAAAAAGCCCTTGAGAATGGCATGTCTTGTGTTACACAGGTGTGACTGGATGATATTGAAAGTCCCTCTGACTCTCCCTGGCTCAGACAAAGCCCAAGGTTCTCAGTCAGTGCCAGGAGAATTGGCTTTGTGTTCTACACAGATCTAATTTCCCCACATGCCACACTGGCTTTTCCATTTCCACTGTGAGCTTTATGGCACAGTCTACTTTTTGGCCAATATCCTGGAAAGCTAGGAAATTCCTTCCAAAGATAAAAGGGGCAAAAGGTTACCTTCATTTCCCTCTCTGTTCCATGCAACTGCTTTTCCCAGCCTCTGCTCCATATTTCCGCTTTATTTTTTCCATCACGTAGTCTCCTAACATCAAATATTTCCTGAATAATCGGGCTGCCAAATAGGAGTGCCACCAGCTCTGTCTAGCAGCACATATGTCAGTCCCCTGCATCCACAGCTGGTCTATAGTCAGTCGGGTTCCAGTAGAGCAGACACTGCTCATCTACTTATGTAACTCCAGGTCAAATATGCTCTGAGAGAGAAACTTTATGGCATGGATAGCTGCTCTTTTACTAGCAGTCCTATAATCTTGTCATTAGCTTCTGCACTAACTGGGAATTTTTTGCAAAGCTCTGCTCTGCCAGTGTTAGACATTTCCTTTTCTCAGGTCCTGTATAAATATAAAAAGGTTTCCAAGCTCCATCTGGTTCCAGTTACTCAAGCAACAGAAATACACATGCTTCAGGAATTTGCAGACGGAGACTTACTGCCTTGCTGCCTTATAAAATCCATTACAAAGTTCACCATCCTCCGTTGCCTCCTGATATACCTGTAGCCTACAAAACAATTTCCCCCCAAACTTACTTAAGTTAGAGAAACAAACTAGAAGCTAACAGTCTCAGGCCATTCTTTCTAATAACGTTAACCTGCCTTCACTACTAAATATGGCTTTATAATACACACACGCGCACACACACACCCTTGACCACCAAAGACTGCCTCTTCCTGAAATCCCTCGTTCATATAAATACAGGAAGTAGAAATAAGAGAGGCTAAATCAGACCTTCTTGGTAGTTTGCTTTCATTTCAGTGCTAGTTTAGTCTGCTGCCCTCCGATACTGCTGAGCCTGAAGCTGGTTTTAAACATCCTCCCCCTGCAGCCCCTTGAAATACCTTCTTCAATGCAAAACCTAAGGATGAGTAATTTCTACTCAGCAATGGAACAGAATTGCTTTCTTCAGCAAGGAACTCTAAAGCCACTGTGAAACAGAAAGTGCCTTAAAGTTTGCTGTAATGATGAAAACATCAGCAGGAGACAAGGGAGCCAGGGATGACTCAGGGTAAGTCCTGAAATTTTAGTGAATGCTCATTTTTAATAACAACTTCTCTACTCTTTTTCTATTTAACAAAGAGCTCTCCGCTGTATTTGCAAGCTGGCTGAGGAGTTATCAGCTGCACATCACAATGTAGCAGCATAGTTGTATTGTAACGTACAGTATTTACATGTTTAGCTAACAGCTGAAAACCAACTGTACCACCTTTATTTAGCTTGAATTTCAGCTATTTAGGGAAGAAGAAGGATGAGCTGTAAGCTGCAGTTTAAGGCAAATGATTAGAATAGGGAGAATTATGTGCTTTTGGAAACATGACAAATATTTTCTGGGAGGCTTGCTTTGTTTCCACTGAAATGCTGAGAAGTGAATAAGGGCTTGATCCTATGAGGTGATGGTCACTCCAGCTCCAGCTAGCCAAGGAACACACACACACACACCCTGTGCATAGACTCCCGGGGGACCTGAGGTGTGCTTTCAGTTAGGAAAAGGCTCTTGACTTTTCTGGCTCCTGGCCAACAGACATTGCACCTTACAGGATCAAGTCCCCCAAAAAGGTAGCAGGAGAGAAAATGGGTTTTTGATTTGGAGGACTGCCAGCTGCTGGGGCTCTGGGGTCAGGCTGAAATCCACCCAAGGCTCATGTATCCGAAAACCCATGCTGAAGCTGAGCATTTCTGTTTCCTGTTGAAAACAATCAGGGGAAAATGACATAACTGCTGAAACCTTTGGACACCCCCTCCCCCCTCCTTGGAAAAACATATAATACCAGGTATTGTAAGTGCTTCTTATCTATCTGACACACTTAGACAGCCTGTTTCCCATGAATAGAAGCTCTTAAATGTGTCTGTGATGGGTGTGGTAGAAGAAGTTCTATAGATGGATAGACATTGGATATTTGCATTTTCAGTCAGATCCTCCTTGATTTACAGCACAGTCAGTCAAAAAGAGGGTAAAATTGCTGCTGACCGGCAGCTGTGGTTTCACCATAGCACTGTTCCCAAATGCACACATGGAATAAGAGGAATGGAAGGAGAACCCTGCATTATAGCTATTGTTAGTATTTGCCTTCTTCAGGTGTTTACTCAGGAGCGAGGAACAATGTCATCTCTGTTCCAAGAAACAATTATCAGGTTCAACTTAAGGTTAAACACTAAGGGACAAAGATTGCATACCCATAAGAGACAAACCACAGAATCTAATCCTTGCAGACTGGCAGGAGGAACGTAGTAGATGCAATCCAAGGAATTTACACTTTGTAGATATTCCCTGCATTCGTGATAGTGAAGATACCAAGTATTGAGAAACTGAAAGATTTACACCATTTATCTCTTTCTCAGCCTGGCTGAGAGAAGCCATATGCTTGCAAAGATTTGCTTTCGGTTTAGAGTTGCAGGAGAGAGTAAACAAGCCATAGACCCTAGATTTGGGCTGTAAAACAAGTGGTTTCAGATTATTGAAGCATGAGTATGCATGATGTATGTGTTCTTTATAAATCTATGAGCATCTAAACAATGTAAGAGAACAGATTGTATCTGACTTTTACTTCATTAACTGCTTGTCTATATTTTCTATCTCCCACTCATAAATAAGAACTTACATATTTAAAAAATCTGTTTTAACATCTCTATTTACATGTCTCAGTATTGCTGAAGATCTTCAAAATGACACTTCAGGATGCATACCTTGTGGCATCCAGCACACTACAGAATTAGAAACATGCCTAAATGATGCTTAGCTTATTTCCTATTACAGTCATATTGAATTAGGCATTAATTTTATGAAGTATTTGTATAGGACTGCTAGTAAAAGAGAAACTTTCAAAAGCAAGGTAAGGTAATAGAGAGCAACTTGCTGGTGGATAATTTGGACCTGATTTTAAAATTCTGTGCACAAAAATTGCATGAGTAATTGCCCAGATTGTACCTTCATCCATTTGAGTCTTCAGGTTGTTAGTTAAATGTATAAAAGGTTACTTATATGCACAGGGACTATGACAGTGCAAATTTTCATAAAAATACCCTAACAACTGGAAAAGTATCCATCTCCAGTAGTGACTGCAGGGTCTAATGTGCATGTAGCAAGCCAGTAAGGAGGATTTGCTGACTTACACTTCTGCAATGGCATAGACACTGGAGAGAAATCTGCATCAGAAACGAATAGGTTCTCAGTAAGAAATGTGGAGAGAAGGGCAACTAGAAGCTGGTTGGAAATCAATCTAATCATATTCTTCCAAAATGGGCTGAGGAGCAACAAGGAAATTATAACAGTAAGCCTGACCTAGACTGAGGCTAACTCCTAGGAACATTAATAAGTGATGAGATCACACAACATCTGGAGAAATGTGAGCTGATTGAGCCTGATGACCATGGTTTCATGAAAAGGTATATGCCTTCGTTCCAACATCTGGCAAATGTATGGAAGAGATAATGAGGAGAGCAGAGCTGAGACGAAGACATAATCTGCAATACGCAAATATTAAGTAGTCATTTGGGATAATGGCTGGTTCAGACAGTTGAGATATATTACAGTGGTTCTCACTTCTGGGGCACCAGGCTACTCTAATGAAGTGATGATTTTAATGCATTTTTTTAGTGACAAGTCTTTTTGGTACAAAAAACACCCTCACAATTGACACTGGTTTCCTGCCACGATTGTAAATGTCTAAGTAAAGAAGCCAGAAACTGGAGGGATCTGGAAACTGAACAACTCATAGATTCACAGATTTTAGCTTCAGAGGGGGCTGTTTTTGCTATTTAATCTCATCTCCTGTGTACAGCAAGAACCTCTCTTGTATGTGCCCTATGAAACCTATCATCATTTTTGCTGGAATGAGAGCTTTTAGATTTTGTTGCCTGCAAAAAAAAAAAAATGTTATCAATTGAGCCTTGTGCTCTGGTTATGTATCTGTCTCTGCAGTGGTACAAATAAGTCTAATATCAGCATTTATAAATTTAAACTGACAAAACAATTAGGAAATCCTAACTCTCCTGAAGAGTCCTCATTTGAAAATAACTTAATCTAAACTTATTGGAATTAGTGGAATGAGTCTCACTGGCCTCAGCAGGTCTTGGACCTGATGCAAAATGCTGCTCAAAGAAAATTTCCATCCAGAACATGTGAGACACTGGGGTAAAATGGGGAAGAAACTGTTTAGGTAGCTGAAGACAGACCAATGTTATCAAATGTGCTGTCTGTCGTGCCCTGCTGCCAGAGGGTAGACCATTTAGGCCCACAGCTTGGCATTCCTCAGGAATGAAACACCCGTGCAAAGATGTATTTCACCAAGGTCAGAGTGTTACTATAAAAAGGCAAAGGAGTTGCTGTCTGAGGAAGTCTGCAGTTGGCGTAGTCAGAGACTGGACATGAAATAGCTCCTGAAATTCACTTTCGGGAAAGCATGTTTGCAATGACACTGACTCATCTTGTGATCTTGACAGTGCTCCTGGTAAGTTAGGAGACACCACCTTTGGCCTGTGCTTTGAACACACTGTGCAGTGGTGATGGCGGGTGGTAGCACAGAAGGCAACTGTCCCTTTGACTGCTATGGGGCAGAGCATACGGGAAATGCTGCCCTTGAGTGGGGAATTCATCACTGGGAACAGCCCTGTGCCCATGTTCACAGGAATGGGGGCACAAACATAAGGACATCCTCACCAGATTAGCAATATTCTGCTCAGCTCCCCTTCACTACAGTTTCATTTAAACATAGTTTTCACTTCCTGATCTGAATTGCTATGTGCTATTTTACATTGTTGGCTTTCCAACCTAGAAGCAGCAGTGGCTGAAAAACGTACATGTGTGTGTGCACACCTGTGTCTCAGTCTGTGTATAGGTATGTACACAGGCCGGTGTGCCTTGGAGTGTGGTGATGAAGCTTGTTTGGCATATGTTTGGGCTGGCTCCATCGCTTGGAAGTGCACATCCCTTACTACGCCATTGTGTAAACAGTCTGTGTATCCCAGCTCTGTTTTTAGCAGATATAATGATAGCAGGACTATATACGTACTCATCCATCAGCAGATAAAAATGGCTTCTCTGAGATAAGCAATATAAGCTTGTGAGATCCAGAAGGATCTCAAAAATAACCTGAAATACAGACATAAAAACACAATACCTAAAAGCCGTCCATTGGAGACTGCAGCAGCTTTCACTTCACAGAGTTATAAATGCTTGCCTGCTTAAATTGCTAAAGAGTGCAGAGATGTGTTAGTAAAACTAGGACAAAACATTGTCCATTGCAGACCTTAGCTATTATAATTTTGGAAGGGAGGAAGTCTTTTGCATTTGGGAATAGAAAGAAATAGTTCTTTGGAAGGGTATTTAGGAAAAAAAAAAAAAGGCAGCTGTTTGGAATGACTAATCAAATCCTGGTGCAGATGGATTTGTGAGCAGACGGAGAGCAAAAGCCATATGATGTCCCTGACTTTCCCAACTATATTACAGAGGGACCCTCTCTGTGTAGGGAAGAGAGCGCGTGTGTGTGTGTATGTGCATGTGTGTGCTTGTGTTTGTGTTTGTTTAGGCTGCCCTTTGTGAAGTCTTACATACAAATGACAGTGAATGTAGACATTTAAGAAGTCATCATGAGATTTAGACTTAGCAAAAAGCAGGGGAAAACACGTTTAACACGTTCTCTTAAAGACCATGGAGGGGTCTCACCATATCATCAGCATTGTAGAACAGGGCTACAAAGGGGATGGGATATGCTGCGATGACCAAGCCTCGTATTGAGAGCAGCAACTAGATCATAATCCACTGTGCAGGGTAGATATCTAGATACTAGAATAAATCACTTAGTTTTCCTTAATTCAGCCCTTGTCCCATCCCATCCCATCCCATTGCTTCCCCCTAGAAGAGTTCCTGTAACTTCTTGTAGCTGGCTTGAGTCCCTACAGAGTTACTTCTCTGGTGACCAAAGACAAAATCCACCTGTCTCCTCCTCCAATACCACTTCTCATATCCATGGAAGCTTATCTGGCTGGCAGAGCACCCCAGAGCTGACTCCCAAGGCAGCAAAAGTATTTCGCCTCAAGGACACTGAAGCCACATCCATTCGCCACACTTGTGCTTTGGACTACGAAGCCTGTCTGAGGTAAGGGCCCTATGCAGCAATGCTCATGCTGAGCCCTTATCCTTCTCAGCCTTTGTGAAGGAGTGGGGTGCTATTGCAGCAGAGATAAGTAAATAAGAACACCCCCAAGTAAATAGTGCTTATTTTCAGAAATAGTCCAAAATGGCAAGGCCTTGTGCTTTTTGATTCCTGAGCACAGTTGTCCAAGATACAAATAATAACTGAGTAGCAGCGCTAGATCACCACAGCAACAAGAGAATCAATTAACTAAAGTTTGTTAAGAGTTTTTAAGGTGTCAGAGGCAAGATAATACTAATGTTTAGAAGGTCTTGAAAACCACTGTTCTGTTCAGAGCAATTCCTTACATCAGTTTCTCAGGCTTGCAAACCATATAGCAGAAATTCTACTGACCAATTAGTTCTGTCTCTATATAAGTAGGATAAATAATTTGCTCCAATGGTAGGTTTAATTTGAGGATGGTGAGGTCAAAATTCTGCCGCTCTTTTTCTTCCCAGCTACCTTTCTGCAAACTTCAGGAGGGGTTGTGTGTGGAGAAGTAAGTAATATTTTTTGTCATAGTGAATATTTGTTGGTCATTATGTCTGAGCTGAAGGGGGCTGGAGTGCTTGTTACACGTTTTATGGCGCTAAAAACCTTCAAACATTAACATCATATCTCATTCCAGCCTATCTGGCTTCATGAGAAAAATTATTTCTTAAAATTTGAACTGCAGTTGATAAATAAGGTATTTAATAAAGCTGCTTTCTCCTCTGAAATTTGCCAAATGAGAATATGCAACAGCATTACAGCCCTGATGGGGAAGGCCTGGGTTAGTGATTGTGTTATCAGAGCTATAGGGCCTGCTCAAGAGCTTGCTAAAATTACTGGAATTGCTAGCTGTGGGCTGCGGGGGACACAGCACAGCACTCACAAAGGTGAAATCAGTAGGAGCTGCCCACAAATTTAAAAGAGCAAAGACAGGGGATGTAGCTGCAGTACCTGAGGAGTCATACATTGCTGGGAGCCCTGTACTGGACACACACCACTTAAATGAAGGCAGGCAGCTCTTTGGGAGAGCCAGCCAGCGGCGGAGCACTCTGGAGCGCCTGCTGACTGGGGCAGAGCATGTCTATACTGGAAACTATGTTGCTGTATTTCCTGCAGGCAGCCTCTACACCTCGCTCCCTTCACCCTGCTGTGCGTGGCGGTGATGACCTGCTCATGCAAGGGAGGAACGCTTGTACCAACCCCATCCTCCGCTTGGCGAGGGGAATCCCTAAAACACAAGCACGCACCTGGCTGAGTTGGAGCCTTGTGCTGGTGTCAGTTCGGAGTAGCTCAGCTGGAGAGGGGCTGAGGTCAGAATTTGTCCCCGTCTTCTGGGTGCTCGGAGAGACAAGCCAAGCTTTCAGCTGGTGTTTCTGACTGTGAAGTTTTTGTGTATATGTGTGTGTGTGCGTGCACGATAAAACAGCACTGCAAGTGGCTGCGGTCAAGCAAGCAGCACCATTTAAGCTTTGCAAATATAGTAAAACTAAAAGCGTCACCCAATATGGTAGCTATTGTAGCCACAAGTCTTTCCTCTGTCCATCTCACCTCTCTGAGTCGACGAAAGTAATTCTATGCGCTTCTAGAAATGGGATTGCTGAGTCAAAATGCTCTGCTGAAGTGGGAATGTTAAGGCAATGCTTCCCTCAAAGTTTCAGCAGGGAGAGGTTTGGAGCACTTAGCTCCTCTTTGCACCCAAAATAGTACAAATCTTTTTGCAAGTGAAGATGATTTCTTGAGCAGCAAAGGATTAGCAGATGTGAACACTGCATAGCTGGTTATGCTAGTCATATTTTCCTAAATAGATATTCTATTAGATGCGTGCGAGCCAGGGAGTGCTAGAGAATGCAGCTCTTTTCAAATAGATGGATATATATACACATATTTGTGTGCCTTACCCAAACATACCATTGCCATGCTGCTAAAGAGGGAATATATTTATGTCTGAGCAAAGGATTTTTGCTTTGGCAATGCCAATCTGTGCTAAAAGTACCCTGTGAGGCAGATTCGCATTAGGTTCAAATACTGTCTCCCTCTGGTAGACTGGTCGCATGGATGGAATCACTGAGGTAGAAGCAGCTGGTCTTGTTGTCCCTGTGGCTGGCTAATGGGCAGCAGCACCCGTCTCCTAGGAGGGATCCATGGGATTCCTACTTTTCACTGAATCCAGACTTTGTCTGTCTCCCCCAGCTATTTTCCTGCCCAGAACACCTCTCACTGCGGAAACCAGAGAAGTCAGAGCCCAGGCCAGCAGCTTCCCTCCAAGGCAGATTTGGTATCAGGGAATTTATTGGAATCTGTTGCCACCTGGGCCAGATATGCTAGATTTGGACACCAGTTCCATTTCCAAAGCCACAGGGAGAAATACTCGACTCTGGCTTGACTAGAAAATCTGGTAGAAACATTTCTGTCCTCTAGCTGTCACAGTCCTTCCTCCCTGACAGCACTACAGAAATACCATGTGGTGTGCAGGGTATTCCTGTGTGTATATTTAGGGAAATGTATATCTATTGCATTAAAATTAAATATTCTTAAAAGAATGGTGAAACCTTATCCAAATTATTAATTCGCCCTGCTATTTGATATTAAAGATCTGGATTTGCTCTTTGCTACATTACTGATCCCTTTTAAAGGGGCAAACGTAGTGTTTTCACTAATCATAGTGACATTTTATGATTAATACCAGGCCCTTGTAGGCGTAATGAGAGGATCTCTAAGTGTTTCAAGAGTGAAACAACAACAAGACAGATACCTACTACGAGTACTGTAGGGAGGGAAACTGAGGCACCTGCTCATTTTGCTGATTTGATTATAGTCACTCACTCTGTAGCATTATCTCCTGGGTCCTTGTTAAGCATTTAACCCCTGAACTTGCCCGAGACCATCTTGTAAGTAAGTGGAGAGGCTAGGAACAGAACCCAGTTCTCAGAAACCCTTTCTGTGTTGGTGGCTGAGTTTTCTGCTGTATTAGGGAGCTGAACCAGCTTCCTCAGTGGCTACAGAGCCTCCAGATCTGAAGCAAAAAGAGCAGCAAAAGTGAAGAGCTAGGAGTGTGCGTATGTTGGAACTTATCTTTCAGCAGCATCCTGCCATTGCTCTGGACTAGGAGGAACATGAAACTGCACCCTGAATGTTGTTTTCCAAGGCGGAGCTGCAATGCTGACCCAGGTCAGATCCCACCAGCTGGGGATGCTGGTATTTTTTTTCCTGTGGTTCATCAGGCTCTGTGGAATGAAACTGTTTCTGGTAGGGTTGAAAGACCTGTCTTACTGCTTGAAATTACACCCTGACCACGTTAATTAGTACTTTCGATCTGCTTTCACAAGACTAATGAATTCTGGTGGAATTTCACATGTTTTGTTCTAATCAGCTAAATACATACAATCTTGTAGATACTGGGAAAGACCTTGCCAAATGTATGGAACCTGCACAGTCCAGATACATCCCTTCTGTGGTGCTTCAGGGGGAGTCAGCCTTCGCAAGCCTCTGTCCTATAAAAACGACCACTGGGCAGAACTAGAAGGATTCAAGGCCCCTTGTGAACTAGGTTAAGTTTTGTAATGTTTGGGAAACTTCACCAAGGAAACAAAGAGAACCCAAAAAGTAATGGAGTCTGGAGGCTGACAGCTCTGCTGGCTACCTGCAACACTGTTCTACAAATTGCTAGCAGACTTCTAGGCAAAGGAAGGTTGTCCCACACGATTGGCTTAATGACAGCCTGGGACCTGGCCCAACCTTTCATCTTTCCTGCCAAGAAATGTTTTTTTTTTCTTCTCTCTCTTTCTTTCTCTCTCCTTTTTTTTTTTTTTTTTCATCTTGAGTTTTTTCCAAGGAATCTGTCACCCATGATACCCGCACCATTCCCCCCACCGCTCAAATAGAAACTGTGCAAAGCTCAGAGCTTCTCCTGCTGAATCAGCAGTCAGGTAAGAGCTTGGCTTTGGACCACTTTCCTTTCTGTCAAGATGCCAAATATGTAACGCAGGGCAATTGCAATTTGAACTGCAGTGGAAGTGAATGACGGGGTGCTCCCAGCCTTCAGCTGGCAAGATATATGATGTATGTTGGGCTGAAAATATCTCAACACATGAATGTGCTTCCATACACACACATGCCTCTCTTCCCCCATCTTTCATGGAGATGTAATAAAGAGATCTCTGTCTGATCTCTCTCACGTTATCAGTTGCCTCATGTTCCAAGCACTTGTTCAGAAGTGGGTTTTAACTATTTTTTTGTGTGTGTTAGATGGCCAGAATCACGAACACTGGGGTCTATGCACAGTACCTAAAAGCCATCCATTGGAGACTGCAGCCAGTCCAGTGATGATAGACCAGTGATGATAAAGATGGTAAAGTTGACTGACCGTAACCATGTTCAGGATTCTCGAGGTCTGCATAGGCTCATTTCTGTGACTCCTCGCCTATAAGCAAGCAATCAAACCAACTTGATGAGTGCTTCTAGAGAGCTGACTCGTGCATCCCAAGGTGGGACAGAAGGCTTGTCTGCAGAGCAGGGGCAGAAGACACAAGGTGAATTTGTCACGGCAAGGCTGTTCTTACACTGTTATTTTGGTGTAGCTCTGTACTGAACTCCCAGGAACACAGTCCTAATTCTTTCTCCCTCAGGTTAGTTTTAGGCTGGATGTCATTGGTGACCTTCATACCTTAAAAAAAGTCACATATGCGCACTGTGTTCTCTGGGTCTGGAAACTGTGGTAGAAATTGCCTGAGGGGTACACTGAAGAGCAGGCTATGTTAGGGATGGATAGTAGGTATTAGTCCCTTAGCCTAGGATTCTGGCATCTGGCCTTCCTGTTAGACCTAGGAGTCGAGGTCTAGCCTGGCGTCACCACGCATAACCTTAGGAGCTTAACTGAGGTGACACAATTAGGAATGTGTGCACCCTTGGGGATCTCTGGACTTACTGGAGTAGAAGAGGCAGCTCCAGGGAGTAATTCAGGGTTACTGGTGCCAGTGGGCTGAATCCAGGGGGTCTTTGCAACCCTGACACCCTTCGACCCAAAGCTCGTATGCCTTTTACAAATACAGTGTCACTGCTCCTGTCCTCCTACAAACAGGAGAAGGAAACAGATATATGAGGGATAACATTTTACATGAAGGATATCCATGCAAGGCACTAGGACCCATTTGTAGTCTCCCGATCTTTTGGAGGTGCCCAGCACACATATCTCTGCTCAGCCCTTGTGGGGATGAGGGTGTGAGCAGCAGGAGAGAGTGGGACTGTGGCTTACAAGAAATCAAATATTTGTACATACCTTGCTGAGTCAAGCAGGGAGCCAGGCCAGGGAGCTGTGCTCAGCCCAAAACCTTCTTCTATCCCATCGCCACCTGAGTGAGCATACCCCAAGGTCAGACAAGCAATAGCAGCCTGGAAGGGAGGGAGGGTGCAGAGCCCCTGTTTTGGGGAGAACGTGACCATCACAGTGATGGCATGGATTGTTTTAAACTGCTATGAAGCCATAGTCTTGGAGTCACTGTTTATTCACCTTGTAAAAATAATGGCTGAGTGACCTTAAACAGTGGTAAATGAACAAGCTTAAAGTCCCAGCAACCATTTAGCTGAGGCTGTGGGGAGCTGACAAACTTGCTTCACTGCACCACAACAGTGACAGCTCTACAGCTTCTGACATATCCTTCTCCTTAACCAGTCCTTTGTCCCCAGGCTACCAGCAGGTCTGCATCCAGGAGGTACAGCACAGTAAGTACCATGACCATCCTCTTACTCAGCAGTGGCTTTTCAACACCTTTCCATACTCTTGACATACCTTAACAAGCCATTTTCTTCTTCTTCTCCTTCCCCCAGCAATACAAATCTCTAGCCTCCCCGCAGTGTGAATGTAGGCAGTGATTCTATCAGATCATAAAGCAAGAAATAAATGCATTTCTCCAATGTCTAATCAAAATTAAATACGTGGAATCTGTAACTGCTGGAGCGAGAATAATTACAGAAAAAGAGTAGATTCATAGATTTAGATTTTTATTTCTTTTTTACTAGCAGCACTATGCATTGAAAAGCATTCACATTGACATTGGAAAGAAGTCATATCCAAAATACACTTATTATTCATTTTTAGTCTGCACGGCAGTGAGTGAATGACTAGTTTGAAGATTGTTAGTGTGGTGCCTTAATGAGAGGTACACCAGCCTTGCACCTCTTAAGGCCTTAGCTCTGCTTCTCAAGGTATCAAAGGATAAAAGTTTGATGGATTTATTCCCAATGGGAACATGGCCATATCTAGTTGCAAATCATGGTTAAGATAAATGTTCACAAGTCTTTCTAAAAGAGGGGAAGACTACTCAGTTCTGTACAAGTCCGCATGGTTAGCACCTCATATCTGCCTGCACTAAATTCACTTACGAAGTGAGGAAACCCATTGCTTTTTATGACTAGTCAAACATTTCTCTCCATATTTTCCCCAGAGTTTTGGCTTTGACACCTTTTATGCAACTTTGAATCATTTTAATGAATCAAATGTGTATAGGGTTTAAACAGAATGTTTTTTATTAAAGAACAATCACAATATATTCTTAATAAGTATGAATTTGGGAATTTCTCTCTCCCCTTTATTTTCCATTTCCCTTTCCCCGCTTTGTTAAGTGAAAACAATATAGAAAAAGAATCCCCAGGGCTTTAATTCCTGCCTTCCTTCCTGGCCAGATATGCTGGGAAATGGTGAGGTAAAACCTCTGTCAGTAGCCCAAGCCCTGCCGTCAAAACTGGAGTACTCAGGACGTTAAACATTTTATCTATTTTTGTAAGGCATAGAATAAACTCATCCATCTTCTGTCCAGCTGGTGGCTCTCCTGGGCCCTTCCAGCATATTAATGCCACAGGATGAGGAAGCTGGGTGACTTTCCTTTGTTCTTACAGCTTAGAAAACTGTTTATCTTCTTTTACATGTTTGTATCTGGTTCCTGCACCTCACAAACCTTTCCAAAAAAGTTCAAGTAGAATTATCCAGCATATACTTATGCAGCTTTTCACCAAGGAAAATATTCTTTCTTTGGCTTCTTTGACCTTACCAGAAATGACCTCTGGCTGGACCGGAGTTTCAGAAACTCTCTTCCTTGCAGTAAAAAGGGCCTTGCAGTGGTATAAATTATCCTTCAGTGCCCGCACACAAAGAAGAATTTGGAGATATGTTGAAATTCCTAAGAAAATAATTTGAGTTTGAAACAGGCAAGGGACAAATGACCTAAAAGCTCTGATTATGAATACGGGGGAGAGGGACTTATCTTTAACACAGAGACTGTCTGTTTGTTATTAAGAACAGAGTAGGCTAATAAACCTTGCAACGTGCTAATTTCTAAGGCCAGAATGTGTTTTGACTGGGTAAAAAGAGAAAGAGAGCTGAGCTGATAAGGTACTTTGAGAAAATTGTAGAATGTAAAATATATATGTGAAAGGTTAAATAAAGAGAGCAGTATAATTTGTGAGGTTAGTTTAAGCCAAGTCATGTTGCACCAGTATAGTAGCCCAAGTTCACTTTTGGGCTGTAAACCATATACCATCTGCATTCATTTCTGCATTAATGAATGCAGGAAACAGCTGGACTGAGGAAGACAAGTGGGTTGAAAGAATGGCGTTTCCTTTAGTGCATTTTTGATGTTCATTTTTATCTTGTTTCTGTCGTGGCTGTAAGTATGGGAAGGCTTATTTGTTAGTAGAGCTGACCTGGGTACTAGCAGTAACGTGAATTAGCTGGTATTTTCTTATAAGGCTTGTCTAAATTAACAGGAAGAGCAGCTCTTCTAGACGCAGCTGAGGGTGGGCTCTAATGCCTGAGCTCAGCCTTTCTGCGATGGGAGCTCTCTCTGAGCAACTACAGCAGAAACCCAACCACATAACACGGCCACCAAGCTCAGGTGGTTTACGGGAAGCAGTGCAGACAAGCCCTCTGTCTCCTCTCATGAGCAGCTTGGCCCTGCTGCTCGTGCTAGTAGCTGTGTTTGGGAAAGATCATTAATCTTAACAATCAGTTTGCTTTCCGATGAAGGACAGCAGTTACATGTCACTCCTGGTATCAGTAGCTCCCATCTGGCAAGTCATCTTCAGAGCTGACCTGACTCCAGACCCCCGAGTGAGGGCAAGAGCCTGTTCAGCTTAAAATCCGGACAAGCTGAGGGTATATTTTTAATAAGATTACAAAGCTGTGGAGAAATACTCTCATTAGCTTTAAACTTGGTAGCAGCAGCATCCAGGGCACCAGAGCTTAGGGCAAGCTAACTTACTGTGCCAGTGAGCTCCATGCTTTTGCATTCGGCCTGTTCCTGGCGCCCAGCTGACATACTCCAAGACAGCTCAGCTATCCTTGCTGTGCCCTGCAGCAGGTAGTGCAAGCCTGAAGGGATACTTTGGTATAATGCTGATATATCAGACATCCAAATTGAGCCCCATCCTCTATAAAAGAGCAATCTGCTGTCATGTGTGAGCAGAAAACCATCTGTGGCTGCCTATTACCTGGCACTTCAGTTACTGTTCTTCTACCTGTACATCTGCTTGTTACGCAGTTACCTCCTAGGAATACAGCAGCACTCTCTCACTTTTTTGATTTCTTTCGATCAGCTTGTGTGAGCAGGGAGTATGTGCCTAGTAAGCTGTTGTGTGGTTTAGTGGCAGGTAAGCTCTTCACAACTGGATCCCCCTTTGCTCCCGGATGGGGTGATGACTTGCACAACTTTGGCAGGCACCGATGAGCTAGTGCAAGCGGGGCCTGGCTATGGAAAGGCAGGTGGGCTGCAGCCTGTGTGCACAAACCCCTGCTGGCATCCACAGGGGTGTGCAAGGGTGAGCAGTACACTGACAGATACTGAAAAGTTTGCAGGAGTGAGCACTGATTTGCATCATGCAAAACTTCATTGCTGAAATTGAGGGTCCATGTATCAAAAAGTGGAGCAAAATGGGGAACAAAGGTGTTTGCTGAACTACAAGGTGTAGGTGAGAAAGGAAGAAAAGAGGGAATTTAAGAGACCCTCTGTTTGCCTTATCATTCATCTTTTGGTAGCTGGAACAGCTGCTTCCTTGAATATTAAGTGTGACGTGTTACAGACTGAACTGAAAGATCAAAGATCAAAGAGACTAAGAGTGGACATGAGCACTGGAGCAAAAACAAGGAAAGCAGTGAGCAGGA
This sequence comes from Rhea pennata, assembly GCF_028389875.1. Taxonomy (NCBI): domain Eukaryota; kingdom Metazoa; phylum Chordata; class Aves; order Rheiformes; family Rheidae; genus Rhea; species Rhea pennata. The sequence continues at coordinate 52,948,667 of NC_084667.1, forward strand.
GGAAGTGCTCAGCCAACCACAGGTTGTCCACAGACCACAGTTCGAGAAGCACTAGACTACTTCCTGACTTATATGTACATTACCAAGGTAAACTAATAATGCAAATGTTCTGCAAGGTAGGTAGGACTACTGAACAGGCAGGCCTGCTTTGTGGGACACACTGCAGTAGCCCATCATTTTACCTCCATTATCCAATCTACATTCAATTCTTTTCTGTCTATCTCAGAAGATTGTAATGCAGGAACCTCCTCTGGCTTTCTTAACTGCATAGATCTTTTCTCTTTCCTTTTGCCCATCAAGCCTCAAGGAAATTGTTATTTTATTTCTAAGTAAAGGATGGTGACTAGCTGGGTGTGATCTCTGAAGACCTCAAGGACTTTCTTCTGTGCTTTTTGGGTGTTTCACTGTTTTTTTTTTTCTTTTTGTTGGTATGATTTTTGTCAAATCTCTTGGCTCTAATATGAAAAGAAAAAAAAAACATTTCTTAAAGTCTAAATTTACCATGAAGTAGTGTTAGCATTCATGGAAAACCTTAGCTGTTGTGCTGTGGGTTTTTCAGTGTGTCTCTTTGCTGCCTTTGCATTTTGTTAATACCCTGTTTTATGATGAAATGGAGAAGTTTGTAGATCATGGGGTGCTCCCTGTAGCTAGATTGGATGCAGTGCTTCAGTTCCAACAGCTGTTTGAAGAAAGAAACGACAGCTGAGTAAGATAACCCGAGCCAGCTCCAGAAATTAAATGAATCTCTCTTCCCCATTTTGGGTTAGTTGATCAGAACTGACCACAGGGACGAAGTTGGGCTGTTTTATGGGCTCTTTTAATGAAGAGAAGGCATTGAGAAATGACCACATCTAAAATGGAAGCAAAGAGAAGCTTGATGTTCTCTAGATTGGCCACTGTGCAAGTTCCCTCCCAGCAAACTGAAAGTAGTAGCACATGAATTCGCAAGTGTCAGAACAAATATTTTTGATCAGTCTATCTAATCAGAAGTGATAGAAAACTAAGAAAAGCACATGTCTATCCAATGAAACCTTATTGCCATTTTTCCTACTGTTACCCATGTAACTTTGATATAATTCTTTCTCTAATGTGCTAGGTTCAGAGCTTCATGCTCTTTTCAGCATGAAGTTCAGTATGAAAAAATGGATGCAATGGTTTGTATTGGCAGAGTCCTGCAACTGAGTCTTAATTGGATTGGTTGTGACACATGATGTGAAACAGGGCTAAGAATTTTCTCTCAGTATCTTCGATTGTTTAATCTCCGCTGACCCTTTACTCCCAACTCTCGGTTACAGGAATTACCGGCACTGTCCATCTAATTCCACCAGGACTGATGTGTCAGCTCCAGCAGTTTCTAGCTTTTTCTCCTGCTAGCAGCTCTCATGCTGCTTGTAAACTGTGTTGCTGTGCTTGACAGGTTTCCACACCTGTGAGCTTCCTTCCACACAAGCTGGCTTGTCTTGAATCGTATCCCTTCAGGTACTGGCTGGCTTTGGTGCAGAGAGCTGCTCTTCAGCTAGTGTGTGGAGTTTATGGCCACTTGCCCCTCTTTCTCCCTTAGTAACAAGCCAGCTAGCAAACGTTTTAAGACTTGTGATGCTGCTCAGCTACAAATGTAAGTACCTCAGAGTGTCTTTACTTAAGGACAGCACAGCAAACCCTTGCTCTTGCTCTCTCTTAAGGTCCTTTAAGATCCCAGGAGAGAAATACAAGCCATTAAGTGTAATAATAAAAAACTAGTTCCTAATTTTTACACCTGGTTTATTTAAACAAAGCTAAGGTCCTCAGTCTTTACCAGCAGGTGTGTCACAGAGCATTTGGTTTCTAACTCTAATTTAATAGTGCCTGATGCACCTTCTCAGATCTGTCTGGGTGACCAGCAGGATCTGCAAATGTGCAGGAGTAAAGAGGATGGTGGAATGAGCCCTGCTAATGGCTGCTTGCAGGAACTGGAGCTGTTCATCAGAGATCTCTGGGGCTAGCATGGATGGAAACTCTCACCTAGCTCATCTGACAGCCCCTTCTGCTATTGCACACACTTTCCATGCGTCTCAGCTGCCTCTGGGATGTTCAGAGGGGCCAAACCTTTGTAACATGCAGCCAGGAAGTCCCTGGTAACTGCAAGTGTGTGGCAGTATTTCTAAAGCCCCTGGCAAAGGCATGCCTAAGCCTGAATGAAATTTAGCGGATTACAACCCCTTGTAGTGCTCATGACTTCTGGGAATATTCAGCTGGCAAGTGTGGCTTTATGTTTGTAAAGAAATGAGTCATAGTGGTTGTATTACTTCAGTGTGCACTGTGCAATAATTCAAATCACCATTTTCACTACTATTACTTCCAACCAAGCACCTGATACATTCTGCCAAATTGGTGCAGGTGTGTAAATGTAATCACCGAGCAATTAATTGATGTGTTGTGCCAATCAGTATGCAACACATAGGCACCCTGCATCTCAACTGAGTTCAATTTAACAGAGGGGCTGCAAGATTTAATCCTGCTTTACAGCAAGAACTTCACATAAAAATGAGGAGCAGGCACCTTTAGTCCTGGCTTTACATCACACGTTAGCAAAAATGAGCCTTTATTAGTCAAAAGACTTTGTAGGCCTGTGGGAGAAGGGGGGAAGATTTGGCCTGATAACATGTAATTTATGAGAACTGTGGGCTTAAAAATCACCCAGTGTGCAAATTCTGAGCAAGCAAAATAGCAAAGGCTGGCTGCTCGCTGTGAAGGCCCCGTTAAATCCCTGCAATTAGCAGCGCAGTAAGAACCTGGGGGCTGCATGTGCTCCCTCCTCACTCTGCAGCCAACAGCAGAATTTGCTATGGAGGCAGATTAAATTGCTGGATTAAGCACTCCCACAGCCTAGCATCTGGATCTCCGTGACAGCTGTGCCCAGGAAAGAAGTCCTGTATGGGTACCACAGCCTGCGTCAACTGGTGGGTCATGAGTTGCAGCATTACAGCTGGAAAAGGTCTGTTAGGTCATTCACTCTCATTTCTTTGCCAGCACAGGATTTAACTCAACAAAGTGTTTTTTTTCACTGCTCTAAACATGCCATTTTTTAAGAGATTTGAGCAATGCAGTTTTCTCCCTCTTCTCTTGGAAACTTATCCACCATCAGTTACAACTTGCTGTCAGGAAGCATCTAGCCTAAAATTCCCCTATTTTAAAATGACCTCATTAATAATTCCCCTTGGCTCTCCTTTTTAACACAACTTCCCCTTTTTCTGGACTGCCTCTTCCTGCCTCTGTACAGGTATAGGCTGCTTAGTTCCTCCTTGGATGGGCTGGCTTTTGTGGCAGGGACACCCTGTGGCAGGGATGCCCTGTGGCAGGGCTCTCAGCCCTGAGGCTGGCTGGGCTCCTGTTCTGCCAAAAAAGCCCACCCACGGCCCTTAATTATCTGCAGTGAAAAAACCCACGCACTCAAATCGTGACATTTTTCCATTGAAACAAGTAATTTTCAGACTCTTCAACTATTTTATGCCTAGATTTGGAAAAAATTTCCTATTTTGCATCCAGTCTTCAAAACTTAGATGTGCCCTACATGTAGCCACATGCTTTACAAGTTCAGTTATACTATTTTTTGTTACTGGTCAGTTGTTCTTGTCATTGCTGTGTCAAGCCTGCCATGGCCACGTCACCCTGGGCCAGGCTGCAGGTCCAAGTAACTTTGTATTCTTTCCTAGGCCTTGCTGATAGCGGCATTTCCCCCAGGTGATGGGATTTCTGAGCATCATTGCTTTGCTGGCCCTTTTCTTTCCCCCATGGATAACAAAGTTCAGTGTCAGTGGAGTGAGTAAGACTCTGCAATGCATCTCACCTTCTGATGCCCCAGCAAGACATTGCCAGCACTGGCCGCCTTTTAATCTAGATCTCACATATTATTGGCAAAATCAGATTCACGCTTGTGTGACTAATTTGGGGAGGTTTTGCTAACAGTGTTATAGGATATTTTATTATAACTCACCTTTCTTCTCCTTCAGCTCATTACTTCCGTCTCGTTACTGCATATGAAATGTTGCCATCTAGCAAACACTTTCCATTCGTATGATTAGTAGGCATTTCTTCTAGTTTTACTGTAAGGAAAGAGAGATTGAGAGATGAATCATATTAACTTCGAAAAGCTGTCCTCCACTCTACTCTATGTTTTTGTTCAAATTATACTGACTAAAAATCTTATGCTATTGTATCTAAATGATATTTCCTCGTCTATGTGACAAACGAGACTTTTATCCCAACTGAAAAGAAAGTGTTTCACTTATTTCTCTTTGCCTTTTTTAGCACAGTCCTCTGACTCTTATTGTCTGAGCTATGACAATGAAAATGGATTGATTAGAATCAAGTTTCTGTGAACTAATATCCTGAATCAGCAAGCAGGATTACAGGGGATTGTATCTTTTCTACAGAGGGATCCTCTATGGGAATTGCAAAGGAAAAAGCTCTAATAAAGTTAAAATCTCACTGCTGGTTTGGGGATTTGAAAGGTTATTTTTGTAAAAACTGGGCTTTTGGGATAAATATGCTCTATTAGATTGGGCCTTTGAAGGGACTCTCCCTCAGAAGTTTAAATCTGACTTTATTTGAAATGTGCATACTTCCAGATCTAAATCTTTAAAAAGTAGGGGGGGAAAAAGGACTTAAAATAACACCAAATCAAAAGCACAAGTCCTGCTCATTTCAGATGAGATACAAAGCTGATGCATGAAAATGTACTATTTCTTATTTGTTCTCCTATATTTTCTTCATTTTCAAAGTATCCTTTAAAAGCAGTTAATCAAATGGATCACAGGACAGTCCCCTGTCTCTACAGCCTGATCTAGTAGAGCCCGTAAGCACTGACCTTTCAGCACAAATCATTCCACTGACTGCAATATATAAATACTTCGTTGAATCAGCGCCACAGCCAGAAACCGACATTTCATTCCATTCTGCCATTAGACTGCAGGGACTAAAAATAAATAGAATTAGCCCCTTCCTTCTCTGATCGGGACAGGAATCTAAAAGGGAGCTTGACTCAGGTCTTTAATATTCTCAGCACCATAATTTCAATATTCCTACCTCTTCTGCATAGCTCAGAATGTGCTCTGAGGAATAAGGTGCAGCTGGGTATTACTAGTACGTGGTGTCGTAAGACGGCTCCTCTCTCGTCCCATGCAGCCTTCTGGAGCTTCCAGTTATGTCTGGCAGGACTGGCCAAAATGGCAAATGTTGCAAGAAAAAGGGGAAAATCAAGCCTTCTCCTCCTCCCTCCTGAAGCTCCCTCTGGTGTTCATCCGTGAGCTTCCTGTGCTCCCCACAGCGAAAAGGGATCACCGGGTTTGTGTCCTTTGGGGCTTGTCCTGCAGGATAGCACAGGTTGCGCTGAGTGACCTACGGGGATTTGGACCCCAAATTACTCCTCTGGTGCAGATCAGCCTTTGAGAGCAAGTGAAATTATCTGTTCTTTAGTGGATAAATTGCTGCTGCAGGCATCCTAAGCACACCTTCCTCCTCCCCTACTTTGTGACTGATGATGTGACGCTGAAGGTGGAGGATTTTCCCCCTTCTCATCAGCCCTGGCTTATCTGGGTGCCAGGGCAGAGAGAGAAGCACCAGATACTGCAACGACCTGCTGCTACTATCAGCACAGTCTCATCAGTGGAGTTGGGGGGCACTCAGGGTTATTCTTAAATAGTGTGATATCTTAGCCTGCTTTTTGCCGGCAACCTAAGAGGACCTAGGTGCAGAAGGCTGAAAGAAAAAACACAAATCAGAGCAGCTGAAGGTGCCTCTGGCTACTACTGGCAGATGTCTTCCAAGAGTCTCCGAGAACAGGGCAAGATACCGTACTGGTGTCTCATCATAGCTCCTGCGTGATTAGAGAAATGCTGACAGTGGCACAGAGACAGGATGAGCTGCAGGCTGTATCGACCCCCGCAGACTTCAAACAGACACTGTGGCTCAGTGTGTTTGTATTCCTGACTGTTGCTTAGACCCTTGGGCCCAGTTCCCCCATTGCACAGCACCCTCCAATTGCACCCTTTGCAGCCACAGAACATTGCACTTTTCCTTTGGGTGGAGGATGGGAACCCAGGGGCTGATGCACTCTACCCTCTACTAGTATTGCTAGCTGCCTTTTTGGGTACCTTGCCTCTGTTTCTGGATGCCCACGCTCAGGAAAGGTAGGTAGAATGAGCTCAAACCAACAAACCTCAGTGCAAAATACCCTGCAAGCTTGTGGTCTGACACCCAGGTGTGCATCAGCAGCATGAGCCCATAGTCCTTAGGAAAAGGCCTATGCATCTCCTGGGGCCTGTACACACACCGTCATAGAAAGGCATCTTTGGTCTGATGCCACACATGGAGCTTTCTTGGAGTGTTAAGTGCCTCTGTGTGTGGCTGCATGTTTACATTTACAGTCCTTCCCCCTCCCCCCCCAAAGGTATCCGTCCACACTTCTGCTTACAAGGGACTCTCTTGCTGTGTTTCAGCCCAATCAACGACCCTGGTGAAGAGGGAAAAGAGACACAGCTCTGCCAGGCTTCTGCCTTGCGAAACTGCCTCCCACTTCCAGGAATCAGCATCCTTGATAAACTCATCAAAACCTGCCCCGTCTGGCTTCAGCTGAACATGAACCAAGAAAGGGCTGGGGCGATACTTGGCAAAGAAAAAGCAGGGGTAAGTCAAAGCAGCTTCAGTTCAGACAACCACACTTCCTGTCCTTGGTGGAGCTGGTTAGGAGAACAGTGCTTTTTTTCATGTGGAATCAGAAATATTTAGTAGACTCTGCTCTTTGTTTCCGCTACCATTTGATGCTTTAGCTACTCACATGGGTGAAAAACAGACATTATAGCTTTTATGAGCAAGACAGTTTGTCCCTTTGTTTTTATGTAGTTAACAAGTAATTCCAGAGAGATGACTTCCTATTCATTTCAAAACTAGATACCACTGCCCTGTTTTTTTCTGGGCTTTCAGATCTTTGCAGACACCTTGTCATGTAGCCTCCTGCAGTGTTTTCCTGTAGCTCTGCACACATTTTATTTCAAGTAAGAAACTGTGTGAGTGATCTGAAAAAGAGAAAAAGCTTTAGCTTGCAAAAGGGCATGCTTCATAGTCAAGGGTGTATGTGGATTAAAGAAGGCCATACTATTCTCTAAATTCTTAAAGAGATTTTTAAAGGTAATGGCCTGGCACAAGGTGGGTACAAAGAGGTGGTGTTCAGTTGTTCCCCACTATCTTCTGTGTCTTATCTAGGCACAGAGATTAACTCTGGAGGGAGCACAGGAGGACCCTGGATGCTCACATGTAGCCCAGCTTCAAGGATTTACAGGGTAGCATGAGGAGGTTTCCTTGCACTGCTTTGGAGCAATCAGTAGGGTAGGAGATCTTCAAGTGATCTAGTGGATGAGAGCATCGCAGATGAGCGGAGCAGAGAGACTGTTCTCAGCTGTTAGGCTAGGCTGAGGAATAGCACTGGCAGGGTTTATATGTTGACTATTCTAATCTGGAGTACTGAAACCTATTCCTGAACAGGCCCTGAAATCCTGGGAGCAGTTGGGAATAGCTTTTATTGTAGTAGTTGGTAGCCAGTCCCCACAGGCTGAGTGCTAGAGAATGGCAGGCTTGTGCAAAGTTCAGAGCTTGTTTATGAAGGACTGCTTCGCAAGAACAGAGCAGGGCTACAAAGACGATCAGAGGGCTGGAGCACCTGCCCTATGAGGAACGGCTGCGAGAGCTGGGCCTCTTCAGCCTGGGGAAGGGAAGACTGAGCGGGGAACTTATCCATGTGTACAAGTACCTGAAGGGAGGGTGTCAAGGGGACGGGGACAAACTCTTTTCAGTTGTCCTGTGTGACAGGACAAGAGGCAGTGGGCAGAAACTGAAGCACAGGAAGTTCTGCCTGAATGTGAGGGGGAATTTCTTCACAGTGAGAGTGACAGAGCACTGGAACAGGTTGCCCAGAAAGGCTGTGGAGTCTCCTTCTCTGGAGATCTTGAAGGCCCGCCTGGATGCAACCCTGTCTAACATGCTGTAGGTGACCCTGCTGAGGAGAGAGGTTGGACTAGATGATCTCCAGAGGTGCCTTCCAACCTTACCAATTTTGTGATGTTACGATTCTGTGAAAGGGAGTTCCCCAATCTTGGGGTGTTGGTGATGAGGCAGGTAAAGGGTAGGTGTCCTGGTTGGGTTTTGGGAGGGCAAATGAACTGAGCTAATGTCAGAGCACCTCCTTCTCTGAGGAGGTGTGGACCTACCCTTTGGTGAATCATGAAAAAACACTGTGACAGGGCTAATACCTAGCACAAACTGAATGACAACCGCCAGTGGGATCCCCAGATCCCACTTACCTGCCCATTATATAGGCATCTGCTCTGGAGTGAGGCAGCTGGACCACCTCTGCTGCTCATGGAGAGGCATCGTGGTAGTGCAACACAGTTCACCTCATCCTAAACCAGACTTCTGAAATAAGCTAGCCAAATTATGCTTGAGAAGTCTATTTTTCTGTGCTGACCATAAGAGGAGATCTGAATGACTGTCTTTGATACAGCTGTGTACGGCCCTGAGCCTCCTCTGCTGTTAGCTGCTCCTTACAGGCAGGACTGGTCTGCATCTCTGAGCAGCTTTAGCAATAAATCTTGCCTCTGTTCCTCCTGCTCACATCTTTATTGGGCGCTATCTTCAACTGCAGCACTATGCAGGCAGCAGAAGAGCTTGCCTGTCAGAGGTATCCCATGGCAAAGGCAGACCGGCAGCTGCAGCAGGAAGCACGTGTTGATGCGCTAGGCACCGTGCTTGACTCTCCTTCACCTGCTTCCTAGAACACACCTGAAGCTGCACTCGCTCCAGGCCTCTCCCATCATTGGTTAGGATGGCAGAGACTCATTTGTCTACCAGTCCTGATAGGTACAGCTCAGAAAACCCACGTCCCTCTCATCTTAACAGCTATGGCCTAATTTTAGCCTTTGGAGCTATGGAAACCAGTCTTGCTCATCAGAAAACAGAAGTGACTCATTTCTAGGTTTCACTTCTCTCCTTGTTTAAATTTAATTTCAAATGAAACACTTGACCAAAGCAATGTAAGATAGTGCTGTCCAAAGCCCCAAGCCTCTTGAGGTAGGTTACAGGGACCATTCTGTTATGTAGGTGGTAAGATCTGAGGCAGAGAGCACTTGTAAGGGCTTTTTTCCTGCCCATAGATCCCTTCTATTGTATAAAAAGTCAGGACTGCCCTGTATCAGAAGTAGGCCTATTTTGGGCAAGCACCTATTTGCTAGGTATTTATATCCCTTTTGGATTCTGTCTGCACTTACAGTGAATCTGAGCCCGTGGGGGCTCGGTTGCCTCCAAAAGGCCGAGGCCAAGGTCAGATTTTGTCAGATTGCAAGGCTGCCCCAAAGCTGTGTATTTAGCATGGCTGCTTCAAAGTGACACATGATTAATTTTATGTTTGGGAGTCATGCACAGAAAGGCCCTGGCTTCTAGACAGACTCTTTTAAATTCCTCTGTCTGAGAAATTAAAGTTTTCTTTGTAGATTTCCACTGCATAATAACTGATAAATCATTTTGTGGACTCGCATGTCTCTTTTCCAATATTAATATCCAGTCTCTAGAATTAGCCCAATTTTTTAATTCAGTTTTTATAAAAATACCATGAGTCTCTCCTGCCAAAAGCTTCTATCAAATAAGATACAAATGTAAAGATTACTTTGTCTTTGTAATTGCAGCTTCAAGCTTTCTCCAATTCTTCAGCTTTCAAGCTAAAAATAACCTTGACAATGAGCTGTAATTAGAAAAATTCTTAGCAGCTCACACAATGCAAAGAATGATGAGATCTCTTTTCTTTTCTTTCTTTGTTTCTTTTTTCTCTCTTTTTTTTTCCTCTTCTCTCTCTCTCTTTTTTTTTCTTTTTTTTTTTTTTTTTTGTTTTTTGTTTTTTATTTTTTCCTTGTACTGGCTCCATTGCTGGAAACCAATAGTTCCAACAGTTCCACTGGTTCCAATGAAAGGCTCAGTGGGGGATCTTGTCAATGGGCAGGAGTTTCAGGATATGTGTCTGATGGGAGACAGTAAAGAAGACAGAGCCAAACTCTTCTCCATGGTACCTGGTGAAAAGACAAGAGGCAATGGGCAAAAACTGAAATACAAGAAATTCCATTTAAACGTAAGAAAAAAAAATTACAGTAAGGAAGGTCAGTTACATCCTGGAACAGATTACTAAAGCGGAGTCTCCATTCTTGTAGACATCCAAAACCCGATCAGACACAGACCTAAGCAAACTGCTCTAGGTGACTGTGCTTTGAGCAAACGGGTTGGGCTAGATGATCTCCAAAGGTTCCTTTTGACCTCAACTGATCTGTGATTCTAGGACCAGTCTATATACTTGAGGGCAAGGCTGCCATCCAGAGTGACCTAGACAGGTTGAATGGATGGAACTGACAGGAAACTTATGAAACTCAACAAGGACAATTGCAAAACCCTGCTCCTGGGCAGAAAGAGCCCCTGACCATGTTACATGCTGGGTACCGCCTGGCTGGGGCCGCTCTGTAGAAAAGGCTCTGGGGAGCTAGTGGACAGCAAGCTGAGAGTGGGCCAGCCATGTGCCCTAGGAGCAATGAGGGCCAGCAGCACCCTGGGCTGTATGAGCAGGGGCATGGGTAGGAGATCGAGAAAAATGGTTATCCAGCTTTACATAGCACTTGTTTGACCAAACCACACTAAGACTTTATGGCCAGTTCTGGGCTCCTTAGTACAGGAAAAACATTAACGAACTGAAGCCGGTTAAGCAGAGGCCACCAGGATGTTTGAGGGCTGCAGCAGCTGCTCTTTCAAGAGAGACTGAGGGACCAGGGCTTGTTCAGCTGGAAGGAGAGACTTCTCTGGGAAGACCTTACAACAGCCCCCTGGTACCTACAGGGAGGTCTTTGAGGAGATGGACCTGGACTCTTCACAGTAGTGCATGGTTGGAGGGCGAGAGGCAATGGGCATACATCCAAACTAGAGGGCTTCAGATTGGATATTGAAGAAAAATTCCTCTCTGTGAGGACAGGTTGCCTGGAGAGGTTGTGCCATCTCCATCCTTGGAGGTTTTCAAGATCCAACTAGACAAAGCCCTGAGCAACCTGGCCTGATCTCATGGCTGATGTTGTTTTGAGCAGGAAATTGGATTAGAGACCTCCTGAGGACCCTTCCAACTTAAATTGTCCTATGTTAATACTCTATGTCCTATGATAATACTTTGCTATGAGACATGCTGGCCATCAGAGCCTTTTGCATTACTTTTCCCTCTTGGATATTTCAGTCCTTTCCCACATGTACAAGTGAGTCACTTGCTTTCAAGCAAGTGATTGAGACATTCTAGAGTGAACACTACTTGATTTAGGGCACTTCTGTGAGGGCCATCAGTCAACAAATTGTGAGTGCAGCTTCATGCTGTTCAGTTAGTGAAATGGTTTGCCTTAGGCTTGAATGGGACATCAGTGATGCATCAAAATTTTACTGGTTCCTTGCCTGGTCTGAATTTCACCCAGCGAGAGTATCCCTTTAGTCATTATTTGACCAAGTGGAATGAAGCTAAAATGAGATCATTTAGAAGTGGAGAGAACTGATAAAGAACTTCACTGCCACTTACCTAAAATAAAGTTCAGAAGCTCACATAATTCAGCTAAGCTCCTGGTTTCTTTTCTCCTTTTTTCAGATATTCTTGGTTAGGAAAGAGGGTAACGTGAACAACATGGTCCTTGCAGTCCGCCTGCCAGCCCAAAATGAGGCTCCTGATGTGCTGGAGTACAATATTAAAGAAGAAAAATCGAGTAAGTTTTCTACAAGCTTTTTTCCCTTCTGATTATATATAGACTCCTTTTTTGATCATCAAGTACATATGTAATCTTGCTTGAAATGAGACTGTTCCTCTGGTGACTGGCAGCAGATCTTTATTTTACAGTGTAGTTTGGTTAATATTTCCTGCAGTTGCTTTACCTCAGTTACCCCATGGCTCTGCACCTTGTATTGTCATTTGCAGACATGCAGTAGTTGCAAACCTTTTACCACAACTTTATATGACCAGATAAAACAACAAGAGGGTAAGGATTAGTTGCAGGCTGCAGGTTTTTTTTTGTTTTTTTTTTTTTTTTTTTTTGTTTGTTTGTTTTTTTTAAGTTGACCTACAGCTTAGGATTTGCATGGTGAAGAATTGCTTTTCAATTAATTGAGTTTTCCTTTGGGGCTAAAAATTGAATCCTGCCCTCCTAAAAATGTCATTTATAGAAATATCATTGCTTGAGTTCCATCCTGTGCATACAATCTGATTCCTTAGAGTACAGGCATAGTAAAATATGGTACAAAAATTTAAATGTGAGTTAGCCTAACTAGAAAGAATTTATGCCAGGTTTCTCAAGCTAATTTGCTTGCTAATTCTCATTTGTCATTAACTTAACACAAAGCATGTGTCCAGAGGTGCATCTGTCTGATAGGAACAAGAGTTAAATCAGTTTACACCATATTCATACAAGCTGCAAAATAAGTGGTGTGAGGTAATTAAAAATTAGCTTGGAGAAAACTGCCATCACACGTGCAGTGATTCCTGCAGCTGTGAAGATGGTGCATTCCTATCATGGATATTCGCATTATTTTTAGCTTGAGTTCTGTCACTGTTGAGCTGTAGATAGCGTGTCAGCTCTCCATGTTGCAGTATTTGACGGTAACACGGTGGGCCAACCAGGATCATGCTTTTGCTTCCTTTCTCGTCTCGAGTAAGTAGCCTGGCTTTTGAATTTAGAGTAAACTGAATGAATTCTTGTTAGTAAAGCCAAAGGACTGTATCTGTTGCAGATGGAGATAATAAAAATTTGGCATCTTAGAGAAATCTAAAACGTTAGCTTTGATTTATTGTCTCTCTGCATAACTCCAGCTCCTCGCTAAACTTTCTTAGTAAAGAAAATTCTATGTTGTCAGAATACCTTAAGAGATTTTATACTAAAATCTGAGTTTATTTGTTAAATACTGTGGTAAATTTGGATTACCTTAGCTTAATAAAGTATGCTTCTTTCTCCCCTGGTGTGTCATAAATCTAAATATCGGATATTTCAGAATGCATGTGTTAGGCATGTGTAAACCAAAGATGTTATCTTGCTGGGGAATGCATGTTTATTGAAAAAAATGCGATGTTATAGCTCCTGAAAGTGTGTAAAATATGCCAACTGTATAGCAGGAAGACCATGTAGACTGGCAGGGCTTTTCCAGGCATACAGTCTTTAACCTCAGAAAGTCCCTCTTTAGTTTTTCTGATCTTCCTGAAAGGAGGCTTCAGCCTCCTACTGAACATCACAAACTGGTAAGTGAATTCTCTTGATTGCTACCTCCTCTTTGAATCTGTACGAAATGCAGCAGAGCTGGTGTGCCTCCAGTTTTTGAAAGGAATGGTCATAATTCCTCTGCTGTTCGAATCTCTATCCCCAGCTGTGTTGGGAATGAGAGGTTTTGGTTTTGCAGGCCTATTCCTAATATTTCATTTCTGAGTTGACATGTAAGCAAGGATCTGTGTAATCTGCCCCCGGAGAGTTACTTGTCCCTTTTTGATGGCTGACTCCTTCTAAAGGGTAAGAAGAAGTGGGAACAGATTCTTCTTTCTGTTACGCCTGTGCAGCCCCTTGAACTCTAGAGATTTGATTGTTCTCAGCAGGATGCATGCCTGTGTAAGTAGAAAGCTGAATTTGCTTTGACATATATACTTCAGGTTTTACAGAAATCCTCCCTTCCCGTTAAAATTCAAGTCACAACCCAACCTAGCAGTATTTTGGAGCACCTTGCCGACTGTTTCTTGTTGATCTCATAGAGACCCAGTGCAGTCTCAGCTTCATGGGTGACATGAGGAGGCACATGCTATCCTTTGAGGGAGACAGACTCGATGATATGATGGCTCTGTTCCAGTCCTTGCTTTTACCGTATGCAGCAAGTCTTATGCCTCAGCTCTTTGTAAAAAGCCAGACTCATCCCATCCTGCTTTCCAGAGGGTATGTGAGGAAGTTTTCCCCAGTATCCTAATGATGTTATGTGAATCAATGCCCAACTTCTGAGATCCATATATGAATGGCCATTCACTGAAGCATAAAAAAGGAAGTTTCCTAGCAGCGCACCACTGAATAATGGTGGATCATTGTTTTTCTCTTCCTTTTCCCCATATCTGATCTGCCTTGTTGACGTTCGATGAAATGTTAGGGAAGTATTGTTTTCTGAGGGGAAGCCCTGATTTGATTGTGATTTTTTTTTTTTTTTTAATTCTCAAAGAATCTACTAAGTAAAAAGGTCAAGAAATCAACCTCTTATCATTTTTTCCTGGGAATTTAAACTGTTTCATGAAGTAGGCCTTAAAATCATGAAATAGTAAAAGAGGTTGAACTTTAAAAATTACCTTCTGGTTCTTCATCTTTGTTTGAATATCCTTCAGATATTCAGGATCTTTTGTATAGAGACAGGAAGGTTAAAGCTTGGTCCCAGCAACAGGTATGTTAAAGAACAAACAACACATACCACACGGTTCTTGAGAAAGCCACCATTTTTGAAGCCCTGGATCTCCGTGGTTTTGCTTCTCTGCCTGAAGGATTGCATACTTCCCACTCAGATATAACACAACACAGTGGAAATCTTCCAGAAAGAGGGTATATCACAAGATTTCCTCCATTTAGAGATGTAGTCTTGGGGGATATCTCTCAATCTCTCTAAAATCTCAACTACTTTGGGTACTCTCAGTTCTGATAGCAGGCCCTTACTTCTGTAATTTCAGACCTGACCTGTAACCTCAAATCCCTCAAGATCTGAACACTACTTCCTTAGCTAAGTTTTAGCCTGTCATTTCATTTGTTCAAATTCTCTTCAAAAATAATAGGTCATAACCTCAGGTCCTGATTTCTCTATCTGTACAGAAAACATTCCACTGACATCAGGGACATTGCAGCAGTATTAAAGAAACGAATCTGGTGTAAATGTGCATGGATGTGTTAAAGAGATGCTGAAGTAACATATATTGAGAGTTCAGCAGAAATAGCTGAGTATGATGGATCAGTTGGTGCAGGTAGTGATAGTAATGTTCACTAGTCCTATAAACACCAACAGCCACAAGTGCTCATGCCACATATTTAAGGTACTTTAATGGAAGAATGTTCTAACATCATATGTTGCGTTTAATTCTTCCCTTTTCTGGGAAATCTTATGAATTATAATTGAAATGAATTCAGTTTCATGAAATATGTGAACTGACTGTATACTTCTCTGGAGTTCTGCACATATGCTTTGCTGTGCAGTGAGTAGTAATTGTTTTCCCCATTCTTCTGTACCAAGAAAAAGAGGATGTGATTCCTTTACAGATATGCGGATTGAAAGGTAAATAGGAGAAGTAACTGCAATTGCGCAGAATAAAGAACATGCTATTATTTTTATAGAAATATTTATAGAACTAATTTGCTAAATGAGCCGTTACTAAATACTGAATGCTGAATAGTAAAGTGAGGTGACAACACATAAAAATCAGACTACCTCTCTGTTACAGTAACTTAACAGAGGAGCTACAACTGCAGCACAGAGTGGAGTCGAGCAGACTGAATCCATGGGGGTTCCTCTACTTTATTTCCTTCTGCAAACTGCACTCCTTCTCCTGAATTTCCAGTGTGGTCCTCCACATAGAGGGATTCTGGAGTCTCAAATACCCAAACATAATGAATTTAATTAGAGTTAGCATAACCTAGCAAGGGTCTACCCATTTAGGTTCCTCAGTCTGCTCCCATAATCCTGATACATGACTTCAAGACTACCCAGGTGTGGAAGTGATGCAAAGTTGGAGTCTGGATTTTTAAGGTTGAATTTAAACAGCCGTTGTTTATTTTTCAGTCTTTATCCATATAGACACAAACTGTTGAAAACTGCTTGTTGAGTCTTCTTCTAAAAACTTGTGCTGTGGCACATCTTCCTCTGGGACCTCAGTAGGTAGACGACGCAAATGTTGGAGATGTTGATGTGGTTACCCTTGCCTGCAAAAATTTATCTCCCTTGAAATCTGTATTAGCTTCTTTCCCCTTGCATTTGTTAACTTCCTGTTTCCAGAATGGTTCAGTGCCACCATTATTAGCCCCTTGCTTGTCGCATTGCGCTCCAAGGGATTCATTATTTTCTTTTTATTCCCCATCTGCTTCCTGGCTTAGCTGCTTGTGTTTTTAAGCCCTCCTTATCACTACTATTACATTTCATGCCTGTTTGATAACGGGACTCTCTGTTATGCCTACCAGCCCTGTCAAGCATGGTGCTTCACAAGGGACAGTCACCTGCTCCTGCAAGAAAGCCCTGGGTTTATCCAGGCATTAGCTGACAGGTTGTCTCCTTTCGTTCACTTGGGGCATGTAGTAAGGCTTGCCCTTCCTCACGGTAGAGGGGCAGCGTGAACCTGATTCCCAGGGGTCTGGCAGCTAAATGGGAGATCAAGGTCTTCTGTGGGCATCTGAGTGCTCTGCTCTGGCCCTGTGTCCATGAGGCTGCGTCTCGCTGGCCACCAGTGTCGTTCCAGAAACACTGCCTTCCCCTCTTGGGGGAAACCCCCTCCCCCAGCAGAGGTGACTCAGTGAAAAAAATTACTCAGCCTCAAAGAGGTTTCAACTCATTGAAACCTCAGTGAGGTTTCAAAATCCTGCTGAACTCCTTGGGCTTATATCCTAAAGGATTTGAGACCCACTGGCCTGGTCCTGCCACGGGTACCTGCCTAAGGAACAGCACAAGCACTTGTCTCGTGATCCTCCAGGCATTGCCACTGGCTGTGTGCGCTTGGGTGACTGTTTCCCTGAGGTTATGCACATGCGCCCATGCTACAGAAACATTGTCCATGCTCCTTTTTTAAAAACAGACCCAAATGTGACAAATTGGTATCAGGCATAACTGTTCAGAAGCATCTCTTCCAATGCCTCAGTTAGAGCAGAGATTATCCTCCTAAATGAGTAAGTGCATAGCTGAAGGAGGAGTTTGCAGAGAAGCCTTGTATGTAATGTAGCTACTTGGTTTATTAAAGAAAAATTGTGAGGCTTAAATAAAAATCATGCCTGGTTTGACCCTTCTGGCTTCTCTGGAGAGAAACATTTAAAGAACTGGAGCATAACTGAAGTTTTGAAGTAACCTTAACACAATTAATTAGGAAAGCCAAAATAAATTATCTCTGTGTAATACAGAAAATGCCCAGATCACAACTAATCCCACCTTTGAAAAAATGAGACATGGTGCCACTACACACTGTGGATTATGCTTGATTTCTGGTTTATGGGCAGCTGCTGTATTTTCAGGTTGCATAGTTGGCTTGTAGTAAGGACCCACAATATACCTCGGCAGAAAAGATACAGAAAATTACCGCCCTCAAAAGCAGTTTAAGAATAGTCACTGAGTGTTGTTGCAGAGCTGGAAGGCTGATAGAAAAAAGGCTGTTGATAAAGATATCCAGTGTCCTCTGCTGGTCATCTTATTTGGCCTATCATAAAGTTAGACACAAGTAGGAAAGTTCAGGCTCGGTCCTGATGAAAGATGCATGAGACAGAGGGCTGGGATTTAGAAGAGCACCATGAATCAGGTGAAACAATACATGGCAGCAGTTCACCTGCCTGGTTCATTTTCTAACTGCATTTACCAAAGGAAATCTGGGTTCATCTTGAGAGTTCGTGAGAACCTGGCCACTTTGTACATCACTTGCTGAGCTCTGTCCATCGAGGCAGAAGAAAGAGCTATACTCTTTCTAGAGAGAAAGCAAGGAGGCAGGCCTTGCTAGAGAGTTACAACAGCAATTTAGGCAGGCAAAGATGTTCCTAAGCACACAGGACTTTAAGAAGGGTGAAATCAATTAGACAAGGGAAGAGAGAAAATAAGAGCTAAGCTTCCACAGTCTGCTTCCTTGCCTGAATAGTCCCAAAGAGGAGCAGTCTCTAATGCCATGAAAGGCAGCTTAACTCTCAACAGCCTAACCTTTTTCTATCATTACTAAGTTACTTCAGCCACTTCCACACCTTCATTCCTCCTTCCCAAGCATGGAGGGAGAAAAAAATGTGTGTGATTATACACCATAGTTATTTGTACAGGAAAAAAGGAAATGTACAGTTGTTTTGACTGTCTTGTAGGAATAGCAGATGATGATAATGAAAAAACAGTAATCAGGCAGCCACATGTTTACAGAGGGGCATTAGAACAAAATGGGGGAGAACTCTGCAGATCGCCTGAAGGCCTGGCTCTAAGCAAAGCTGTTGGAGGCCCAGGACTTATAGCTTAGCCAGCCTGAGGTGAGGGCCAGGAGCATGCCTTGTGCAATCGCAGAGCTTGGAGGCATGGGAAGCCGATTCCTCCATGCAGGTCTGAGCATGGCATGAGTGAGTGGTGGGCAGGACCTGAAAGAGAGGAGGCAAACTCTCAATAGAAACCACTTGCTACGAACTCTCTGTTGGGTCAAACACCTCCAGCTGCTGATAATGGACTTGCTTATTGAACTTCTTGGCACCCTGGCAAAAACAAGTCCTCCATGACAATAGAAGTAGAATGCCCTCCTTTATTTTATTAACATCTCTGTTAATCTGTATTGCTGAGGCTGAATTAGCAACTCTGAAGAGTGAAGTCTTTGTTTCTGGCTTGGCATGGCGTGGTCAGGAGTATTTTACCACATGAGCTGCATTAAAGTATTGCAGGAATGAGTTCATGGAAAAAATGTGAGGATAGCTCAGTCACTGCTGATAGCTCAGCAGCCTACTCACTATTTAGCTTTTTTAATGAGAGTGGCAAACTGTGCAGATGACCTCAGTGATATGAATATTTATGTGGAAGTGTTGGCAGCTCTTGCAACAGCATCCTCGGTTTTGCAAGTCTTTTTGTTAACAGCCTGACTGCTGGAATCAGGAAGTGGAGTGAAGATACATAGCATTTTTCTTTCTTTTATTTTTCACGTGGAGGGAGAAGCTTCTAACCCTCACAACTGCAGAGAGTTAGTTAAAGATGCAGCTTCCCAAAGGCTCAAAAACCAGAAGATATATGAAAAAAACAAGTGATATCAGGGTAGAAATGCAGCAGATGGCAGTGGGGAAATGTGGGTGGCAGACTGGAAGCAAAGGTCTAGGGACAGAGTGAAGAAAAATGGGGAATTAGTAGACAGCCCAAGGAGTACAAAACACATCTTGCAGCTCTGGACAACTACATGAGCCTTTGAGGTGCTCTGAGCAAAGCAGAAAGGAGGCTGCCTGCGGAGACAGGAGCCCAGCAGAGCTGCCCCAGTGTGTGAGAAGAGCCTGCAAGCAGGTGACAAGCACTGTAAGGAAGGGTAGGAGGTTGGCACAAAGCCACTGGCAAATCACCCAGTGTGTGTGTGGGGGGGGGGGGGGACCCAAAGGCAGCCAACGTGCTCTGTGCGGAGTGGCCCTGGCCCCGTGTCCAGGAAGCCATCCTCTCCCTGCAGAACAGGGTGACTTCCTTTCCCAGGGCAGTCAGCGTCACCATGCACGTTTTATAGACTAAAAACTGAGGCACAGGGAGCTGAAGGGGCTCAACTAGGGATCCTAAACAAGCCCAGCTCTGAGGTTTCCACAACCCTGAGTCAGTAGTTTATTTGCCGGGCCGCAGAGAAAGACCCTTTGCCTACTGAGCACTTGGCTTTGCAACCTTACTTTACCTTTCTCAACACTACAACATCAACGCTGCTAATCAGACTCTTCTGTATGCTTTCGGTATACCCTGAGAGGTCACTTTATGCTGCAGTACCATTACAAAAGCCAGTTTTTCTAGCTTCCTTCAAAGCGATATTTTCCTTGATTACTGCAGGATGGAGTGTGTGATAAAGGCAAAGTAAGAAACTGTTGTCAGCTCTGGGACTGACTAGCTTGAAAAAAGCAGAAATGTGCCGGAAAAAATAATAACCAGAGTTACAGAAGCCCTTGGGAGAGAAGATACTTCATCCTTTCTCCTGCCAAAAATGGCTGATTTCCCTAATTCCATCTCAATTAAGCAAATCATACATTTAAGCAGCAGACCTTGTTAAAGAGTATGTTTTTTTCAAGGATTAGCGATTCTATGAATAGTAAAGTTTGTGTATTTTTAGCAGTCAAGGCTGGAAATGTTGAAGACGTAGTTAATGTTGCGCTTCAAATTTTAAGTTTAATTGCATATAGGGAGGCCTTGGGGCATACAGGCTAGTATCGTATTTTCCCTGTGGTAAATTACTCCTCTTCGGTGTGGTATATGCCTTGCCGTTAAGGAGAGTAGACTAACGAATGTTATCTCTTAAAGCGGTTCCTGTTGCTGTCAATGGTGTGTCTGTGCTACATCTCAGAAGATGCAGAGTTACCCTAGTTATCTTCAGATTAGCCTCACTCAGACACAGATAACAATCTGCCTGCATCACCCGGCACACAGCATGGGCTAATTTCCCCTCTTTATGTGTTTCTCATTAACGAGAAATGTCAGAAATGTCGACCTCACCTACGCAGCTTCTTGGGATCAAAAGCTTACTGTCAAGCGAGTCTGCCCTGCTAGGCACAGGAGGTGGCTGGGCAGCTGTGCCCAGAGGCCAGCATCCAGCTCCAGGCGTGCAATTTTCCTGCTGTGTTCTGTTGTACTGGATCTCATCGGCCTCAGCAGGTGGTGCAAGGTCAAAGGACATCTCTGCGTGGGGTTTCATAAGGACACAAGAGAAGTTAGCATTTTCTGGCCCAGAGAGCATGGTTTGACTGGAGCTGGAGGCTGAATGTTTTCTAGCCTCCTTCTAAGAATGTCTAACTTAAACATCTTTCCACTGTTAGCCAGTCTGTCTGTGACGTGGATGAGTTCTCCCTTATTCCCATCATTACTAATCCTGAAAATTCACTTTGTTTAAAGGAGTTCCCACTCAGGAGACTCCTGTAAAGTAGAAGCCGAGTCCTGGTTTAGCAAGAAGAGCAACCAAGAGCTTGCGGTGTGTTGTAAAACATGGTATGAGGACACATGTTATAACCTGTTGTGCAAGTTCACAATTATTCCTCTAAATGCAAGAGTGCATAAGCAAAGCAGAAAGTCTCAGCAAGTGCATTTGAACTGAATTCTGTATCACTTTGATGCACTGCTTATTTTAAACATAAACCCCTTGCGCAGCTGCTTTTTCAAGATGTAACACCGCCAGGTTTCTGTGTGGTTTACAGGTTGTTTTGGAAACATTCTGTTGCTTATAGTGGGTTTTTTCTTTTTTCTTTTTTTTGTTAACTCTCATCGTGAAGAGTTACCTCCCCTCTCTCCATACAAACATTTTTATTTTTATGTTATGCTTTAAACTATCAGTACTGTGGGAGAAACCTGCTGGAAAGAAGCCCTCTTAGTCTTGTTCATATTATTCTAATCCTCACTTTGGCTTTTTTTGCCTTATTTTTCACTCTCAGGAGGAATGTTGCAAAATATGTGTTTAATTAAAGCAAGAGACTATGTATGCTGTTCTAGGATAATACAGTCTTACACTAATCAGCATACTAGCTTGAGCAGACAGCTTTAAAATAGTTATGCTAAACCAGTATCCATATACCAGTGGCCTTGTCTCAGTGACCAAACTGGAACAAATTATAAGTAATTTAATTATAAGAATGTTTGCTCTTTGAAGTTCTTGAAGAGATTAGTAAACAATAAATTAGCCTTAATAAATGAGGTAAATAAGATACTGCTTGAAGTAAACTGAGGCAAGTAAGCGCATGCTTTAAGCTTTGGCTAGGTCCCTCAAAGTCACTGAGAATGCAATCTGTCCCACTCAATAGTTTCATTAGAAGACCTTCTTTGGCCTGGCTGGCAGTTAGGCAGGACCGAGGTAGAAGTATTATATTTTCCTTTTTTGGCTGCCCTACTGACCTTTGCCATTTCAGAGTGGGTTTGTCTCCATCACTCACCTTTGGAAAGTTTTGTCTTTTACCCTTCTTCTTGGAAGTCTCTCACGCAGAGTGTGGTTTGGGGTACCCAATGACTTCTCTTAAACTTCCTTTTTCTGTATGATTAAGTCAACCCTATAGTATTTCATGATGTATCTCAGACTCAGAGAAACAAACCTTTTTGAAAAGTAAATGGAAAATAATGGAACTTAGTAAAAAATGTACAAATCAGAACATACATTTTTCACATAGGGATTGATTCTCAGAATTATTTATACAGCCTTAAAGTTGTTTCTAAGAAATAAAGCCCCAAAATAAAATAATAGCATCCTTTTCTGTTCCACAAAGCACAGGGGAGGCCTTTTATATGTCCAAAGGCCTAGTTTACCTTACAAAGTTTTACCAGAGAAATTTGCCTTCTGAGAGCATCTTGCATATATCTATATAGTTTGTCCTGTCAGCTGTAGCCCTGCGCCCTGACAAGTAGGATCATCGTGCTGGGTGACATTAATTTTGTACTGCCATTGTAACGTATGAGTAGGTCTGGAATTACCTGTGGAAATGTTGCACCTCCAGCAATGATCTCGCAGTATTCAACCGTTTACGGTGGGGACCTCTCTGATCAAATGAGTCCCCTACTACCCTTGGGGCCCTTGGAAGCCCCCTCACTCCTCAGCACTTCAGAAAGGTCATGCTTCCCTCTGTCCCTCTATCCCACCCTCCACCGCGCCATCGGGATGAGAATACAGACACTTGCAAGGCTACATGTGACATCCAGATAAACCCCGTGATGCCATCAGGTGCTAGAAAAACGTCTTGGATTTTCTTAGGCTGTGGCTGAAGAAATGGTCCAAACCAAGTGTGGAATTTCAATTGGATATAAGAAATTTATCTGAACACCGCAAAGGAAATAAAGAGTGAGGATCTGACAAGAAAGGCAAGTATTCTTGAAGCTTAACAGTCATTCACTCGACCATGCTTGTCTCTTAACCCCTGAAGTGAATGGCAGTGCCTATGGCCCCGCTAGGACTGTTCACATGGTCACTTGTAAGGAAAACACTGAGGAGCTGTGATACTTTTCTTTTGATAGAGGCATTAGCTGTGGTTAAAGTATCCTTGAAAGCCACCCTCTCAACCCCTGCTGTAATTCTAATCACAACAAGGAGGAAACAGAACAGTGAAATGACTGTAATACATTTCTGCTCAAGCATCCTGTGTCAGAGGCAATGCAGCAGGGCAGCTGAAGGAGCTTGTGCTGAACTAAAAGCATAAAATTTAAGTGTACACTAAGGTACTATCCAGCTGCCTGAGTGAATGTGGATGAACCAAGGTGCAGCAGATTGGCCAACATGCCTTTAGTTGTTAGATTTGGGACGGTTCCTTTTTCTTAGCACTAACGTATGCATATAGGTAACAGTGTACTTTGCAAAGTATCCCTTCCACTCAACCCCAGTGAAACAAGACTGCAAAGGCCTGTACCTTTGTTTTTAATTGCATATTCGTAATTTATTTCTGTACAAGACAATTATATTTTGTGAAAAATGTAATTTAAAAAATAGATTTTTCTTATGCTTTAGACCCAAGCTTATTAACACTTTATCACTTTCATAATTCATTAGTTTCAATTTTCCAAGGAACTGCCACCAGCAGTGGTTTTTCATCATGACCAAAGAGATTAAACTCCGTAGGAAACTATAGAATCAAAATCCTATGAGAAAGCATGAGCTGGATGCAAAACAGAAGATGCTGGCAGAAGTCCAAAATAGGGACATACAGTCCTTGATGAGGGAAACAAAAGAAATAACTGACAGCTGCATGAAAAAGGCACTAGGAGAGACAAGAAAGACAAAGAAGACCTGAGTTTCCCAAGACAATATTGAACTATGCAACCAAAAAGGAAACTACAGCTTAGACATCAGATGGAAGAAGCAGAAGCGGATCATTACAGAAAAAAATAAAAAGGCCTTGAGACAAGAAAACAGATAAAGACTGACTTTGCTTTACAGGAAATCATCACTGGAAGGTCACACAATACCATTGAGAAAGTGATCAAGAAATAATACAAGAAAAAATGTCAGGGGCAGATTCTAGGAACTTTCAAGCAGACCTCTTGCAGAAAGACACCATAAATGCCATGAGTACTTCTACCAGTATAGTCTAAATTTCCACCTATACAGCTAAAGCTCCTTCTCTTAATATCAGCACTGGACTAATACATGAATAAGAGTTGTAAGAAGGATTACCCTTTCTCAGAGACCTGAAGAAATAATGTGGAGGAATTGCATCATGCCCTCACACATCTCAGTAGAGCATGACAGGCAGAACAAGCAGAGTGTATCGTGACAAAAGCAATAGTCTCAGCACCAGGATTATGGTAATCATTGCAATTTTCCATAACGACAGCTGGGGCTTCTTTCCTAGACATGGGAAATTGCTAAAAGGGCCCATGCAACAGCTCCTACCATGAGCTGTGTTCAGGACTTCCCCTGCAGCTGTAGGGACATTTGCATATGGAAATAGGAAAGTTGGAAACCTCTGCTTTGGAGTGATCCCATGTTCGTAGGCATTAAAGGACTGAAGGTAGCAGAACACTATGTACTGGCAAAGATCAGTGCAAGCAAGGTATCAAGCAAGAGACCTACATCAAAGGAGGGAAATATCAGCAAGAGGCCTGCTTAGGAGACTGTGGCATTATTATCACAAAATCTTGAAATAGAAATGAATAAGTGGAATCACTCCCATGATAATAAATCTCACTGTTTGCCAGAATCTGAAAAGATCAGAGCATCTCAAGCACATCCAAGCAGGACTTCTGAGGATGGTTGCATTCTCAGTTGACACAGTTCTCAGTCTGGTGTCAACACAACTGCAGCAGAAGGAGGAATTCGTATCTTTGAATTCAGATGTCTCTGAAGGTTTACACAGATATCAAAAACAGTGAATAGGGCTAACAGCTCCATTAGAGAAGAAGAAGCTGCAGTAATTGGGTCCCATGAGCATTTGTAAGCAGTAAGAAGATGGAAACTGGAGTGGTTTGTCCATGTGACCAGAGTAACAGGGCTAGCAAACACAATTCTGCAGGGAAAAATCAAAGAGGAAAGGAAAGCAGAACGCCCAGGGACAGTTGGACTCAGAAACATCAGAATCTGGATGGAGAGATCATGAGGAGCTCTGAAGAATAAAAGAAATTGCAAGATAGATTCCAGTCAATGCCTCAAAATGGCACTCTTCAGAGCCTGTTGGTATTGTAAAAGGAAAGGTGGAACATTCATAAATATTTATAACAGTTCATAACTTGGCCATGTCCTGTTCACAGGAGAGAGATAAAGCTCTCCTTGCTCTTCAGGTGCCTTGTGTGTAGTAGGCAAAAAAAGCAGATTTTTTTCTCTGCAATTTTCAGCAGGATTATACCATACTGGCAGAAAAGTGCCTGCTTGTAGCTTTTCCAAAAGTCATGAATTCCTGAACATTTTAGCATCACGACACTTTCCTAACCAACAGCGCTCATGTCAGCAAAATGTCTCCAGCTACCCACAACACATCCACAGCCAGAGAAAGTCACCTCTTCCTGACTGTGTTCTCAGAGT
Organism: Rhea pennata; assembly: GCF_028389875.1. Lineage (NCBI taxonomy): Eukaryota > Metazoa > Chordata > Aves > Rheiformes > Rheidae > Rhea > Rhea pennata. The sequence continues at coordinate 52,974,114 of NC_084667.1, forward strand.
GAGTTGTCTTAAGGGGAGTAATGGCACTGAAAGAGGGATATTTCATCCCCAACAGACAGCAAAGCCCGTTTAGCTGTACAAATGTGCTATTTTATGCATCTTTCCAAAAAGAAGAAACATGCTGCAGGACCTATTTAATGATCTGCATGGGCAAATGACAACCATTCCCACAAGAGATTTTCCAATGCAGAACTGATGACCCACCACCCACCAGCAAAACAACAAAACAGACAAGGAGCACTACTTACCAGCAATGCCTGCTGGCAGTCAGACAGCAGAGAAACCAAAGAAGAAGGAAGAAGTCAGACAGTTCCTCCCAAGGAATCCCAGTGGATTACAACGCTTTCCCTCCGGGCACTGTGCTGGAAGCAGTCCGAAGTGGCCCCTGGCAGCCCTGCTGCGGGCTGCACTGCCAGCGTAGGCTTCTGCGGGGAAAGTGGCTGAGAGTCAGTCCCTTGGATGCTTTGACTCTGTCTCTGTTCAGAACAAATGTGAGCAGAGTATTGGTCATGATGGTGCTGGTGCTTTGAGTAACTGTCTAAAGAAGTGTTCTTCTATTCTTACTTATTTGCAGACTACCCAAAAATTTCCCAGTAGAGCTGTGGATCTCTGTACAATGAATTCCAGCCTATTGACAAATATACTTGATTCTCTCTGTTTTATGACCTCTCAGAGTAGACCATAGAAGGTCAAATTTCCATATACCACTTGTTGAAAACTGCCGTCCTTAAGCTCAGACAGTTTGTATACCTGAACTGCTTTAGCTGTGTAATTCCTTGTGACTTGTGATGTTTTTTGCCATTTATTTGGGAGGAGGATTAACTATATGGTACAACACACTTCTGTGTTAACATTCTTCTCCTGACACTGAGAGGCTTGGACTAATACTACTCTTCTGATTAAAATTAAGAGTCCCAGATGATGAAGTTATCTTGGCACAGAAACAATTATTAGGACAAATCCAAGGGATCTGCTCATGTCTGTAAACATTTACAGGTGCAGCATACTCTCTCACACCTGCAACTTGGGATGCCAAACTAAGACATGTGGTTCTTAACAGAAGAGAGTCCTTACAACCACCATCTACACAAAGGGCTTTATTTAATTGCTGGAAATTCATGTGAGTTCAGAGACTCTTGGGCTTTGGTTAATTTTCTAGAACAGCAGTGGTTTTTGTCTTTATTTTTGTTTCCTGTGTCAGAGCTGCAAAACAGATGGATTTCAAACTATAGAAATTGTTCTTGGTAGATCTTTAAAGAAAATTCCTGACGGAAACATAATTCTTATTAAGAAAAAAGAAAGGCTCACAAGAAAGGACATCATTGTTTTTTTCTGTAATTCTGGGAGAAGTGTAAGAGACAGGGAATGTTTAGCTCAGTATGTTTAAATTCCACATTGCAGTATGATGTCGAAGTGCATGCTGAGGTAGATCTGTCCATGTTGATTCAACAAAAACTGATATTAAGTATGACTTATGAGAATTACAGCCTTTGCAGCTTTTAAAAATGCCTACATTGGTATATTAAGCTCAAAATAGCAAACTGCAGGGCCTAGGCTAGGAGAAAGGGAGAAGTAAAAGGAGGAAATGCCTTGGTTGGGGAATGAACTGTGAAGCTGAACAAAGAAGCCACACTTGAGCATTTTCTTCCAGTGGGATTCTCTATTTGCGGGAAGACAAGAAGCAGTGTTATTTTACCTGCTTGTGAACAGAATAGGGGGAAGTGAGTGCTGGGCAAATAGCCCCCTCCTACAGACGCTGAAGGCCCTGCTTTGTTAGGGGAACTAATAGCAAGGCAGCAAGGCAAAGCACTGGAGACATTTCATAGGGCTGTGAATCATGGCACATCGAGGAAGCCGATTCATGATAGCTGAGCTTGGTGTCTGCAGCTCTGAACTGTGGCCTAGAAAAGACTAAAGATGCAGAAATGGCCACTGGCACCGTTCAGCGTTGCTCCCATAGGGCTCCCGGCAGTGCTCGTAGACAGCGAAGGTGTGGATCTGCATTTCCCATTCTCGATCACCAGCAAACAGGCGTTTCTGAGAAATCACCATGGAGTTCCTTAAATCCAGCAGTCTCTGTCTGAGATTGTGTTGTACACGTACAAGCACAGAGGATTTGTGGGAATGTAGTGTATAGCTACACAGCAGATTTTCTTAGGCAGCCAAGATGGACACTTATCTCCCGCAGATCCATCTCTTTCTCTCTGCCTTGGGTTACCAGTAAATGTTGTGAAATTTTCTTCAGCCGGCCAGTGAATTTTTTCTAGCTTAGCAGCCAAAAGCTCTATACTAAACCTGTGAGATTTGGGCTACACAGTGGCACAACATGCTGCTATAAAGCAGGTAATCTTACAGAAACTTGCAATGGTGGTGTAGATTGTATTTTCCCACTTAAAGAAAAGTGTTGTTACCATAAAACACAAAGGGAGGGAGAAGACAGGGGAGATGTGGAAAGACTGTGCTCACACTGCCTATGTGACCACACACGCAGCAATGAAGCAGTTATTGCTGTTTTTTTTTTAATTTCAAAGTGCTTTGTCCATTCAGACCAAAACAGATTCCAGCATGAAGAGTCACAAGGACAGCTCCATATTGTCTGGCTGTGACCTGTTTAGTTTTATTTTTTTTCCCATTGTTTCTGTTACTGTTACAGCACTCCGACATCTTGAGCTAACTGTTCAGTAATACAGGCTGAGTCGTCTTTTCTGTAGTGCTTCTGTGAAGAATCTCTTTGTGTTGAGCCATCTGAAGCTGGTTCTTTAAGACTCTTCATAATATTCCAAGCAAAGATTAGAAAATCATAGAATATAAGATGTGCAAGCCAAACCCATCCATCTTTTTTTACCATGCAGGTTAGAGAAAACCATTGCTGACCATTCTCTTGTTTTTCATCAGTTCTGTACCTGGAAGGATCTGTCCTGGTGTTTGAGGATATCTTCAAACTCATTGCCTTCTACTGCGTCAGTAGGTGAGCTGGACTCATTGCTTCCATGGCAGGATTACTTCATTTGTAGGATAGCTCTCCCCTCTGACCTGCCTTTCCTCTGGAGTGTACTGGTACTTGTACGACTGAATCAAAGATGTGCAGAGTGAAAAACGATAACCAGACTGGAGCTGCTCTGAAACAAAATCTTTCTGTATTGCACCTCGTTTAAGCGTGTACAGAGCTACTGGTTTGCAAGGGATCTTTCCCTTTCCTTTAGGGTACAACTCTTGAGTGGGGATTAAGGCCAGACTCTGCTTCAGTTTCAAGAAAATTACAGTTTAAACTAGTAGCACTAAGAGAAACAGAAGGTGCCCTGAGAGCAGAGATTCTTCCTTCTATTCTTTGAAACAAAGGGAAATTGTGGGGAAGGTGGGAGAAAAAGAATACACCTTTGTGACTGAATTAGAAATGGGATCAATGCACAATGACGTGACCACAGATGTCGAATCCAGACTTCCTCGGTTAAGGAAGCTGGATTCCAGTTCAGACCTTTACAGAGGGATATCCAGAAAAAAAAGATGCGCGTACGATCTTGAAACACGATCCAAATTTTCCCAGTCCTCGGAGGGAAAGGTTTAGACACCCAACGTTCGTTGCTCAGGAGTATGAGTTTTATAGTACTGTCCCAAATGCTACACCTTGTACTACTTGGGCTACAAGGGGATTTGGGGTGGTGTGGCTCCCAAGGGCTCATGCAGACTTGTTTCAGCCTTTGTTTGTGGGCTTTCACCACTCTAGAGTCTCATTTTGTGCTTTCTGGTTGGTTCAAACTCATGATATGATTTAGTCCAAACAATGCAAATACATAGGTATTCACAGAACCCAGTCACGGTGCAGCCTCAGGTGTTTCCTGTGGTTTCCTCTAAACTCAGGTGAGGCTGGCCAGATCAGCAGGAGTTGCCGGTATTTCAGATGCTTGTTGCAACAATGGGGCCAGACCATTCAGGCGTAGCAGCCGCAGCTGTCCCTGAGATCAGTGGAGGCTTTGACTCAGGAAGGGCTGTAGGACTTAACCCACACTGGACTGGAGCTACCAGGGCACAGAGATGAAACATTCCTGGATTAACCATCTCTTACAAAAAGCACCTTTAAGCATCCAAACACACTTGGCAGTGACTTAGCAAAGCTAATAGCAGACTGTTGATTGCTGGAAAATCAGAGTGCTCTGAATAGTCACCTCTTCTGTTTGGGGGAGTCTATCAAAGGAGAGAAGTCCTGATAAAAATTACAAATGAAATAAAGTGATAAAGAACAGATCTTGTGTGTTTGCTCAGTGCAGAAATTCCAAATATGGCTGACACAGAGACAGGAAAGACCTGCTAGGTCATCCTCATTAGAGAAGGTTTGTTCACCTGCTGATGAATCCCCCCGTGTAATTAAACCTGTGTATCCACACTCATCTTTATGCATTTGTGCCACACACACTGCAGTGATACTAAACAACCTACTTAAGCCATCCCTGCTTTAGCAGGCCTGATTTTGAGTTGAGTGTAAATTCTTGGTGTCCCCTGGATGAACTTAGATGAATCATAAAGTGGTTATTTCCATTTAAGAGAGGAAAGCAGATTCAGGATATGTTTAAAAGGCACTCATATTAGTGACTTGTTTAGCTCACACTGCAGGAGCAGTCTATCTATGGTACGACAGAGTGAGCTGCATTTTACCCAGCCAGATATTCACGCTAATTTGGAGACCAGTTCTGCAGCCAACAGAGTTCAATGCTGCTAGGCTTGGACTCCTACCCATATCCTGGAGATGCATCCAGATGCATATAGACCCTATGGAATGGGTGTAAATTACCTTTAGGGCTACATAAAAGATTTTTGTTTTACCAAAGCAGCATAAGAGAGCCCAAAAGCAAACCTAATCAAATGGTTTGTGGGAGGGAGAAGTCTGTTTATTTCTGCTTTTTTGCAGAAAGCATCATGGTTTAAGAATGAGTCTCAGAAAAAAGAAAAGCTTTTCTATTAGTTCCTGTTGTAAATGTTGCTTCTGGATGTCAAATATAAATCAAATTGTCCAGATAATTTCTTAGTTTGCTGTCAAAAGATAAGGTAAATAGGGAATAAACTTTTTGATAGAAATTAGGTAATAAAAAGGCTGCTTCTGTGCCATTTCCTGGCAGCTTGTAAAAGCTCTCCATGACGATGAGTTGAGAGGCCTGTGCTCAGGGCTATAGTAAATAGTCATCTATAAATAACTGGAAAGAGTTTATCATGACTGACAGACTCTTCTCAAAAGAAAGTTTGGCCTGTTCTAACCTGATAGCTAAATCACCTTACAGCACAAAAATAATACCTGCAGGTAAACATGTGACTCAGTTACTTGTATGCAATCTGCCTGCCCCATGATTACAACCAGATTTTTTTCTGTTAGGGTAAATTTTTCACGTTGCCTGATTTTTAGATATATGTATCTAAAAAAAAAAGAAAAAGAAAAAGGCAACTACTTGGCGATAACAATAACAAACAAAAAAAAAGAAAAAAGAAAAGAAGGTCAGTAGGTACCTCTTCGTCTTTTAAACCTGATATTTGCCAGTGAATCCTAGGGTCGAATCAACTTCTGAAAAATAAAGTGACAAGAGAGTGCCCAGTAATGCACAGAGAACTGGTAAAGTATATGGTACAGTCAACAAAATATGTATCTGCTGATAAAGGGAAAATAGGCCCTCTACATCCATCTGTCAACATACTGGTCCTGCTCAGGTCTGCAGTCACACGCATTTTTGGTGTGTGTGTGTAGCAGAGACTACCTACTCACCAGGTCAGCTCTTTCTAAAATAATCTCCTGTAGCTTGCAGAACATTTTGTTAAGCTCTTTTAATATGTAAAACAACCCTGCACCATTCCTTACTGCCTTTTAAAAATTGTTACTGACTTTTCTTGTCCTTTTTAAAATGAGCATTGAGGTAGGAACAGGCTTAGCAAGTTACTGGGCGACAAGCAAATGATAACTGTTCTCAGCCAGCTCAAGAGGTTTGAGATTTAGGGTATGTTTCAGTGAAACCTAAGTAACATCCTCTGATAGGAGGGTCTTAGTACATACAGCATCTTTCAAGAAATGAAGCAGTTAGAAGTCTGAGAAGAGAGAGAGATGCTCACTTTGTCAGTGGGGAGAGGGGTAAACGAAAAAACCAAAAAACTAAAAAAAAAAAAAAAAAAAAAAAAAAAAGAGGGCGAATCCCCTCCACTCCAAAAAGAATGATTTTTCTAATTATAATAATTGCCATCTGCAGAATCTCACTTTTCCTGGGGAGGTATTTTGAACAGTTAGCCTCATGGCCTCTCCAGATGTGGGAGATATTACTGCAGTTTTTCACAGCAAAAAGCAAAGGCAAAAGCAAGCAAAATTACATGAAGCACCTTCACAGGTGCTGGTGATCTCTTGTGAAATGAAAACAACCCAGGCCAGTACAATTTACGTGATTTCTTACTAGCTGTAAGATCTTCCTTTGACAATATCCTGTACTTTGCAGAACAAGCTTGAAGTTATGAGCAAATCCAATCACTAAAAACCAACGGTAAAATTTGGAGTTCTTGACAATTGGGGGTTTCATTCTTTGGCTTGTTTTTGGCTGTTTCTTTTTACAGGGATTTGCTGCCTTTCACTCTGAAGCTACCACAAGCAATACTAGAAGCTAGCAGCTTTCAAGAGCTTGAGGTTGTCTCCAGTCTGGGGATAGGTAAGTCTTTCAAAGCAGCCAGTTTCACTGAGGCTTACAAGAACTATGGTGCCTCAAATATGTAATGCAACTGGTGAATAGATAAACCCAGGTCTTCAGAATAGTTAAGGATTCCTGGAGAAAAGATACTTACTATCTTCATATCTATGGAAGCACACTGGAAATAAAGACCACATCACACCTTTGGACATGAACCTCTACTTAGGCTTCTTGGCAGAGTGTGACCTACAGTCTTACTATAAGCTAGGGACATAAATTACAATAACTGAACTGTAGAACAGTCTTTCAGGATAACTGACAGATACTCAAAGTAGTTCATATCTGGCAACTAACATAAATGAAAAGAGGTAAATACTGGCATCTGAGGTAAACAAAAAGAGGAAAACACTCAGGTAGTTTTACCCTCTGATGAGTGCAGAGAAACTATGAGTGTGATATTTTTGCACATGAATTCCTGTTGCAGGTTTTCTATTTAGTAGAGAAGTGTGTAGTGTCCCAGCATGTTCTCTTATCTCATGCACATAAGATTACAAAAAAAGGAATGTTATTTTTAGTGACTAGGCAAAGCAAGCAAATTTTAGGTCATATATATAAAGTCACAGAGCTGGGAAATGCAATTCTGTTAACTAATGAAGAACTCCTTCTGATTTCTTCCCTTCAGACACATTTCGCTTTAGACAACTGTTAAATTTAGCAACTATCTTTCATGCTACTTTGCTTTTCAGTTTTTCCTCAGCTGTTGCAATCAGTCAAGTAAGGCTGAAAGCTGAAGAGTTAACTCAGTTAGAATTACTGAGTAGAATACCGTGGGACTTTTGGGATCTATTTTTGTATCTTCTGCATTACACCTCCCAGAAGGGATGGGCCACCCCAGTGGTTTCAGTTCAGCTAGCTTCATTGCATTTGATTCTCCTCTAACACTTTCAGCATCCCCTATTTTGAATAAATTTCAATTTGCCAAAGCTTCCTTGAGTATATGTATCCAAGCAGCAATTATTACTTAAATTACTTTGCAACTTCAGATAACAAGTTGCAAACTTGATAACAAGTTTATTATAACAAATATAAATGTTTGGATTAAAAATGTAAAAAGTATTTTATGATTCTCCCACCTTCTCTCTCTGGATGCCTGATCTGAGCCAGCTGTGGAGGTCCTGGTTCAGGCAACAGTCTCCAGCAGCTTCTAAAAGGAAGGGTTAACCAAAGCACAAACACGAAAGCAGTGCTGGTTGTAGTAGACTTCTTTCTCACCTGTATGCTGGTGGTCATAAAAGTGGTGATGCCTGGATGTGTGCACACCATAGTACACTGCATGCCAGGGAAGGATTTCCATTCAGCACAGATTTCCTGGGAAGTGATCCTAACTCCTTGGAGTGCCATTGTGTCTCGGTAAAGTCAAACAGGATGAAGTAATGAGTGTTGCTGTTTGCTGCTTCCTGGAACAAAACCTAATGGGTACAAACAGTATTTACCAGCTAACTTTGCACTCCGAAAGAAAACCTGGCATTGTTTGAAATTGTAGTATGTCAACTGTCATTTCTTACAAAGAGATAGGTATTCTTGCAGGGGTGGAAATAAGATGTCTACTTGAAAGCCAGATTGTCCTTAGAAGGATCTGGCCATTATATATAGTGTCAAAGAGGATATGGCACAGACCCTCTAGTTCTGACCTGTCTGGTACAGAAGGCTTCTTGGCAGAAGAATTAGCATGGCTGTGGTGCGTAGAAAGCACGTGCTTTCACAGAAGTGTCAAAGCCTCAAAGAACTGCTAACCCTTCCCTCCCAGGGTGTAAATTAAGGCAAGAGCAGAAAGAGCAATGGGAGAACATCAGACTGCCCTTTCTGCTGTATGAGACAGTGTGGCCTGGGCTGCAACAGCCTCTGAAGCAGCTGGGCAGTCCTTGGTAAGAGGCCACCACTGCCTCATCTGGCCCTTCACAGTCTGAGTTAAGCGCTGCATTTTCATCACATTGTCTTATGCTTGCCCACTACTGAGAAAAATAACCAACTTCCCTTTTGCAAACTGGCTCACTCACCATTTCCTCAACCCACGAGACTCAGAAGTATTATCTTCTGACTTAAACCAGCAACTCCTGTTTCCTTGCATTTGCTGATACTCTGTGGAGTTGAAGCATTTCAAGGAAATTACACTCCAGGCCATGCTGGAAGTGAGGGGCTAGGCAGCATGATGCCATCTGTGCTCAACTGAATCCTGTTGTCAAAAGTGCTGCTGTTGCTGACAACACTTTTATTTTAAGCTTCTTTATTCTCTTCCTTCTCATGGTTGGAAATCAGAATAAAAGCTGTTTTAACCTCAGAATAGCTGGGCTTTATTTGAAGAATTTCTGTGCTTTGTTTTAGGTTCTACCTTGCTTTAGAAACTGGAAGTCCTCCTGTCTTTTTCTGGAGTGCTTGTTTTTGGGAAGAAGTATAGGTAGACCCTGCCCAGGGTGCTGGCCAGCATGGGCCTGAGCCCCACTTCCCCCGTGAAGGGCTGGAGATTATGCTGATGCATAGTTCAACTATACAAGAACTATGTTTGATGAACTATGGAGAACAGGGCCTCACAAGGCAGAGCTGAAGGCACGATCCTGTGAGCTGTGCTATGGCCCCAGAGCTCAGTGCTCAATACTGAGTGTAATGCTGTGGCCATGGATCCCCTCTTTTTTCTTGCAGGAAGGCAGAGGCAGGCTTGGCACCAAGAACATGGCAGGATGGAGGCATTATGTGGCAAGGGGGATGCCCTGTAGCCCCCTAAGTGTTCTCTGCAAATCCACCCAGATGAATGTCTACTCCATATCAACTCAATGTTCAGGGAGAAGCATACCAAAGTAGTTTGATTTAGTCATTGCACCTTTGTGTTCGCATGATCTTCCATCTTGCCCTTGTCTCCTAAATCTAAAGACATCTATGCTGTCCTCACCCAATGAATACTCTCAGAGATGCATCCTTTTTCCTTGGATCAGAGCAAGTGAGATTTTCAGGATCATTTGTTTCCTGATGCTTCCAGTAGTGGACCCTAGATTAGCAACTCTAGGAGAAATTAAAAGCGATCAGACTAGTAAGGCAAGCAGGTTTGAAACCTCACCTCTAGGGGAAGGGGAAATGGTTAAATGTGATACTAAATCTGTTTAAAAGGTAAACAAACATTCTATTTTTTTAAAAAAAACAAATTACTTAAAGACAAATTCTAGTAGCAGGTTTGTGATATATTTATATATAAATGATTACTTGCATCTGAAATATCATCTTCATTTTCATTGAAATATTTAACTATTCTCTACTCGTTCAGTATAAAACTTTCATCTATATGTAGCGTATTAAGGCCTTACTCTTCTTTCACACCTGTAGGCAGCAAGTCTTGAGGCAAGGTGCAAAAAAGACATTGGGCATGACTACAGATAATCATAATCCAGAACTACAGAAGTTAGTGCTAATTATAATTTATAGAAGGTCTGTGTTCCTTTCTTACGTTTCTGAACTGAGACCTGCTTGTAGTGCAAAGTAGGACCAGACCTATGAGTTGAATAGATTGCCACATCAGCTTGCTGCACAGTGTGGTCACCATCTGACACCTCTGGTGTTTCCAGGGCAGATCTTATCCAGGCTGTATATCCCAGCTCCACATCTTCCTATGGTCTGCAAAAGGGAGAGAGTGTGTGCCTGGGGCCTCCACATGCCCACATCATTATCCACAGCTATTTATATTAAGAAGGAAGTAATCTCTGAACAAGCCACAGTTTACCCTTTTTCTCAGTCATTCATATTTGTTACTTGTACCCTCCTCCACAATCTGCACAGGGTTAATTTTTCTCACTACATGAATTTCCTAAAATTGTCAAGAAATATCTTTCTGGTGAAACTTCTGAGCTCATACTCTGGTTTGAAGCATCTTACACACACAAAATAATCGACCTTTTCTTCATGCTTCTTTGTGCAGAGGTGTGAAAGCTTGTGTAACATCTCTCCTAACACACAGTAGGACTTTTCGTGTACCATTAGCAGCTAAAATTCTCTCATTCTAGTCTCTCTCCTATTTTTTTTTCTTTTGGGACAGACTTCTGGGATTCCTCCTTAAACCACAGAAGAGGAGAGGGGATATCCCATCCTGCAAAAGCCTCTACTCTCAGCACAGCCCAGGCAGACAGCTTAAGATCTACACAGTGTTTTGCAAGTAGAGCAAACCACTGCTCATGTGAAATTGAGCTGTCAATAGGAAATGACAGGCTGTGGTTCGTGAATCCTATTTTTATAGAAGAGTGCAGTAATCCTTTTCCTCCAGATATACTGCCTCCTAAAAGCCATGCTGTGAGCACCAATCTCCCCCCTGCCACTGTGCTCTCTGAAAAGAGGTCTCCACGCCGCCCACCACCACCTCCACCTTCTCACAGTCACGCTCTGAAATCCTCTCTGAAGCTCCCGCACGACCCAATGACTGCCTGTGAAGAAAATCAGCTGCTTCCACCACTAGGAAAGAGCATCAAGGAAATGAAAATTGAGGGTGGTGACAGTAAAGAAGAAGGGAAGCAAAGCTGCTCAGTCAAGGAGCCATTGGCATTGAGCCCCAAGAAGTGCTCCCAGCCCTCCATCCCCCCACGGAGGCGACTATCTGAGAGGACTTCAGATGAGAGCTGTGTGGGTAAGCCTGGAAGTTGTGAAACGCTGAAAGGGGAACGCACCGACAAAAAACAGGACACCAATACAGAGAGTGGAGATAAAAGGTTGTTGTGCAGAAAGACTGTAGAAATGCCTGGGGAGGTTCCTGAAAGAGCTGTATCACAGTTTCAGGAGACAAAGCCTGAACCTTCAGACAAGAAAGAAGATATGCGTGAAACACAAATGAGTGCCACCAAGAAAGGAAAAACACCTCCTATCCCACCACCAAGAAAGAAGAGACTTTCTCAGGCAGCAATCATCCCCAGGTCTTGCCAGTCCAAGCAAAGAACAGTTGCAGAGCTGAACTCAGCTGCAGGGCTTGCTTCATCCAAGGATGTCTCAGCACCAGCAACTGCTGGTGCCACTTGCACAAACACTGAGACTGAATCAGGACGTGGCCTCAAGTCCGTCAGCTCTGCAGAACTGAAAGGTTCGCATTCCTCCCTGGAGGGTCCAGGAGGCAGCACCATGGCTCCAGCCTCCGCATCTGAGCCAGACTCCTACTCCACGAGCAGCACAGAGGATGACCTAGAGGTGCTGGCTTGTCCATCTGGTAAAAAAACACGTTCTGTGATCTTGGGCAAGGCCAAGAACAGACTGTCCTTTGTGAGCCTGTCTAATGTCTTCACAGTCTTTTTGTCTAGTGACAGAAAGCTGCAGAAGAAGATAGTGGAGCTGGCACAAGACAAGGATTCATACTTCGGCAACCTTGTGCAGGACTACAGAGTATACAGCTTAGAGATGATGGCAAAGCAGAGCTCCAGCACAGAAATGCTACAAGAAATCCGGATGATGATGACTCAGCTGAAGAGTTACTTAGTGCAGAGCACTGAGTTGAAAACTCTGATAGACCCAGCTGCCTACACCGAGGAACAGATAGGTAGGTGTTTGTGCTTTATTCATCGTCGGGGGAGGTTTTGGGAAGGTGAGGAGGGAGACAGGACTAGGCAGACACAGATTCTGCTTTGCAAAATTATAACCCATCTCCCAAACCTGAGGGATGTGAGCTGAAGCCTGCTTTGCAGCTAGCAACACTTAAAGGAGCAGCTCTAAAACTCAGGAGACCAAGGAGGGGAAAATCCCATTGTGAATATTTTAAGAGGAAAAGTTTTTGTGTGCGTGCACATGTATACATATATGTATGTCTCATATATATGTATGTACCTATATGTGTGTATAAATATATATACACACATACACATATCACAAACAAATATAAATATGTGACACACACACACACACAGACACAAAAAAGATAGGTCTTCACTGGAATCATATGAGGCCAAAACCTGACAGCAATGCTCTGTTCCCTGTGGCGTTCCATATCCACCGCAGCTCGGCGCTCTGCAATGATGAAGGAGAGCTTTCTCCTTAATGTGGCAGCCAGTTCAGGGGCTAGTCCCTCACAAGGAGGGACAAGGCTACAGTATTTTTGAATGGCAGGTTGGAGGAATCATTTGATCACAGTCTGTGCTCCTCAGCTCCAAAGAAGGTGGAAGAGCAACCTGCTGCAACATCACTGCTGGGTCCAAAATGTAGCATTGCTTCTCTCTCCTTCAGACATAGCTTGCTTTGGAGAAGAAGAAATAATCTTTTTGTTGGTTTGGGGTGTTTCGTTGCTTTTCATTCAGTATTCTGTGGGGCAGTAATGTGCCAATTCCCTCCTTACTAAGGTTAACATAAATTCATGAGGGAGCATACAGAGAACTGCAAAATCTTTATCCTGTGCAAAGCAATATAGATAAAAACAGGCACGCAGGTACTCATGCACTCATTCGACTTGCAACTGTTTCTGGAGGACCTGGCAACCAATGCAGAGCTAGGTATGAGATTTCCTAAGCTGCCTCTAAGCAAACTGGGAGCTAGAAAACACAACATAGAACATTGCCAACGATAGTGTGGGTTCCAGCAGAAGTATAACTGCATTAATATGGTACTCTGCTGCTTTGACCTCCTCTGCTTTTGTCTCTCTTAGTCAGAAATAGCACTGGTGTCTTGGCTCAGATATATCTTCCTTAGCATACTGCCCTAATATTTTCCCCAGTCTGTGTGTATGGATAAGTCATAGCCTTCGCGGCTTCGGTGGCAAGAAATGAGTGGCAGAGAGCTGTCAAAAGTGGAGAGAACCCCCTTTTCCAAAAGATCTCTCATGTAAAGATTGGGATTTGCCACCATGGATGGTGACTGGCAGCTAGTGTTATCCCATCTTGTGCCTTGTTGGGCACCAGCCCGGGAGAGGTAGGAGCCCTCCTTGCGCTTATCAGGTATTTATTTCTTTTGGATGAAGGCCAGACATGCATTTTCACTGCTTATGAGAGGAAAAGATCCAAGGACTGGTTCCCAGGAAAGATGTGACAAGGGTTTCCAGGAGAACCTGCAGCTCCAGTAGCTGCAGACTGAGACTTAGCTAAGTGGAGAGCCAGGATCCAGAGGAACCTAGATGTTAGTCTCAGCAGACTGTTCTGACCTCCTTTCTCACCCAGTCAAGCCTTCAGATAACCCTGCAACCTCCCCAGAGGTACAGACCTGCTGCTGGCCACTTGCCATAGCCAGGAGAGGGAGCTACAACTTCCCTTTTCATGTGTCTCATGTAACACCCACAATTTCTGTTCCAGTAACTCCTTTCTTGGAAACAGAAAGGGATGTCAGCACAGAGGAAATATTAATTAGAGAAGGTGGAGTGGAGGCAGAAAGAAGTTGTCTGCTTGTTCTGCTCTGTAGAGCTCTGTATATGAAAGGATTCACCCACCTTCACGCAGACATGCTTGGTTAGCTCAATCTCTCGCTACTTCACAGAACGATATGGCCCAGCCAGGTTAGGAGAGGACTGCCTTTTACTGTGGATGATGGAGATTCCCACTGTGGTTGACTGGCTCTGCTTCTGGTTTTTAGGTTTCAAGCAACAGAAGCAGACAGACAAAAGGCAGCTTCCTAGTCTCTCATGCTTCGTTTTGTCTCCTAGTAAATATTAAGCAAAAATTCAACCCACACAGACCATTTCCTCATCCGCAGGTGGCATAAGAAGTGACTTACATGTTACTAAGTTAGTGTTGCTTGGGCAGTAAGGATAAGAGGCTTCTGAGCAGATGTTGACACTCAGGTAGTGGCGACACCTCCCTTTTTGGTTAGTGGACAGAAAGGTGCACTTTGAGGATGTAGTTAAGCTGATCCCAAAGTAAGCATCTCAAATAGGGCGCCCATCTGGGCATCCGTAAGTGCAGAGCTGTCGATTCCTCATCTCTTCCCAGAGTTGGCTTGCCTGATGGTAACTCACTGGTCAGCTAAGAGTTGGGCAGTTGGTATCAGGAGCTTCCCTGTGGCTCCAGTGGCAGAGACTGTGCACTGATGTCAGTCTTGAGCCTTGGTAGTGAAATGTCTGCTTTCTGGGATGTAACTGCACTCAGGTATGCGATAGTACATTAAAAAAATCACATCTTCTTTTCAGGAGTTTTACTTGCGTTTGTGTTGATTATCTGCCATGGACTTTTGTCCTTGCTTTCTCTGTGTAGATGTGATTGCTGAGTCAGCTTTGTACAAATGCGTCCTGAAACCTTTAAAAGAAGCCATTGATTCTTATTTAAAAGAAATCCACAGCAAAGATGGATCTTTACAGCAGCTGAAAGAGAACCAACTCGTGATACAAAACACAACTACTACTGACCTAGGTGTCACGACCAGTGTGCCTGAAACTGTTGTACTGGAAAAAATCCTTCACAAGTTCACGACCATGCACAAGGCCTACTCTCCAGAAAAGAAGATTGCCATCTTGCTGAAGTCCTGCAAGCTCATCTATGACTCCATGGCTCAGGGGAACCCAGGTACAGCATTCCTACTGAATTCATTTCATTTTATGGAACAGAAAATAGAGGTCAGAGAAATAATTCAAAAATGTCTAAATGCTTTAACAGATTGATATTCATGAAATCAGACAATTTCATTATGGCTTGCTGTGCTAACTAAAGCACTTCATTTTGGTCATCTCAGCTTTTTTCTCTAGTTGAGGTAATGATTCAAGAGGATTATAGCTTTGAAGCTGAATTCTCCCCTGTGGATCTGATTGCCTGGCCAGTATAGATGATGCGTGATGCACATCAGAGCACAGTCGGAAGGAAGCTGGCCTGGTATTTAGAGAACTGAATCCAAGAAAGAGGCTAAGGGAGAGGAATGCTGTAGTATAACTCCTGGAAGACAGTACACTCAAAAGGAAATTCATTAAAATGAGTTTTGTAGATCTGGTTAGAAATGAAATGTGTAAAACCTCCTTAACAGAATGAACTGTCCCCAGATCACTTAATCATTTTGATATTCCACCTGGCAGAGAAAAACATTTAGAAAACTTAAATTTTCTTTCTGACAGAGATTTCCTGACTGGTGCTAGTTAGACCAGCATGCTGCAAGCTGCTCAGACCCGATTTTACAGAGTAGGAATTCTCTCTGCCCTCTCCCCATCTCAAAAGCAGCAACCGAGTGCCCCTTTTGCTTTCAGCCAGCCTCGAGGCAGCACACACTTCTTTACACAGGAAGAGCACAGGCCATGCTCTGTTTCCTGTGTAATTGTCTGTTCTTCTTTTAGCTCCTTTTTCTCACCACTGAATTAGTTCCCGCCTCTTCCAAGATCAGAGCAGATGGATTACAAAATTAATTATCTCCTATGTCAAAGGACTAAAATCAGTCAACCTCTGTCAAAAAAAAAAAAAAATCTGTTCAGTAACATGATAACTACTTATGCTGTCTGGTTTAACTTGCTAGGTGGCAGCTCAAGCCAGGTCTTTCTCCCCTTTGTGCTGACTGCTGGACAAACTGACCTGGGAACATGGCCTTATATCTCAAAGCAAAGTGTGAATACCACCAAACCAAGTTTTATTTCAGATCTCCTGCAAAACATAATTTTTCAAATGTTAAGGTATTGAGAGATATCTAGCACCAGTCCTTCTTAAGCTAGGGTGTCCTGACAGGTTCTAAGTTTTCTTTAAAACTAGGGATAGACTCAGACAGGAACATCTGTCCCCGTGGTAGTTCTTATCTTTCTACTGTTGAGTTGTGAAACTGAAGTCAGCCTTAACTGTCTCTGTATATCCTGTATTTTAAGAAAGTTTAAATTCTCTGATTTAATACAAGTTTGCAGTTCATATTACATAACAAAATCTGCCTAATAAATTTACTACGGTTGAACTCCTGATACCTAGACTATAAGTTGCATGGGTCAGATCCTCAGCTGGTTTAAACATTTTTCCATCAAGTGGAAGGCAATCAGCTTGTGGCTCTGATGCATCACAAGGAATCAGGAAGGTCAGTTCACAGTCATAGTCAATGCACCTTTTTCCCTAACAGTCCTTTGAGTACAACTGCAGTGTGTATGTTGAAGCAGGACACTTTTACAGTTATAACTAGCTGTAGATGGCTGCAGATGGGCATCTTGTCTAGTTTCTCTTTATATACGATGACAATTTAGTCAAGGGATTTCAGTAAATTCATCTGACTACATGCAGGTGTCTGTCTTGGGGCAAGATGACTCATGCCTTAAATGCCATTGACGGTATCGACTAGTTCATTGTTGACTATAAAAGGAATTTAGGGGTACCAGTTCAGATATTCACATGTGTAGTGTAGGCAGCGGCACTAGTGGAATGAATCCTTCTCATAGGACAATTGTGATAGCACTGCAGGGTCTCACCAAGTTTTTCCAAGACCTGTGCAAACTTAAGTAACAGCATCATAATGCCTCCAAGAATGTAAACTACAACCTAAAAATAAGTAATCTGCAGCTAAAAATACCAGGAGTGGCTAGTGTGAAAAAAGAATAGGAGAAGGAAAGTTTGGACTCTGTTGAAAACAGGCCAGAATTATTTTGTTTTGTGCACTAGAAAAAGTAGGACAGGACTTATATAGAGCTATGAAGCTCCTAACTTTCCAGCTGTTCCTGCACACGCAGGGGGAATTGTGTGTGCAATTAGACCAGGTATCTCATTTGTATAGAAATACTGTAATCCTTTGCAGAAAAAAAATGTTTATTGTTTTATCTTCCAGGTATACCTGTCCTCAGACAAACAGTGAAAGGGGTTAGATTAGAATTAGATTAAAATTTAGATGATAAGATTAGAATTAGAATCTCTGCTTTTCTCTTTGTCAAAAAATTCAAGTGAGATCTGCAGAGTGATAAGCAAGGAGAAAATTAGCAACATGAAATTGTTGTGTGCTGTATCCTGGCATTGGTGAGACTGCTACTTGGGAGCTGCTGCTCTGCAGAAGGTGGAAGAACTGTAGGGATGAGTTTACGAAAAATGCTGAGAGACAAAAATGGGTTGAGCTTGATCAATCCACAACTGAGAATGACATGGAAATGCCTTAAGCGTAAGGTGGAGATGTGAAAGATGGAGAGACCTCTTTCTGAGGTCATTGAAGAAGAATGAACAGATGAACAATTTCCTAACTGCAACACTTTTTACCTTGTGGAATAGTCAAGGTTGTGAAGTTGCATCCTTTGTATATCTTTGAACTCCCCAGAGAACTGGAGTATATAGTTCAAAGATAGTTGTGCATTAGTGGGGAGCTTGGCTAGATGAGTGACCCATACGGTGACCCTAAAATGTCTGATTTAATGATTTCTGTGGAATTGTTTTGCATAGCATAGTCTGCTTTTTGAAGAAGAGGATAATTAGAATATACATTACACTGGAATATTTCTCTTTCTAGTTTTTAGGATTAATTTTATCATCTGCCGTAGATGGATACGAGTTGCCCTGACACACCCCTATATGGCTCTGCATTTGACAAAGGCATGGACATGAAGCAGTGTATCTTGAGTGGATTAGCTGAGTCTATGTGAAGGGAACTGGCCTCCAATACATCAGTAGTCAGTGTTGAACCAATGCTAGAAGCTCTTTAAACTGAATCAGAACAATTCCACTGCACTGCTCATTGTCATCTCTCACTTTTGAAAAGGAAAATAAAGCTATACATGACCGTCACGATTTGTTATCTTTAGGAGGAGGAGATCTGTATTTGATTTACTATTAATGAGGCCTGATAGATTAGAGATTATCTCTTTCTTTTGGCTAGTGCAATTGCTATATTTTAATTAAAGAGCCACTTCAATTTTTTCAAGGGGAATAGGTTCCTCTGGTCTGTAGAACATATGCTTTTGAAAGGGATTCATGCTGCCCACACATATTAACTCTCCTATTTCAACTATGCCGTAAATCAAACCCTGCAAAGGTAGTACGGGATGGACAACAGATAGCAAAATGCTAGTCAGTAGAAAGATGGTCACAATTTTTTCTTATGATCTTGGACAAATCTCAGTTGACTTTTATGTGCCTCAGTTTTCCCATCAATAACTTTGACGAAAATGTAGCTTTCCTGGAGAGCTGATGCTAGGCATCCTTCCAATGCTTGGTAAATATTAGAACAAAGTGCGATGTATTATCACTGATGGTTGTCAGAATATCCAGGAGAATATGGAGGGAGAAGAAAAATGAACGTGCTAAAACAGGTTCTAATTTCTTTATGGAGGCTTGGGCAGAATTCCAGTTGCTTTAAATCATATTTAATTAATACCCTTTCCATTGAAGTGCTGCACCCCAGCCAGAAGCTGATGTTGTACTTGCTTTGCTATAAACGTAATAGGATGGGCTTGTGGCAGAAGAGAAGGCTTATTTTAAGCTTCTTATGGATATTTACGAAATAAATGTTTCCTGTTACTGGGAGGTGGGGGAAAATAAAGCAAGCAAGTCAGATTTGGAGTAGGACAACACCACCTTGAACAAGCAAGCTCTGTCCTAGTGTCACAGCGACTGCTGGCAAGGCCAGGACTTAATTTAACTCTGCCAGCTGCAAACATACCCCTCTCCGAGATACCACAGACAGAGATAGAAACCAGGTCTGAGGACTTGTCTTTGACCCAGAGTGAAAGCGGAGCTGAGGAGGCAGCAGCCTGAGGGTAGAGCCCTGCTGCAGTCAGCAGGCAAGCCCCTGTCAGTGCTGACGGTGACCTGCTGCCGTTGAGGTGCAGGATGCATGGGGCCTGTGGGATGCCAAGCAGCACTGACTTGTCAGGGAGGCCAGGTGTCCTCATTTACGTACACTTTTGTGCCTCCCTCCCTAGAGTTTGCTGGTATTTGAGCCACTGATGATTTTTAGTTTGTCTTCTCACAGTGCCCGTTATCCCATATAGAGCATCTCAGGGCTGTGCTCAGCCTGTACGTGCCTAAGATAGTCCATGTGCCCACTGTGACATTCAAGGTAAGGAGAAGAAGAAGAGGTTCAAACTCCCTGCCCTCCTGTGCACCCAACCTTGGCTCCATGCACAGGCAGTAGAGAGAAGCCATTGAGATGTCTACAATAAGTGCTCCACAGACAGACACAGCATACCCAAGTGTGACCTGCCCTAGGCAGCACTGGAAGCTTGTGGCAACACATGAAGTCATGTCTAAAATCAGAACTAGATCCTTAATCACTGGCTCTGCTTTTCTCTTGTTGACACCTACAGCTCCTGCTGACTTCAATTTTATCTGTAGATGTAGGCAGCAAGGCTTCATATTCCCACAAGTGGGTTAAAATGAAGTCTAGTAATTTATGCAGGTTATGAGCATATATAGCATATGGGGAATGAGCACACTTTCTATTATTACAGTCAAACACCCCTGCTTTGAGTTTATTAATCAAAAGGAAACTATATATCAGATTTTTGTAATTAAGGCGTATAAACAGCTGGGACTACAGAAATAGTTTTCCATTAATATTTCTATGAAATCTTAAAGTTGACAAAAGTTTATAACAAGGGCTGGTGAGTAGCTAAATCAGCTTATGGAAATGAGATAGCAGTTAAAAATAATTGACTCAATGCCTACTTGTAAATACAACCACTTTTAGCCAATAAGAGAGAAATAAAGAGATTCTGTAAGAGTACTGGAAAAGTGCCCTCTAACATTCATGTTCATTGGTGCTCGGGGTTGATGCCTTAGGACACTGAATTTTTTGATTCCAAGTCACTGTTTCCCCTGCTATTGGTTGGTCAGACCACTGACTGGTTGATGATCTCTTTAGAAAAGAGCAGATTTTTTCCCAGAGGATAGGAATTCATGCCATGAATTGGCAACTTGCTTGGATGCCCTAGCAGACACAAGATGGACTGGTCATTAAAAAAAGCAGTAGGGAAGAGAAAACTCTGCTATTGGTGCTTCACTGTAAATCCCTTGACTTTCAAGAAATAAGGAGCACCCAATTCATGCCGCTCAGCTCAGTAACTACCGCACGATAAAGAAAAAAAAATGAGTGGAAGGGAAAATATGAGCCTAGCAAACTCTTTGGTACTTGCCTTCATCTTCTCTTACACTAGTTTTGTACAAAAGTAACTCTATTGGCATCAGGGATGTTAGTTCTGATTTAATCTGGTGAAAAGCAGATAAAAGTAGGGGTTTTCTCTGTGCAGCTTTTCTAGTATGTTTTCATGTCTCAGTTGAGTCCTTTTTTTTTTTTTTTTTACTATATAATTTTAAATAGCTGTAACACTAAGCTGCTTGTATTATTTTCATATATGTGATATGAATTGGACGCTCCAGCCAACTGAATCTTTCACAGAGATGTAAGCCAAGGAAACAAAGGACAGACAAAACGTCCAGCCAGATGTGCATGAAACAGTAGA
Source organism: Rhea pennata (assembly GCF_028389875.1). Taxonomy (NCBI): domain Eukaryota; kingdom Metazoa; phylum Chordata; class Aves; order Rheiformes; family Rheidae; genus Rhea; species Rhea pennata. Next base: position 52,995,081 of record NC_084667.1, read on the forward strand.
GTCTTCTTACAGTTTGGTCGAAGACTTAAGGCTGTCTCTAAAGACAGCCGTAGAAGAACGAACAGAACTGAAAGCATTAATCCAGCTTCGTTAAACAAATTGTGTTGTGGTGTATGCTGACTCTGTTAGAACTGGACTGAACTATAGCTCTGAAAATCTCTCAACCTTCAACACTTTGTTTTAGCTGGATCAACTCTCTGTTCACTGGATATATTACTGGGTTTAATCTAATACCTCACTTTATTTTTTTTATTCAGGGACTAAGCTCATGCTTATTTGAGGCTTCAGAAGAATATCTTTCTTTGCCAGTAGAGAATCCACATCAACTGTGAATGATAAATAAGGAAAGCTGACTCATGGCAAAGATTTGAAATAAGTCAGTGGGAACATCTGAGAAACGGGAAATTTATTCCATGCTGTGGAAGGGCATGTGGACTATGGGCCAAAAATGACCAGGGCGTAATTTCACTGAAGTTACATCAGGGATAACTGTGATTTTTGGGGCTAAGCAGACAGTTCTCAAGTGAGACATTCATAGTCAGTTCCAAACCAGTGAAGCCAATACATCCTAATGCATAGATGAGAACATTCAGAATGAAAATAGTCTGGGTCTGAGTTAAGAAGAAGGTTCATTCCTGAGTGTTGAGAAGATAAGCCTGTTAAGTAACTTAGTATTATATGTTGTCCATGATGAATTTGTGACATATTGGTAGAAAGTGAAAGCATCATACTCGTATTTATGTGACAGCATCTTTCAAATAAGAAAAGCTGACTGTGTGTTTTTTTGTAGTTTGTGTGGTGGAACTTTTATTTCAATTCTGTTTTAAGCAGTATTGATATTTATAATGATGACTGTTAACATATATGCTTTTTTGTCCTCAGGGATCCTAAAGAGCTTTTGCAGATAGTATATAATATCTGTTTGTTGGCCTTGCTGATCTGAATGTTTTAAGTATAGGAAATTTTGAGGTCACCAGGTTTGTTCCTGTAGCACCTGCTACACACCAGTCCAAAAGCTAGTCCTATTCTAAATGTGAAAGGCTTTTTGTTTTCTCATCTAGACACCACAACTGGAAAGATGCTTCCCCTTAAATCCCATCCCTTAGGAGACCAGTTTAATTAGGAACATGCAGGAAAACAACCACAGAAGTCCTCAGTTGTAAAAAACACTGTCTCAAATTCCTTTTTTACTCTTCTGTCCCCCACATAGAGCAGACTTAAGAGAATAAATACCCTTAGCTCAGGTAGACAGCTTTTATCTTAGTCTTGCAAACCTGAATTGCACTTCTGATGGCAGTATCAAATCAGAGTCTAACTGACAGCATCCAGCTTTTGCACCCTTCCAGTTTTGTCCTTTGTCTACAATCTATGATGACTACATTTTTCCAGCTAATAATGACAAAAATAGAGCCCAGTAAGAATTTTCAAGTTTGTATTTTGGGCTTGAAAGAAGTTTACTTATCTTTTGTGAACTACTTTTCCACTTTTCAGGATATTTTTCACTGCTACGTTTGAGCTTTAACTCTTCAGATAGTGTAAACCAAAGTCTGTTCAGGACATGGTGGGTGAGAAGCCCTAACTGTTGAGTGGGAACATGCCTTTGTGGTGAGTTTACTGGGAACACTCTCTGTTTCTTTTGTTCAGGGAAGCCATACGGTGCAGATGACTTCCTCCCCGTGCTCATGTATGTGTTGGCCCGCAGCAACTTGGCTGAAGTCCTTCTGAATGTGGAGTACATGATGGAGCTCATGGACCCTGCTTTGCAGCTAGGGGAAGGTAGAGTACAGTGTTTTGGAGATAATAGAGAACATCTGGGATATTCTGTTTGGAAATTATTATTTACTTTGCTTCAGTGTTTGTGAAAGTATGGGGAGAAGGTCTCCGGCTAGGCTTTGTGGCTTCAGCCAACCTTTTCAAAACTGAGGCTCTAATACGATTGTTAAATGATTTAAATGTTTTTAATAGTGCTGAGCAGCCATCAGTGCCCCCAGATATCAGCTAGAAAGGCAAGAACCAAGCACAAATGAGAATCGATTTGCTGTGTTAGTAATCTATACAGGGACATCTAGTGTTCCTTAGCCTGAAGGCTGAAAAGTTGAGGCCTTTTTCCAAAACTGAACTGCTGCAATCTATTGTGCCAGCACTTGCTCATTGCAACAAGAAAATAACACATTTCTTAAACTTTATTGTATGCTTGGGGCCATACGTCATTCCCGTGGCTTATATTTGAGTAAATAAAGTGGCCCATTGACAATGTCCTCTACTGGACTGTGAACAGTGAGGCAGAGAAAGGAAAGTAGGGTTAGAGAGGACTGTTGGGTTCAGATGTGAATAAAGAGCTATGTTATTAAAGAGGTAAATACCACAGGGAAATTTAGACCTTTTGCTTCTCAGATATAGCCTGGGAAGCAAGTAGTACTAACAGTAACAGGGCTATGCGCTCTGAATTAGGAACACAAATCATTTTTTTTTTTAATCAAATAGCTGCCAAACCAACAAAATAGATTTTGTTTTAGGCTTGGTTTTAGTAAGTACTGAGGCTGTAGAAAGGAGTACTGGATGAACAATAGCAAACTAATGCTATTTATTTTAAATGGAGATGTAAGGCTGTTAATAAGAGTTTGTCTATTCAGCACAGAGCAGAGCACAGGATGACCAGTAGCAGTACATTTCTATTAGCAAGTTATATTTTCTGATGAAAAAATATTAACAGAAAAAGCATTAGGCTAAAAATAGCATTTTGCTGTTTTCAGTAACTATGCTGCTCACAGGTTCTTGATTTCAAAAGGGCATACGATAACAAGCTGGTTGCTGAGGTCAGCTGGATAGAGGAGTTCAGGGTATTGAAGGTGAAGCTGGCTGGGAAGTTCAAGTCAAAGATACCAGCTTATATTCCAATCAAAGAGGAGGAAAATTATGAGGAAGTTCCAGATCAAACTAGATGAATAACCACTTCAGGAAGGAGACGGGGAATAAATGCAGATACAGGAAATGGGGGGGGGGGGGGGGGGCAGACTGGCTGAATGAAGAAAACTCTAGGATCACAAATTGTAGGGCTAAAATGGGAACAGTCAAAAATCAGCTTGAGCTGTGCCTTTCAAAGTTAATTGATAAAAGACACAGAAATAAAAGGAAAAAAGGAAAGCAGAAGTGGGAAACTGTGAAATTAGGGTCTAGTCCATATAAATAATCATTTAAATTTGCCCCCAAGATGAAGAATTTACTTTGAATTAATTTTAATAACAACAGCCATGTTGACTACAGGGGCAAAGGCAAGGACAGGTGATAGGGAATTAATGTACAGAAATGAAGATTCTGCAAAGTGGGAGTTCTTAAAATTTGTTCTTAAGAAAATGTTATTAATTCATGTTTTGGGGACTGGATGATCTTCCTCCCTGAACTCTGAGAGCAATGATACAGGAAGAGGCAGGTCTGATCACGAGCACCTTGTGAGTCTGCCAGAGCAGGAGTAATACTGCACGACAGGACAGCAAAGGTGGCAGTGGTATTCGAGAAGAGAGAAGTGGCACCTACAAGCCTGTTCTCGGTAGTACTTTGTGGGAGGCAGTAAAGAAAAGGAGGGGATCAGTATTTTCAGAGATCCTCTCAATCCTCTGCATCTATGGGATAATTCTTGTGGTTGTGGTCCTTAACGGGTCACTCCAAGTCAGAAAGTCAAATGGTGACACCTTTGTCTCTCCTGAGTTAGATCAACATTTAAAATAAACAGTGGTGTAACAATATTACTCTAAAATAGAATGTTTTGTAGCCACCACTCACGCAACCAGTGGTAATGATGGTGAAGCCTTGAAAAGCAGAGGAAGCGCTGAGGCTACGCTCAGCGCCAGCGGGAGGGTTGCATGGTGTGCAAGTGCCATCTACAGGCAATCATAACTCCTGCGAAGCTTGTTACCAACAAGCAGTGCCACTCAGCTCCAAGGCAATATTTTATTTTTTCCTCTGTTTTCTTTGGCTTTTTTTTCCCTCTCTTTTTTTCCCTGACTCCTGAGCAGAGCGAGGAAGGCAGCAAGAGGGTGCGGGGCAGCACCCCAGACCCAGATGCTGGGTGACTTGGGCAGTGCCAGCCGCCACCGAGGCCTGTCCCCCAGCTCTGCTCAGAGCTCGAGTGGCCACCTGATGCCCCCTCTCCCCCAGGTGGGAAGCCACCCTGCTGCTCTTCGACCCAAATCTTTTACCCTAGTCCAAAGGAGACCCCAGCACAAGTCTCTCAAGCATCTCACTCTGCAAGGGGGCTGGGCCAAGAAGGCAGTCTGGAGAATGGTCACTTTGCATTAAGTTGACAGCTGTCCAGCAGAAACCAGGGCAGCGTTACCAGGCTGAAGGCTGTGGACTGGGATGTGGGTGCCTGGCCTGGCACCCTGCTGCTGGGCGGTCCTAAGGTGGCAAAGAGGCCTGGACACTGAGCTGCTCAGTAATTGAAGCAGCAGGTTCCTTATATTCAACTCTGTCCTCTTAATAGGGTTCATCTTTTAGCTCTGTTGGTGAAGCCTGTTCTTGTATGGAAAATGGTCCAGCTACCTCCCTGGCTGTTGCCACTGGGGTTTATTAGCTGTTGCAGCCAACACAGTGACGGTCAAGAAGTTCCTGGGTAGAAACGACTGGTTTTGGGGGTTTCACTGTTTTACATCCTGTTTTTCTGAATTATTCATGCCCAGGTTTATCCTACTTAACTTTAAACAGTCATACTTAGGGGATTAGTTCCAGCTGAACATCTGGGCTTCCAGTCTAGTCAATAGAGATGGTGGGATCAGAAGGTGAATTGTCCTGACAGGTCTGAGCTGTCCTTCAAAGGTGCTTAGTCCACAGAGTCCTGGACTCTTCACATTTTGGTAATGTAGCTGAAATCGGAGGAGATGACTTCAAGCCTTGTGCTGTGTACAGAGTATACTATGATTGCTACTGTCTCTTTCCATTATGGGACTGCCCAGGAGCCCAAATTACAGGATAGCACCCTACCTCACTGGTCCAATTAAACACAAAAAGGTGTCCATGCCCAAAAGAATAAATCACCTGTGATCAAAGGTGGCAGTTTGCATTTATCTATGAAGCAATTTTTATATTAGTTTACCTTAGTTCGGTATTTACTCCTACGGCACCAACAACCTCAGCAGTCTGGGGCAGCTGACATAGCTTTGAACTGGAACAGGAGGAAGGACACTGGTTCTTGTTCCTCTTGTGTGAATAGTGGAGCCCCCCTGTGCTTCCTACAGTGAGGTAGAGATGGTCCAGCAGAGCTCACAGCCCTCGTGTTAGACAGCTTGCTGCCACTTCACGAGCACGAGCAGGCGGGACGGAAGTGGAAGTGAAGTGCCCGTGCAGGTGTGATGTCGATACTAGACTCTCTTCTCTTTTCATAGGTTCCTATTATTTAACAACCACCTACGGGGCCCTGGAGCACATCAAGAACTACGACAAAATAACTGTCACTCGGCAGCTGAGCGTGGAGGTGCAGGACTCCATCCACCGCTGGGAGAGACGGAGGACGCTGAACAAGGCCCAGGCTTCCCGCTCATCTGTGCAGGTATTTGGCATTGGTTCCTAGAGAAAAAGCCTGGAAAATGAACATGGTATTTCCATACTTACACATTTTAAATACTATTATTATTTAAATTAAAATTAACACAAATCACTATTAAAAAGCAATAGTACATACTGTGCAAGATTTCCAAATCCTCAGAAAAACCCTCATTTGAAATATTTATCACTTACAAAATTTATTTTGAAGTCTTGAACTACTGTCATAAGTGTATCATTTCAAACATGACTGTAGAGTCATTTCTGTGTTCACTCTCGAAGGAGGCATACTAAGAGCTGTGACATGGAGACAAGGAGTCCCCTGTCCTCCATGACCGTTGGTCCAGGGGAAGTTGTGGGCTAAGCTAAGGACACATGAGCAGGCTGTGGAGGGGCAGAGGATGGATGGCATCAAGCCACAGGAGGAACCTGAGACATCTCAGACAAGCATCTTCTGGCAGGTTTAAGCTTGGCTTCTGTCCAGCAGCCGGGGCAGCCCCAGCAAGGGCTGGTTAGCATTGAGGCCTGCGCTGTGAGTGGCCCAGTGAAGACCTCCCATGCTCCAGGGTGAGAGTTTCCCGAGCAGGGATGGACGCTCTGCACCTCTGGCCACGGTGAGGGCCTCGCCCAACCTGGAGGCAGGACTAGCCAGCCTCGGGGTGTCCTGCCAGCCCTGTGTCCTGCGATAAAATTTTCGCCCACAGGGAGGCAGCAAAGGCCAAATCCCAGAATTTGTAAAGCCTTCACGATGCAAAACTGAAAATTATGAACGCCAAGGGGAAAGGCACCAGAAAACCTCTTGAGTTTGAGACACAGCCCATGCACCCCAATGGAAACGCGGGGTTTAATTTACTTTCTATATTGCAGTCAAAGCAGTCCCTGATGATCTCAGAACATGTGAATGGTGGATGGGACCACATCAAATATCCATCCAGTCCCATATGCTGCCATGGCACTAGCTCACAGCAAGTACCTAGTGTGGAGTATAACAGGGCAAGCGAATGCCACATTTCGAGATTCTCACAGCCTCCAGCAGCGTGAGGGCCGTTTTTCATTCATTCGAACGATCGGTAATGTCACAGACACTCAGGTCCACAGGAGGTAATTAACCTGCTGATATATTCGGTGTCTCCTTGCACACCTTGCAACTGCCCTGCTCATAGATCACTGCTACCATGGCTGGGCCATTCATCCTGGGCAGGATGCAGGGGCAGGGGCAAGGCAAGGGTGACCCAGGCACAGAGGTATTGAGTTGGAGAGGAGAGGAGAGGAGGAAGTAAGTGCTGGAGGGAATAATACTGGAGACCAGTTTGGAGGGAGGAGGTAGCTTGAAGCCAGAGAATGGGCAATGCAGCAAGATGTAGGGCAGAAGGTATGGGGCAACACCTACAGCAGAGAGTGGGCTTTGGAGGGACTTCAGGTGTGCGGCAGGGGGTGGAGATGGCGATGGCCTTCCTCATCTGCAGCGATACTCTACACATGCGGTTTGGGAAACCTTAGTCCATGTATTTGGCAAAGTTATATCTTTTAATCAGTCCCTTTTGTCCAGTTTGAGGGAGTAAGGCCCTGCCCAGTCATATGCAATTCCAGGGGCCACAGCTTTCCCATTTCTGCTGGGAAACCTGAGGATTTTCTGACAGGAAGGGCTGGGATTGTTTTAAACCTCATAGGTATCAATTAAACTTGTGGGTCCCCGCATGGCCAAAGGCCCTATAGATTCTGCTCCTCACGAGTTGGGCAAGGGAAAAGTTGGCCACACTGTTGTCACTGTCTGAAGCAAGATATGAGTAAATCAGTCTCCTCAGCAAAAGTTCTTCTGCTGTTTCCTTACTGACAGAAGAAGGTTTGGAGGACAGGCTCTCAAGATGCTGCTTGAGTGACAATGGTGTTATAAGAGTCACTATACTGCCAATCCTTTCCTGTTTCTGTGAGCTGTGGAGGTTTAAGATCTTCGAGGTTTTTGACATATTATTCTGGTCTGTTACTTCTTTGCATCTTAATTCTTCAGGAGCTGTCGAGAGAAGGAACTGTGGTAGACTGCACACAAAAAAATTTACTAAAATCAACAAAAAGTTTACACATATAATGACCTTTAATCCTGTGCCTTTGCCAGGGTTAATTATTTGGTTAAGCGTTTGTTCAAGTATTTGCTGATTCAGAGCTCATATTCAGAAGGGGCTGAGAAGATATTTGGGGCACTGAAGGATGATATTTGGGAGAGTCTTTGGGAGGGTATAGGGGCTCTAGGCAGCTAGAGCTTTGGGCTGAATTTTGCCTCTTTGGGTCCTTAAGCCAGTGTATTTACTGCAAGATCTATCCTCATGTCTCTTTTCAGGATTTCATCTCTATATCCTTTCTGGAGATTGGTGCTCAGTCAAGGACACTGGCCTCCCGGAAGGACACCACAGCTGAGCAGCTGAGCCAGCAGTGTGCAGAGAAGTTTGATGTCTCCCAACCTAAGGACTACAGACTCTTTGTCTATGTTGATGACCAGTGGTTGCAGCTGGACAAGGATGCCCTCCCTCACCGTATCAAAGCCTCCCTGCTGAAAAGTGAAACCAAGAAAGATTTCCACTTTATTTATAAACCAATAGACCATAAAAAGCCACCCCTTCCTGTTGTCAGGGAGTCAGACTTTCTCTAAGGGCAGTGCTGCTCTTGTGCTGTGTATGCTGTGAAGGGCTCTTGGTTATCCCATGAGATCCTCTGGTGTCTCCAGATCTCAGGTGGTCTCTGGAGCTTGGCCTTCGACAGAGGGCAGATATTTGTGCTAATTGTAGATGCTGTCTGAGTGCAAGGCATTTCTCAGCAGAATTCAAGTTCAGAAATTAAAGGAGCATTCAGGAGAACATTCATACTTTGGAAAACTTGAAGTGTCAAACCTCAGAACCTCCCTACAGCAACCAATTGACTTGATAGACTATAAGTAGACAGTGGAGAACTAATCCATGGGACTTGAGGAAAAGCAGACTTTTACCATAATAAACTACGGTGGGTGTGAATCACCTCTGTGCACAAGGCCTGTGGAAGGTTTGCACACACTCTCAATACTGTTTGGAGGTAAGAAATAGTGTTTATGCCTTACAATATCTCTGTTCGCCCAGTTTGAATAAAGTGAGTCTTGGCTGATGTATTCAGTGGCATGGGATTGCCACCCTGAGCAGAACTCCATCTCTGTCTTCCTATTTGAAATATAATTGCCTTTGAAATCCACGTAATTACAGACCATGCAAGCTGATCCTGTACGTTCACTAAGAAACCATTTTCTGCCATTTGTTTGTCACTGAAATCTAGTAGCACAGGCATTTTCATCTCTGTATTTTTCTTCTAAAAGATTGAAAATCTTCACCATCAATTTTACATGTACAATAGTTTTAATCAAATTTGTTGTATGATTGTGTCTGGTGAATTGTATATTTATTTCCATGTTTCCTATGGTGAAATTATTTTTAAATAACTGTTTGTGAAGAATTTAATAATTTGTCCATTGTAGCAACCTCGGTTAAAATTTGATGGTCAAAAGGGCTAGAATTAAACACCCTTCTCTTTTTAACCATATGTCATTTTCTTTAGTGTTTTCATACCCACAAGTCCCACCAAGTCCCACTTTAATAAATCCAGGCTGTTGCAGGCAGAGATTGCAGATTCTCTTCTTGTTTTTTCTACTTCTGCTTTCAGTCCTTCACTCACTGCAAACTTAAATTTCCCACAGAATAAATTGTATCAGTTCAGATATGCATTTTATGAAATATGAAACAGATTTTTCGGGGCTAGATTAGATTTTCAGGACTAGAGGTTGGAAGCGGAATCTTTTGTTGCAGCACAGACCCTTAGCTTCCAGGGTACCACACCTCCCACCCGCTGGCTGGCTGTCCCCCCTGGGACCAGGGCTCCAGGGAGCTCCCTACCTCACCTCCCACAGGCAGAGCTGATGCTGCCCATACAGGCACATCATGTCGAAATTATGAGCCTGTGCCTTTTAGTTGCCCTTAACTACAAGATATTTTAAGTCCCAGGAGCAAAGTTTTGCGTGTCTGTCAAATGGCCTGAGCAGACTCTGTGCCATGATGTTCACAGTTAATGAGCCTGAAGTAATCTGATGGGGATCAGGCTAAATTAGAAACATGCAATGAAGGAAGCTAGGATTGATCTTCCGGATATTTCTGGAGAGCAACCAGACTTTGGACCTGGCAGCATCAAGCAACAGATTTACTAAGTGAAGAGCTCTGTCTTCTTGCAGTGTTTGGGAAACCCTTCATCAGCAGGCAGACTTTAGGCAAGCAGAAAGACAGTGGATGATATGGTCGGGCAGTGGAGCATGTGGAAACAAGGTCAATGCTAAATCACTGCAATCCAAAGGGATTCAGATTAAAATTTACCAAAGCCTAGTCCTAAAATCAGACCTACATATCATAGAACGAACTGTAAAGGTGTCACCTGAATTGCTGTGGAGGAGCCTGCTTTTCAAAAAATGCTGAAGAACTGCTCAATAAAGAAAAAGGAAGAAGATAAATCAAGATCTTTTACAAAGACTATCAAACAACACATGCAAAATGTGGTGCACATTTTCATTTGGCATTAGACCTGCAGAGCTGTGATTTGATTTGCAAAGGTTGCCATGGCTCCTACTGAACTCAGTGAGATTACTCACAGCAACCAAGCTACAATGCCTGGCAGAGAGCTGCTTGGAAAGAAATTCCTGTGCTGCAGAGAGGGGCTTTCTTGAGGTCTATGGGCCACCTGGTCTGTTTGACCACATTATATGAACTACTATCAATAGCCTGGCTAAGCCTACACCTCTTTGGTCTTTCCAGGTAGGTATGTATCCACACTGTGTGTGTGTGCCAAGCTTGCTGGATGTCTGCCTGGTAGCAGGCGAAAGGACGGGCAAAGCAAGCCCCAGTCAAAGTGCAGCACTGCACAAGGTAACCCTGGCTAAATACAGCCAGAGGTGTCAAATCACCCTGGCCTGACGTTAGCAGGAGACTCTGCTCCTTCAGCACTCTACTACAGCCACCCCATTTCAAAGAATACAAGCTGGGAAACAACCTCAGTGATGGGATCCCAGAGGCCCAGTGACTCCAGGACTATGATGGCTGCTGCTTCTCCGGGCTGACTCTTGCGGTGGGACTCAGGAACTGCAACGGGACTGTCTGCGCAGGGGTCATGCCACAATAGCTTTTCTAGAGTAAATGTGCTGTTGTTTGGGTGAACATGGCAAACTCTTAGTCCCTAGTGTGCAGACTGCTGAAAAAGCTCAGTGTGTCCCTTCCTCAGGCCCAAAGGAGCATCTCGGGTCACTTGGTGGGGCAGGAGCTGGATGAATGTTGTTACCTGAACTCCCTCTCACTGCACCTATTGGCCTCCTCAGAGAGCCCTGGCTGCTGCTTGGCTCTGCAGCCAGACTCTGAGGGAGCACATCTGCAACCACAACATGTTACGGGGGCAGCAATGCTCCCTGCACACAGCAAAGGCAGCTGCTCGCACCCCTGCACACAGCCCTGCTGTTCCAAGGGAGGAGAACAGATCAATGGCAGGGCTGGTGGGCTGGCAGTGTGGTGTCCCCATCCATCAACATGCAGCTCTTGCTCGAGGGAGGCCATGCTCATCAATCAACAGGCTGCAACTCCTGCCTGCTGGCAGAGGGACGCAGAGGGCTTCCGAGCAAAGGCTGGACTCCAGCCTCAGGCTGAGCTGCAGGGCACCTTCTCTGCAAGACCAGCCTTGGGCACGCAGACCAGACCAGCACTGCTGGCAGTAGCGCCAGCCAGGGCTCCTCTGGGTGCCTTCAGGGCCTGTGCCACTTTGGTTGGTGCCTGAGATTTCAAGCGGTGAGAAAAGAGGATAAATGTGGGATTGAAACATTTGGTTTTGAATGCTCCATGGGATTTTTTTTTTTTTTTTTACTTGCTCTGTCCCACGGTTCCTGACCCTGCCAGCTGCCTCTGTAGAGCAGGCGAGTAGGAAGTGGCTCGGTCTAGTGATCTGCGCCCTCCGCTTAGTCAAGGTGGCCAGGTGGTGACTCATGCACTGGTCCTCACATGAGCCATCAGCAGATGAGCACATTCCAGGAGACTTTGACCATGGAAGGTTGTGCAATTTGGCCAAGGCCTCCTCAAGCCCTCGTTCCCACAGAGCCGTTGTGAAATAAGCACTCATTTACTTGCTTGGAAAGGATCCCAATGTGAGAAAGAGGAAGGGAGACCTGTTGAACCCAGCAACTTCAGCAAAGAAGAAACACAAACAGCCTGAGTGACTCCTTCATGCAAGGAGCTGCCTTAATGCCACTTTGTGCCCAGTAACACAATCTGGCAATGATTGACTGAAATAATTGCTCAGGCAGGTCAGGTCAAAGAGCTTTCAACAGGATCATACATCAGTCACCAATCTGTACTTTGAAGCTTTTCCTTTTTCCATGAGCTCATGGTGCGATCCAGGTGGGCAGGGACCCCTGAGCTGTCCTATGCCCAGCTCAAAGCAGGGCCAGCAGCTCAGGGAGCTCAGCACCTTGGCCTTGCAGTGCTGCAGGTCTCCAAGGTTGGAGACCCCACTGCCTCAAAGGGGGCCTGTCCCAGCATTTCAGTGCTTGAACTGTGAAAAATGGTTTCCTCATATCCACCTGGTGAGAAGACCCTCCTGTCCCACCAGACCCCCTTCTTGATTGGTGTTGCTACTCCATCACACCAGCCAGCTCTGCCTGTGGTGCAAGGGAAGGATAGAGTTGTAATGTTTCGGTTGTCTCCCATCTTGCTTGGGATATTGTGTCCTTAGGCAAGAAGCCTCAAATTCAGAATTCCCAGAGCTCTAGACATGCAATAAATGTTGCTTAGTGGTGACTTCAGTTTTTTAATACAAGAGGTGCCTTTCCCCTTCCTACTCCTCCATTGCTTTTCACATAGAGCAAAGAGGCTGAGCATAGGACACTGCAGACCTTCAAACTCCTGGCTTGAAATGGACACAGCTCTTCATGGCCATGGCATTTATCTTAAACCATCCTGGTGAGAGAAGGCACAACGCAGTTTGGCCAGAGCTAAACTAATACTAACCTGCTGGAATCTGCGAATAATCCATCATTTCTGACTCCAGGTGAATTTTCTTTGGCTTGTCATTATTAGAGATGGCATGGCCATTATGCAAGTTCTGAATAACACTGCATCTACATAAATTTGCAGTATATATGAACAGCCAATATACAGTATGCCGTAGAGATTGATCATTCCTCCTGTCACTGCAGGTCCAAGGCAATGGCTGCAAACAGCAGTGCACAGCAGGCTGAGGTGCAGAAACCCCCCCCTGCCCTCCACTGGGAGATTTGTCACAGAACGACTGGGAAAAGGGACTGGAACATTGTTCACAACACCTAACAGTAATAAAGAGGAGAGACAGGAAGAACTAGCTGGCAGAGGCATCACTCTTCACAGGGGTTAGCTATGTACACAATTACTCTGGGCAGAAAGTCTTTCTAGGCAATACAGCTTCAATTACGCCCTGTTCAGATTAGTGATGACAATTTACTGGGAACCTGACATTTTCATGTATTTTGAAGAAGCTAAATTCCTCCATCCCTGCATTACAGGAGTTACAGTCTGAGTAGCCAAGTGCCCGTGTGACGAGTGAGGGTGCTTGCCCAATGCACCACAGGATGCTGTGGCATGAGACTAACCTTGCACAATCCTGAATTTGTTTTCTAACTCATTTCTAACACTATCTAAAAATAAACTGCCTGCTATACAGGCACTCAGCTGATACGATGCTATTTGGAGGCCTTAAAAGAAACCTATTGATCACTGCTGGCTTGGAGGTAATTTTTTTAAAAAAATTTATTCTGCAGAGCTGTTCACTGATTGACTGCACAGGAAAAGTGGTCTCTGGATAAGACCTAGTAATTTCATAATACCGCTAATACTTTTTAGGAGAGAGAAGAAAAATACTCTACTGAATCTCAGAGAGTATTAAAAGATGCACTAGGATCATATGCAGATTGCCTCACTTTTTCATGTCAGGCATATTCCTAAGGGAATGCCAGCAGCAGTAAAGTCAGCTGAGTCCCTCACAACCACTGTTGGAGGAGGAAAGCTTACGGGCAAACAATCCCCTCCACTGTCACCTTTCAGCTTTGCACTTCTAAAGCGACAAGGAGCTGCAGGAGGGCCAGGGCTGGTGATGTTACTGAGGTACAAGCACCACCTGCATATCCATTATGTGTGAAAACAAAGATTTATGCTCGCAATTCAAATCAGCCTGTGGCACTTCAACAAGTCACTCAGCTCCTGTGCCTTCTTTTTTTCATCTGACAAATACTTGGTGAAGCCTACTTTATACGGCTACAGAAATGCGCTTTATATGGCTGGGTAGTGATGTTATCTGTGAAGAAACCGGAGGGTTTTTTTTGTCTGCATTCTAGACATGGACATCCAAAAGACAATCTCTTTTGAATAATTTTAGAAGTAAACTGTTGTTTTCTAAAGGGTGAAGAGAAAGGGATAGAAGGTGAAGAGAAATATTAAAACTATGATTTAATGATGCTAAGTGCCTGAAAAGCAGGCTGGACTTCTAGGGCAGAGAAAAACTCTAAAGCAGAGATCTGAAAAGCTTGGCAGGTTCAATGTATGTATCCAAACAGGTTTCCAAAATAGTTATTTCATTTTTTTCTGTTCTCTCAAAGCAATTGGGGAATCTTGGTACAATCTTTAGTTAGGGCAGCCAGATGGCCCAGAAGCTGTCCTGTATGGCCAACACCTCTTCCTGCTTTCAAGTGAACGCTTGCAACACATTTGAGCTTTTGGGACTTTCACACCCTCTCATTTTTGGATTATCACTGTCTATTAAGTTTCACAACTGAAAAGAAACAAAAAGCTACTCAAAAGAAGCAAACATCTGAACTTTCAACAGCCTGCCAACCCGTAAACTTCAATTTCTTAATTAGGCAAAGCTGAGCTCCACCATGGCTTCACCTGACCCATTCCATCTTGACACTAGTTGTGTTCTCTGATTGTTCTCATTCATTCATTCAGCAGACAGCTGAAGGTGCTAATGGTTTGACATGTTCCTGGGCTCTTCTCTATATAAACAGGATTTCAATAGGTCCCAGGTCCTATAGGTGGAGCTACCCAGGATTCCTGTCACCTTACAGACACTAGTTGAATTTTGCTAAAGTTTGTTCTTTCTTCCTGTGAAGAAGAGGTAATTTTTTACGTTTTAACATACTCCGGAAAGACTGCTGAAGTATTTCTGTATCCTGTCCCTACACATAAAAAGGTATGGACAATCTGAAACTATTTTGAAATACCTTATAGCTTCTAATTTGTTCCTCTGCTTATCATTTGTTCAGTCACCTCTAAGGAATGGTTCCTTATTTGATAAGAGTTTGGGAATTTTCTTTGAGATGGTCTGTCTTATAAATACTTCAAAGGGGTAGATAACCATTTAATACAGTCTCATAAATGGAATTAGCTCTCATTTGTTTCAAGAAATGAGGTATACAACACTGTATTGCCCTGAAGGTTGATGAAACTCCCAATTTTATTTTTATTCACAGGCAAGTTCTGTACTCAGATTTTCCAGAGGTTTATATGTATGCACATTTACTTATATCATACTGATGATAAAATTAGAGCATTAGATACTTGTGTTTTTCTTTGGGAAACAATGCTTTCTACCCACAAAAGCTTTTGCTTTTCACAGTTTAACACAAATGATAATTCTCAAACACAGCTCATTTCTTTAAACTGTTAAGGAGTTAAAGCTTAAACAACAAACTTTGGTTTCTTCATTCTTCAACCAATCTGCAACTTAGTCACTGTAAATGGATGTTTGTTAATATTTTTTAAAAAGCTAACAGCACTAATATAATTTTTTTCCATAATTAACAAGTCGAAGATTAAATTCAGCATAGAATTAGAATCATCGATAGATGGCTTGTAGTGTTCATCCAAAGACTCTTGGAGCATTGCACTTTGAAACAAATCATTCACCTTGAAAGCTCCATGTAGTCTGCCAAAATGGCTCTGCTGAACCCCCAGACTGTCAGTGGGCAAGGATGCAGGCAAGAGCACTGGCAAGTGCTGTATTGCTTATGGTCAGCTGCCCAACGCAGTACTCAAGACTGATACAGTGGTTGACCCTCTTCATGTTGCATGCACATAAAGTCTAGATTATTACAGTTATGAAAAGTTATCTCTTGTAGTAAGAGCTATTCTAAGGACTGTTGTTTCCACGGATTTGAGGTTTACTTTAAACCAAGGCACACTTTATCCATGGCCAGGCGTATTCTGCAACAGAACAATGATGAGAAACTTTTCAGGCTCTTTGCTCTTAGACTGTATTTCCCAAACCGACTGTTCTAAGGTGTCAGCAAGAGTAGGGACAGCAGTTGCTCACCTTCTGGGCTGTATGTGCACACTGCCTAACTATCTCCCCCTCGCCCTCCCCTACTCCTCCTCTTTCCTCTCTCCTCTTCCTAGGACCTGCAAGTTAGGATTCCAACCTCTGACACATACTAAAAGCTCCCAAATCAGGATTTCAGCACCATGCTTTGATTTCCCCTACCACAATGCTTTAGCCTTGATTCTTATCTCCCTACCACTCGTGCACAGTTATGGGGCCCTAGTGCCCTTTCCTCACCACAATCCCACCATACTGCAGTGTCCTGAGCCAGAAACTGACAGAGTAGAGTGGAAACACAGCAGTTTCCAACTTCGCATCATTGTAGGCTGATAAAGGAGTCACAGGGCAATATCCCTGCCCTGTAAAACCCACCAGCTATGCTACTTTTGAAGTGGTTTGGTTTTGTTTTCCTTTTTTTTTTTCTTCGAGTGGATCAATTTCACCTGAGAATTTTAATCAGAGAAACTAAATGCTTACTGAGGAGCTGAATCCTTATGATAAGTGACTGGGAAGGTGATAATGATGAGGTTTTGGTTTTTTCTTTCAAAAGGGGGAGTCGTAACTTAAGAATCAAAACTCTACTAACAAAATGGTCAACAGAGCAGAACAAGTGAGAAGCCTCTAATGGTATGCTGCAAATCCCTGTCAGCTTCTGCTTTTCTGACCACAGATAAAAACTACATAGGGTAGCTGGAAACTTTGTTACCTGTCAATGGGATATCCTCCTTCACAAACATTGACCAACACATAGAGCTGTCTCAGTGCATATTCGTACTGAAATAAACAGACATTATTAATAATGACAATGATGACAAGCAGTGATTATTTATCCAAACTAACTGGTGGAAGTAATTTAGAGATGCTCTTAATGTTCACAGTGCTTATTTTCTGGCACTGATAATCTAGTACTATGCTGAATAGGTGTGTGTTTCTTATACTTTCCTCTTTGAGCTTCACCAGGAAATTCAGCTGTTGCTGCTGATTCCCTCCTTAGGCAATGTTCAACTAACCAATCTCAGTCAAAACAAAACTGATGAGGAACTAAGTCTAACGAAGAGCAATGTGACCACCTAAAAGCCCTGTGGGTAAGAAGCTCTGAGGAAATACATATGACTTTGATTTTCAGATAGTACTGAAGTCTTGCCTAACTTCTAGGCAATCCTTTTTCTTTCTGCTACGATCAATTTACTTTGACTCTGCCTGTCTGTCTAGGGTATTTTGTCTGACAACAGGACTGAGTTTTCTGGAACACAGACCGATCTCTTTCACTGTCTGAACAATGCCTATCACAACAAGACTTGGTCCTTGACTGAGATCCCAGGGAAGAACAGTAATAAAGCTCAAAATAAAAGTGGCTCTCAAAAATTCAACAAGATCTTGGAAATAAAAGTTAGGTTATTTCTATTCAACATACAGTCAAGGCACAGAAATCCGAAGGTACTAGGACTACAAATTCTATTTGGTGCTAACTTTCTATTTTGCTATTAGAGATGACTTCAAGCAGAAATACAACATGAGTTATTCAATATTGGGACTTGTGGAGAGGAGCTGACAAAGCAGTTGCACAAAACAGTAAAGTTAAGAGGCTGGGGGTTATTTTTGTGTGAGATACTCTTGGTTATCTTCTGGCTTATCCACAAGTGTCCTGAAGGGGCTTCCTACTTCCGAAAACATTAATCACTCTTTCTCCAAAACTAAACTGTAAGATTGCCTCCATGCTAGCTTTTTGATAAAAGTTGATTTTGCAGACCTGCCTATGATCACTGTGTTTTTTGAACCAGATTTTATCTAACGCCTGACTTACCACAGGAAAGTGCCAGTTGAAGCAATGAGCTTTGAAGTAGTTCACTGCTGCCTGGTAGCAGTCATAATTGCTGATGGTCAGTCTGTCTGTCAGAATCTGGTTGGTCTGTTCTTTTGATCCTGTTACTAAGGTGATAATCTTTCGCATAGATTCCTGGATAAATTCTTTAGCCTGCACATAAGATGAGAAGAATTTAAAAGATGCTTTTCTAACCCCTAATTTGAAGACTCTGAATGAAATTCCTTTAACACCTCCCAACCCCCAAACACACAGGCTTTTTAAAGGAGCCCTGTTTTGCCACTTAATTTTATCGGCATCTTTTGGATCTGTCTCTTAAAACAAGCCAGAAGTAGGGAGAAAGTAAGTCACACTGCTGTCACCCAAAAGCTCTTTGTCCTTCTAGAGTCTGCCAAAAGAAGACAGAACCAACAGTGACTGCTCTTCTGTAGGAGCTGTTTGATTTGAGGGGACTACATTTCTACTGAGATAAGAGGGTTTTTTTTTAACTACCAAAGAATAACTGCATACAGCAAGAATCCCTATGAATGGAGATAAGGAATTTCTTGACAATAAGATCTGCAAGGTTAACTCTTGTATTTGCTTATAGTCATCTAGATAATCACTACTGAATGTGCCTTGTGGAACAAATTCCTGAATTTTGAAGTAAGCCACAGCTAGAGGTTACTGTCTGAGGAGCAATTCTGTTACAAATTGGCAAAAATTGGAAGCAATCTCACTGGCTTCAGTGGTGTGATTTCTGGCACTGATTATGACAGAACTGAATCTGACCTGAAATGTAGGGTTTTTTTTTTCTTACCTCCAGGTGTGTTTTAATCTCTGTTGCAATCTTCTTCGCCTCATGAATATCATTAGTAGCCATCAGCTTTCGTTTCATGATTGCAAGAGGGACGTCAGGGCTAGGAGTCAGGTCATAGTGTTCTACAGGTGGCAGAGAAATGGGGATAGCTTTCTTCCCCATACCCTGAAACTGCATCACTTTCATAGAGGAGATGCTCTGCATGTTAGAAAGCAAACAAATGGAAACCATCAAGCACCTCCAGTAGGCAGTCTGCCTTTGTTTTGTCACAGAAACTTGCTAACTTTTTAAACTTGCTTTATCAGAGAAAACAAGGTAGTCCATAGGCTGGTAATCTTTTCCTTCATGATAAAGGCTGACAAAAGTTAGAGTTTTAATTTCCATAGCTCTTTCAGGGGGAAAGACCATCATATTAAGCCATCTGATTTTTTTAAACAAATTTCATGTGTTTCTATTAACACATTGAATAATGGAACTATTATAAGTGGTATATCAACTCTAGCTCCTCCTATCCAAGGGATCAATATACTTATTAACACTCATTAATGTTCATAATATGCCTGATACTGGTAACTACCCTTCTTACAGGTGACTGATCTGAACTGTTAAATCACTGTCAGAGCTTGGAGGACAATTCATATGCTGACTTGCAGCTCCTTGCTTTAACCCAAGGCTGTACTTCATTAGCATTAGGACTATTGGCTCAAAGGCTGAGGGATCTTTTGAGATGAACAGTTTCATATGCTAAACCAATTTTGCAAGACTACAGCAATTCTAAAGGGAATGATAATATAGGGCAGATAAGGCTCAATGATGCATTTAACCAGGAAGCCCACTCAAATACATACTCTGTTTCCATACTGCATCACATGACTGGTGTTGGTGCGTCTCCTCACCAGTTGAAACTGCTTATGGAGTGTTTCTTTTCTTAGATCTTCCTGCATGAAGAAATTACCATGTGACCACAGATACTTAAATTCAGCTATTCTAAAAAATGCAAGGAAATCTGGGAAGGGTCTTAGCTGCCAACAGGTATAAGCAAATATATGGCAAGAACTATATATCCTATAAAGACAAAGTGAAAATGGAAATGAAGATTTGACAGCACATTCTCAAATTGCTTTATGATCTCAGCAACTGGGAAAGAATGGGGCTAGCACAAAAATCTCAGACTTGTTTCACTAATAGTGGTTTCCATTGTATTAACAAATGCTAGCCACTGTTCACTATTTAAGGATCCCCGAAGCTGATGTACAACTTACTGAACTGCCTCATTTGTTTAACAAGTTAGAGATGTAGTCTCAGATGT
The DNA here is from genome assembly GCF_028389875.1 of Rhea pennata. Taxonomy (NCBI): domain Eukaryota; kingdom Metazoa; phylum Chordata; class Aves; order Rheiformes; family Rheidae; genus Rhea; species Rhea pennata. Next base: position 53,014,932 of record NC_084667.1, read on the forward strand.
GTAAATTCAGATTCTGAAACTAGAAGCTAGACAGTTTCTAATTTTACTATTGACAGAAAAAGGAGTTTTTATGAAATTTAGTTGTCCAAGAGAAATACTTTCACCAATTCAGAATTTATAGATTTTGATCTTACACAAAAGCAAGATCATCTTCCTCCTGTTAAATTATTATTTTCCTGTTTCCTGTTAAATTATTATTATTTAACCTAGGATTATCATGCATGGAAACACAAACCTCCTCTAAGTAACCTACCATATCTGAATCTTCCATCCAGTTCACACTGTACCAGTCACCAAGATAAGTCTGCCTTTCATCATCATAGTAACATGCATAAGATGATTCTCTGGGATTGGCAGCTGTTGTTGCATAAACTGTAAGATGAATGGAAAATATTCTTCATTTGTTTTTTCAGCTCATTCAGTGCTTAGCTGCACATATTTGCCTAAGTATTTTGCCTTTCAATCATTTACTTCTAAACAGCAGGGGGGAGGAAAGATACTTCTAATCTTAATTCTGTTCAAAGCCAGTCTCAGTGTTATAAGTCTTTTCTTGCTGCCAATAGCATTCTGTCTGGGGGTTTATGGAAGAATGCATACTTCTAAGGAGGAAAAAAAAAAAAACACTGTCAATTCAAAGTAGTTGCTTTGATTGTTGCTCAATCAGTGTAGCAAAATTGCCTGGCTATCATGTATCAGAAGTGGCCTTGCTACTCAAGGGAAGTGACAGTTTAAACTTCATTGTAGCAAAGCTGAGAAATGTCACTATAACTTTACTATATGGTCAGGGCAACCACATAGTTTCTGAAATGAAATACTCTTTCAACTTCTCATTTGCAAGAAACTGAAAAGGTGGATAGTCTTTACAGGACTTTATCATTTTTTTTAAAAGGAACTTCCAACAAATGGAAAATCCTGCTTTCTCTAATCCTGGTGTTTACCTGCTAAACTGTACATGTAAGTGTTGTGAACCTATCCTTGACATACCATCTGCTAAGGTCCTGCCTGTGACAGGTTGAGAAATCAAAGTCCAATGTATTAACTTATTGCTCACCATTGATGTTATCAGCCAAATGATTCATCATAGATCCAGACTCGCATGCTTCAATATAAAATACCATCTATAAAATAAGTCAGACTTTAAGAAATTCCATGAGGAAATGGAGAAAAGTCCTTCAGTGCTTTTCAGCTGTGACTAGTTAGCCTGCACTGATATCCCTGAAACAAAAGCTGTCTATAATGCTACGCTTCCCCCCCGCCCCCCCCCAAAAAAAAAAAAGCAAGAAAACATTTTTTTCACTTTGAGAACTAAATCGTGTAGAAGGGGGGGGGAAAAAGGAACGAGACAATTCAGTCAATCTATACAGAATCCACAAGGATCTACTGATAGACTCTGTATACATCAAATAATCTGCTTAGTCTTTAGGTACAGCAGTGTACCAGTAGTTGAATATAAATGTAGTATTTCTGAAACCTCTGATCACTTACGTGTTCTTAAATACAGCCATCCACAATGCTTTAAAAGGCCAAGATGCTACATGTTCTAAATATTAATTTTTCTGTTTAAAACTACAGAAGTCTCTGACAAGAGGTGCAGTCTTTTAACTGTATTAACTGTAAGTGAAAAACAAGGTATACACAAACTTCCTGTAGTAACACTGTGGTCTGAAATGAACAAAGCACAGGAAGGACAAGTCAGGTGCATACTAGGAGGGTGCAGTAGTTAGGGATGTTGTCTTTCCACAGTTGGTCAAAATGCATAGTTATCAAAAGGCTGGGCTACATCTCCACACAAACTGAAAATATAATATGAACTAAAAATTAAGTGAGAAAATTTGGATATCATCAGTCCTTGTGCGAAATCCAAACTTCATTACAGGGCACCAGCTCCCTTATGCTTTAAATTCTGGAAGTGCCGACAAGTCTCTCTTCCACAACAGCTTCTCTTTTAATCTCACAACTTACTGTTATAAAAACAGATGTTTTTACCTTTTGGTATTTTTTGTGATGGTACATGTACCAAATGGTCTTATTCAAGTCCTTCACATGAAGCTGTAAAATAAGATGACTTTGTATTAAAACTTGTGTTCAATAAACAGGCAATTTGTTTGATAGCAATAATGACTAACTCATGAATAAATTCTTATTGCTACCACTTAAATATATTCAGTGCTTTATCTTTTTGAAACACAATATTCTAATATTTGTCATTCTGGAAAAGATGAATAATTGTGCCTAACAATATAAATAGTGCACTAGAAAGCTAAGTTATACCTGTGTGGAATGGTCTGCTTAGAACACTAATGTCCAATAAAATACTAAATACTTGATCTCAACTTGAATTCCTCAGATCAAACAGGGATGATAAGGAGAACATGACTCTCTTGCCTCGCAAATATGTCAGTGTCCAACATTTAGTGTTTTATATTTACTATTTAAATATTTTACTATGTCACAAAAAGAATGCTTTTTATGACAAACTCCACACTGATTTCCCCAAAATGCTTACATCATCATCAGGAAAAGCCAGAAGTCCTGGAGCTCCATGGTCAGTGAAATAAACAAACACATGATCCTTGGGTCCACTGTCAACAGAACACAGAAAATATTTGTTTCCAAACTACTGAAGGTGAGGACCTTCAGTAGAAAAACAGCTCCTGCTTGTTAATGCCAAGACATGTCAATATTTAAAATAATTCAGCTGAAACTCCTGTTCCCATTGGTACTAACAGATTTGGGAATTTTTCTCCTACCCAAAACATACTACTAGGAGTGCTTATGAGATAAGTGGCTGGAAGAAGAATGAAAATAGGGAAACAGGGCTAGTCCCATAAACATGCAGAATCTGGCAATGACAATCCATGTTTCAAATTAAACTGATTGCTAATTAGGTAGAGGAGTGACTTAGTAGTCTTCAAAGATTTAAAAACAATGCTGTGGGTCTATGTAGCAGTCTAATACTGGAATGCTCTTGTAACTAAGTTAGATTGAGGTACCAATAATACAGGAATAAACAATTAAAACTTCTTCAATAAGATCCTTCAATAATCTCCATGAAGAACTGATCTGTGTATAGGCTCACTCATTATGCTAAATTGGTATCAGTATTAAGTGGTTCTGCAGTTGTTTGAGTACTGCAAACTTAAAGACTTCAGTTCCCAAAGGTCTGTGTAGTATACTTCAAATAGACTTTTATTGCAGTCTAATTGGATTCTGTGTGGGTGATATCAATGTCATGCCCTAAAGCCAGATCTGCAGAGGAATTTTGTTTTTAAACTGTATTCAGGGACAACTCAATGCAAAATGTGTGAACAGCCTTGGAAGCAGTACCTGCAGACCTCTTCTCTCTCTCTCTGTATCAGCTGTCCAGAAACTCATGCTTGCTCTTGCCCTCTCCTGACTGTAAAGGAATCTTACTGTAGCAGTAACCCACCCTTCAGCCTGGCCAATAACCTGCTGGTTAGAGAAGAGCTTGAGGAGGTAGAAGACAATTTAGAAGTCTCTTGGGCAGAGAATGATTGATCTTACTAAGAGAGGGGTGTTTTTTGGCCCACCTAATAGCAGAGGTCAGGGCACAGTGATATTCACACAATGAAGCCTAACAAAGGAAGAGGAGTGGTATTTTTTCTGGCTTCCTCTCTTGTCCTTAAACATTTTTTTTAAAAAAAAAAAAAAAAAAAAAAAAGAAATGAAATAGAAATAACTAGGACTTTTGTATCTGGGTTCAAGTTATCTTCCTGAGCAGCTTTGCTGTTCTCGATAGCTGCTCCCTTATTTGACTTGTAAAGTCAACACGTGAGTGTGTGTGCTCTGAAGTACTTTTTCTTTCTTTTTAAGCTAGGCCAGCAAAACACTTTACATTCAACTCTTGACTCATTCCAGCTACTTGAAAAGAGCAGTCTAGTGACTGTACAGTGACTGATTAACTTTTTGCCTTTAAATTACTGCATGTATAATTATTTAGGATGAAGTTTGAACAATTAAGAGCAATATCTTATTCTGCTACTGTCCAGATCCTTTGGTTTTTTTACTCTCCTCTATGCCGGGGTGGGCTCTTCTCTTCTGTCTCACTGCTTTGTCTCTAAAGGAAACTGATATGCAGATAGGTGCTTATACAATATTTCTTTATTTAGGTTAGTCCTTCCAAGTGTTCAAAATTAATTGTTACAGTTTTTTTGGAAATACTATATATAGAAAAATATAGACGATATAACTTTAATAGTAGCATTTAGAAAGAAATATAACACACCTTAATAAATTGCCATGATACGTTTACATCTCAAGCTCTGTAGAAGCAAGATGAGTAACTGACACCAGATCTCTTTTCAAGAGAGATCTGATTAAGCCCTTAAATGTTTTTATCCTTGAATCATCTAAATTATATAAGCCTTTATAAAATACACCCACTGACTGCAGATCTTACCTTCTATTTAACCAGTACATTTATTGTTGTTCATATAGTAAAATATTGCTACTTACAAACATTTGTATATCTATGTTTATAAATACTTTAACCATAATGTATTAATATGCAAAGTTAATTGCTTATACTACTTTTCAACAGTAAAGATTCTTTTGCATTTTGCACAGTCCTATTTCATCACATCCAAAGTATTAATACTCACATCTGTCACAAAGACTGAACCCAGGATTTTACATGCAATTCTTTCAGCGGATGAGCTGTTTACGCTATCTCTATCTCTCTGCCACTCCTGCTAACCATTCTTGCAAAAAACACTAATGTAAATACTAAATAATATAGCTGACATCATCCTCTAGTGTTTTTAAACCTTAATCTATATTGGACTCTGTATGAATCAAATAGTAGCAATTGCTACTTGATGCTAGATAGTTTAAGAAACCAGAACCATCGCATCTCTAATGCAAATGACTGGGGATTGTCATCAAAAGTCTTGATGGATTCTCAAATTGTAAAAGGCTCTCATACAGCCTCTTTTGTTGAAAGTCAGTGCCAATGAACAACTATACATGCAATTATTTTCTAAATAAAAGCTGTCTTACCTTTTCAGCACTTTTCCTGATCCTATTCCCTTCACTGCTTCTGCATCTCCTCTGAGAACAGCAAGGAAATTCTTTGGAGTAACATCCTAAGGATTTGAGAGGATTTAAATTAAATCTGATCGTTAAAAGCAACAATAAAATCTTCATTTAGAAAGATAGCTTCTGAAAGTCAGAATCCTTGCATCTCAATGGATGGCAAATTTATCTGGCCATTGATGTTCAGGAACAGTGGTTCTTCAGTTTTCTGTATTCCTCTTACACTAAAAGCAATTCCCTTTCTGATATTTCAGCAGCTTTCAAAAGAATAGAAGCCAAATTGAAAAACCACCCTTGTATTAGAATGAGAACATTTACCAAAGGTATTATTTGCTCATGCATAGTTATCACTGGAAACTCATATCATCATTCCTACCCAAACTTCCCAGGATAAGAAAAACCTTATTCCCCTCCAGAAATCTCTCATTACAGCTTACTGAGATTTTGGGTTCAGTGGTCAGGTCTAATTAAAAAGTTCTTATCTTCCTCCACTCCTGCCCGTTTCTTTAGCCCTACTATTTCACTGTGCTGACAAAAGAACTTTGAATTTTAAACAAATACTAAGGAAATTACTTTTTAATGTTAATCTTACTTTCAGTGCCACAGTTTCCAATCCTGAACCTAATTCCTCATCTCTTAACTTCAGGGTTGCATGCGCAACCTCTCCGTTCAATCCATCGCTAATGTATTACTCACTCATGACTCATTCAGATGCTGAATCATGAAATTGCTAAGCAGCTGGATTACTGTTCTGATGCAATGAAAGAGTTAAACAGCTGGTTTTCAGATTGAGTTAAACTGGTTTTAAATGCAAGAGTTTCTCACTTTTTTTGGGTGCAGTACAGAAAATATTGTAATGGTTTATTTTTGTAACTGCTTCATTTCAAAGCATATGTTATGTACATCCATCTTACCAAAGGCTGGCCAAAACAGTCAGGTATGAATAAGCTGGAGGCCATTTGCATTACGGAGTGCCAGCTACTGCCTAAAAACATTTATTCAGAACACCTGGTTATTGTAGAACCACAAGTCCACACTGCAATGCTATTTCATTCCTACCTCCTTTGTATAGTCTTTGGGTACTCCTGCATACACATCTGTGCCGTTAGGTCTGTTGATGACAATGCCTTTCGTTGGATTTCTGAAGGTTAAATAGGACATAAATATGAAGAATTAGTCATATGCCACAAAATGCCTACAGATCAACTAGGAAACCATTTAAACAGTCCTGACCAGCCACCTCACCCAAAAGAACATGGATACATGCATTGTTTGTCATATAAAAAGGTCTTTTCACTTCAGTCAGTTACATATGCTCAGCTCAGGTGTCCTTACCCTTTCAGTACTTTCAAGTACGCTGTCTGAGATCAGGTAGATTACTCTGAGGATATAGGTAAATGATCTGTGATACTATCATCTCTCCACTTTCAGTCCCCTTTACTCTCTGCTCCCTCTGTTGTCACGTATGTGAAGCCTGCTGTTTTCTGCTGAAGTTTTTTTTAGAATTAAAGCTTGTAAAACTAAACCATTTTGTATTGAAAGTGGTGATAATGATAGATATAGATAACTGCTGGGAACAGGACATGCACACCTTGTTGAATGTATGTTCTGGGGGATAAACAAGATGATAATGTCATTTTTTTAAAAAACTACAAACCACACACTGAGCTTCTCTATGTTTGTGTTTTAGGCTATTTATCTGCTGTTAACTGTTAAACCCAAGAGTTAAGATCACTTACCTCTTTCACACCAGAATTTACGAGAAACTGTAAGTTTTCAGTGCTATAACAGACACCAAGTTGTGACTTAAATCTTAGAAAGCTGATAAAGATTTTGCAAAGTAGTCTCACTGTGCTGATGGATAAAATGTCCCTATGCATATCATGGGCAGTTTTAAAGGCTTTTCTCAGAGAACAGCTACGTGCTTAAAACACATTGGTGACTATGGCACATTTGTAGTAAACGTGTAGTTTGACACGTGTGTGTTCATCACTTACTCGTCACTATCTGCAATGTCATCGTACATCATGACAATGATCTGTTCGTCTGGAATTCCATTTCTGTGGACGATCTGGTATGCATGGCACACGTCTGCCTGAAATTGAGCAATTATTTTCATTAACAGATTTCATGGAGACTTTCCCTTTGAGAAGAGAAGAAAAATAGCTCTACAGACTTAACATCAGGCTATCATCAAAAAGAATCTTCAACCTGCTATCTTCATTTCAAATATAAGAGATTGAGGGTTGTCAGAGAGCTGAAATGCACAGATGTAATCCAAAAACTCAATGTCCTTCTCTAATCCAGAATAGGACGTAATACAGAGACAGTAATAAAGATCCTTCTCTCATTAACTTATTTCAAATCCGTATTGAAATAAAAGCCAGAAGTTTCTTGATCCTTGCCATACATAACAAAATTTACGAAAAGATTCTTTGTAACTTCCTGCACTCTGTGGAGAAATCTTTTGCACTAACAGATCCAAAGAGTGCCAAGCAGAAGAAGAAAGAGTTGGATTTCCACCAATTTTGATTAGTTCTGCATCAAGCCTGCAACAACTAAGTACCAAAGACTGTCCTTTAACAAGTACAGTTTACCAATTTCAACTCTACAAAGATTTTTAAAATCTTGTTTTACTAGATCAGAAAGGAAAATTTTCTTTCTAATTGTGTATTTCCTGTAGAATACCACTCAAGCAACTTCAGGGCATGAAAACAGATTTCAGTGGAAAACAAAATTGCAGAATTTCTGCTCAGGCTCTTTTCCTGATTTGTACAGGACCTGAATAAGCAAATTTTCTTTGTAGACCATCTTCTGATGATGCAGAAACAGCAGTACTCTTTAAAGTGATATTGTAGTAAAGTATGAACCTCTGTCAGAGTGCTACGTTCTTACTGTCCCCACCTCAAATCCATCTCAGACACCTAGTCTACAAATTAGTAATGGACTATCAAAAATCATTCTTAACCTCCAGAACTATAACCTATTACATGCTAGAAAAACCACATAGATTTAATGGTAGAAATCTGGTATAACAAATGCAAAATCCAATTGCAGCCAAGAAACAACTTTTAAAGCTCATGTTTGTTAAATTAGTCTAATTTGCTAATTTATACACCAAACTAAACAGGTTTAGGTGAACCCGTACTACTGATTCTGCTAGTGTAATTGAAAGAATACTAAAATCTTGTCACTTTATAATCCTTGGTCTTCTAAGTGTGGTTGAAGCAGAAAAATGGTAGTTGTGCAAGATTCTGGAAAGGCTAAGATACATTCTATGTTAATGAACTCTATTGCAGCAAAACCTCTTCACATGACTAACCTCTGAAGTTATGTTAAACCTTACTAAAGCAGTTTTACTTCCTCCTATGGAAGTCAGGCGATGTTCTCTTCCACCTATCCCAGACAGTCTGTACTCTTTATAGTTCCCTAGCTATTTGTAGGGCATTATGTCTTCTGCTGCCACAAAAAAATGAAAATGTAGAGATACAGAGATTAGTTATAATCGTAACTGTCAGCATGCAGTATGAAAGAGTAGAGTACAGATTTTAGCAAACATTTATTTTTCAGAAACAACTCGGGTAAAAGCAGTAGAAAGCACTAATCAGGGCAGCTCTACTCCGATCAATGAGTGGATCATAGATCTGCTCACACCCTCAAGGCATAGCACACTGCTTCCATTACGCTCCCAGAAAGAGTTATGTGCTGGCAACACAAGGAAATGTTTAGGCATGTTATAGTGATATAAAATCAACATACTCAACCCACAAGTGTCTTTGTGCTCCCATAGATATGTGCCTCACCTATAGAGACTTCTGAGGTGTTTTTAATAAATACCAAAGAAAAAATTACTTCAGCTTTGTAAATGCGTATTATCATCTTTTTTTTGTTCCCTTTCCTTTTTCTTCTGATTTATTGATTGGCTTGCTCACTGTTATCTTACTTAGACAGCAAACTGCTTGAAGTAGGGCATGCCTTTTTACCCTGTGATAGCAGGGGGACAGCATTTGTGGCTTACACAGTATTACAGCTGCTCCTAAGAGCTAAGGGAAACTTGTCTTAAGAATGGGGTCTTTGGGGGAAGAAATGCAGAGACAGGCTCCAAGTATCTCAAAAAGAGATCTTGCTAGTAAATTTGCATCAAATTCCCTAGTGCAGAGGGAAGCAGATCAATTTAGTTTCCGTCAAGATGTTCTAACTTATGCCTATTCAGGGTTTGTCCTAATGTTTTAAGAGTTTTGCTAAGGAAACTGGTAGCAAACATTAGTATTGGTAAGGAAACATTGGTAGCATAATGACATCACTAATATAGGCTGCAAAATCTTGTTTTGCATTAAATATCCATCCGGCTTAACTAGACCAGTTCTTTTTTGTGTGGCATTGGCTGACCTGAGTAGCTACCTCTGATGTTGGTCAGGCTGTTCCATACCGTACAAGGAGGAAGATGAAAACTGTAACACCAGAGTAAAAAGTCTGCTTCTAGAGCAGTCAAGCGCATGTGAATCTAGTGTGTTTCCTGTTGATCTAAAAGTGTCTACCAAATATTAATTTTTGAATCTCATTTCTTCTAGAAACATTTGTGGCACCTCTCTATCTATAAGCCTTCCTAACAGAGACAGTCAATACTGTTCCAGTTCTCTTGACGGTATCATTTCTGTTGGTTTAATAAGTGAAATGAATGCCACAAGCACCCACCGTATAAAATCGTTACCAAAAATAAGTCCTCCTTTTGTAGTCATGATTCAGGGTGGAAAACACTCTGTTAAAGGAAGCAAGACAGCAGAAGAGGGAAAGGTGTAGCTGTACAGCTGCCACTGCACAACTAACCTCAGACACCAGGTCAGTAGTGGAAAGTGCTAATGGCAAGGTTCAGACCTTTTATCCCCAGGTTAGTCTAAACCTCTTGCTGTTATCAGCAAATTCCTATGAAGAATTTTACTTGAATTTGCTCATGATTAACTCCAAGATCTGGAAAGCCCAGAGATCACATGTAGATTTCTCCCCATCTTCCTGGGATAGGTATTTTGTATCCCCAAATGTGTGCGGGAAAATCCTAAAAGGGGGGGGGGGGGGGAGGAAATCTGATTCTCCTCTCTCATACACCTGATTATTCATCTCAGTGACATAGCTTTCAGGCAGATTGCCCCAGCTTTTTTTGGCTTTTTTTTTTTCCTTCTGGAAAAATCAAGTTGTCTTATGACACATGCATGCATAAACAGTTCCTAAAAGAAAAAGCTTGGGACTTCTTTGAAATTGGTTACCTCCAGTCTTATGATGGCCAGGCTCATGGCTAAAAAGCATGTGTAACAAACTGTCACCTAATGAAGTGATGTTGCTCCTGCTACAGGAACAATGAAATGCTAGGACCTAAAAAAAAACAAGCTCTAATGTATAAGCATGGCAGACAACGTGTAAGACCTGTAATATATAATGTAAGACATGGCAGCCACTTACAGAAGCTCTGTGGCTCAGCACTGAGCTGGTTCATTTTGTTTCATTTCAGCTGTTTCAATGATGCTTTCCTTAAATATGCATCAATCAGTCAATGTATCTGTATAACTTGGGAAAGGTTTCCCAATATCTTCAGTTATAATTTTGTAAGCACAGTGAGGAAATTTTAACCGATGCCCAGTTACTAAAGCATCTTTCATGTCTGTTACCTGAAAGACTGGAGAATTTAGAAGCACCACCCTGGACTAAGAAACTGTTATGGATGGTATTGTCCAAAACCCAGAAGAAATACAATCCCTGGCCCATACAGCTCACTTTCTAAGTATAAGACTAGAAGCAACAACTGAAAGAAGACCCAGGTACGCAAATTCAAATGTTTTTATTTCTAGCATTTTAATCTTCCTAGTTTTTATCAGCTATTTTTCCCTTCAAATATGTACTCCACATTTAGTAAGATTCTGCCTTTCAAAGCAGGTTCTTCCATTGGCTATGTTCATGTGTGTTTTTTGGAGCACGCTGAAAGTATTGGTGTGTCTTTCTTTATGATCTGTTTGTAAGACCACCTGCAGATTTGAGTTAGCTGGTGCAGTTATCTCCCAGGAGAGGCAGAAGTATGTACAGTTCTATTTGCCTTGAACAGAAACAGTTTATTGGGTCACTTTAATTCTCTAAACCTACCAGTAATATTTAGTGTTATATCTGCTCACTTATGTCACTGAGTTTTCCAAAGATATATCATCTGGGCCTTTGCAGAGCAGAGAGCTGAACCATTTTCCCACGGAATAATGGAAGACCTCTTTCCTTCTAGGCCCAGAGAGGAGTCATGGAATAGTATAGGAGATCTGCAGAAAAGCATCAGTAACTATGACTATAGTCCTCCCGCAGCCTAGGCAACTCTAACTAAAAACACTAAGATCTGGGTGAAAATACCCAAGAACTAAGAAGAATCAAGAATGGGGCAATATAGAGCCATGTGGCCCAAAACAGGCCAAAAGTTTTGCAGTAAGAATAAGCCCATCATTTTGGGCTGTATGCCATTTAAAACATCTAAACTTGCATTAGGCAACTTGTGAGATAAATGTAAGACAAGTTTAGATCATCTTGATTTGGAAGCAGTCCCAGTTCAGCCCTCAAATAGGAACTGGGTTATCCGCAAGGTGTGAATCTCAAACGTAGATAAATGCAAGCAGTGCTTTTACTTATCTTGTCTATGCTTGAGGTTTGCACCACTGATAGTGGATTCTGACCACTGACAACTGAATTACAAGTCTAGAAGAAATTTCAGATTCCTTGCAGTTACAGGCTCAAGCTCACTGCTGACAGGGATCTCTACAGTCTTCACAAACTCACTGTTTAAGGGGAATCTGTACTATGTATAACAATGGACTAATTCCCCCACAACTTTTCATGTACAAAATCAGATACGTTTTTGAAAAATAATTGAGATTATCTTAATTATTTTATTTAAAATTATCTTCCCTCCCTTTTATGGTTGCTTAATCAGATGAACACAGGCTGCTGCCGGGTAACTACTGTGGAAGGCAAAAGGGTATATTTTGACTGTGCTGTGTGCAGGCAGCACGTAAAACACTTGGAGCTCACAGAAGAGTCATGTAATACAAACTTGCAACATGCATGTATGAGCTGTGCCCTGAACAGTTGAAATGGACAGTATAAATTCAGAAAAGTGTCACCTAAGGTCTCAAAATACAAAGGGAGATTATGCTTGCTTAACTGCTTTTAGGGAATAAGATCCAGTCTAGCAATAAAATGTATACATCAAATAACTGCTTACAGGAAGATTCACATGTACAAATTAATTTGTACACAGGCTAGCACAGAGAAGTTCTGAGGAAGAAAGGTGATGGCAAGAAAAAATTGAATTAGAACGCAATGTATTCTCTTCTGCAATTTCTCCCTTGGAAAGTAGCAACAAAGAATTACACAAATGAATCTGAAATCCTGGAGCACTGCTTATGAGCATTTCAGCAGTCTGTGCCTCTGTTTACTAATATTACTCTACTGAAGACTAATGGGATGTCTCCATCTGTGCTCACTGCCAAATAGCCTTCATGATGGATGAAGCACAGAACTGGAAATCCAAGTCCTATTTCTGGTCCCATTGCATGTGACTTGGGCAAGTCATTTAAAGACTCACAGTGCTTTTGTTTCCACAGCTGGAAAGCAGGGAATACTAACACACTCAGAGACATGGTGATCAGTCTGCATAACATTCCTGAAAAAAACTGAAATAACTCCTAAGACATCTGTAGCTACCATCTTTCCTCCTCCGTACAGCTCTTCTAGAAAAGTCAGCCCCATTGCTCAACTGTTTTTTGTTGAGATAGTTTCCTAGATTTTGATACTTGAGGCACCTTTTTTGTGGATTATATGTGATGGCACACAGTGGATCCTCCATGACTCGCCCCTGGGTCTGCCTCAGCATGTCCTCCCATCACCCCAGGTGCCCACCCTTGCCAGTCTCTTAAGGTTGACCACAAAGGGTGGCTGCAGGGAAGTGATTCTGCTGGAAACAAGTTAGAGGCATGATCTCTTGCGTAGGACAGATAAATAAGAGCTCAATCCCACTCTTAAGGATCCTTCACACAGATATACAGACTCTTGTTTTATGATGCCAATTTCATAACTCTGATGGGATTCTTAGCATTCCAATTTTCTTCTCCTCTGTTAATACCGTACCTGAAGCAAGACGTGAAAGTTGAAAACAGTAATTTCTAGCACTGAAAGTCGGAACAATCCGACATTGCAGATCTTCTGCGTTGTTAGCTGACATCATCTCCAAAAGGAAGCTGTTAACAAAGTGTTGTTCTACTGTTTCTAACCTTGAAAAGCAATTACTTAAAGTAACTATCAGCAAAACACAACTGAATTCAAAATTAATTTGTTTGTGTGAAATTTTGAAGTGTTCAAAAGGTTTATTGCTGAAGGTACAAATACATAATTGTGCATCTTGTTTTCTTCATAACTCCATATTATACCTGGCAGATATATTTGTCATTGAAGAACCATTGAAGAAAAGGGTAAAAAATGTATGCCCAGGCAACTGTAGAAAACACATTCTCCTGAGCAACAGCTTTAAAAAAAATGTAATTTTATTTAAAGACTAAATGTTGAGCTATTAACTCTTCCTAGAATGGAAGGGAGCTAGTGAGACTGGTTACACAGCAATAGGAACAATCAAAGTACAACCCAGACTAATTATACTTAAGACACTCCAGGGCAGGCAGTGATCAAGTACAACAGGCAGTGACCAAGCACAACACTAGCATTTTTTATAATTGTTTGATGTACTCAATGAAGCATCTGAAAAACCTTTTTCCAGATATAATTTGAAATAGTAATAGTTTGTGCTAAGGCCTGTAATATTCCAAATATGTTTATCAAGTGAAAGCTGCAGCATAAGGAGATGACAGAATCCCTAAAACCAGTTTGTCAAAGCGTTAGGCTAGCATTGGCCAATAACAGGTTCTTCAGACACTACAAGGTTGTCAGCCTGGTTCACTCACTTTTAAGCTGGTCATTAGACTAAAAGCTACAAACTGACTGTTAGCTGGGGGAGTAGGAGACGCATAAACATAAACTTAGTGTACTCAACACATGGATGGCTTGTTTCTCAATAAACAAGAATACATACGATGAGATCTCCCTAGATTTTACAGGCAGTTACATTAAGAACAATAAATATTTAACAGGTTTCAGAGTTTAGTAAATCAGTTTGGTATACAGCACATTCAATATAGTTTCATTTAACTTTTGAAATGCTAGTTTTATACACTAGCGTTTCAATTTCTGCTCAAGTGCACTTTAACAACAGTCCCGTAAAATACTTTTCTAACATTTAGAAATGAACATTTGTATATATTATAAATTAAGAATTAAATGAAATGTGTTCTCAAGTAAAGCAAGAGGTAGTTCCAAATTTAGAGACTATAGGAAAGACTATATTTAAGCGTAGATTAACTTTTTTAATGGATTTCCCAAGACTTCTCAAAGGAAAAAACTGCTGAAGTCTCCTGACTGATGAGTTTAAGTCTTGAGCTTAATCAGAGTTAAGTCACTTGGATTTAATCCTGTCCATCCTGACACTAACACGTAGACCACAATTCCACAACACACTGTCTTTGACAACAGTGTCTGGCTCAGGAGTTCCTATTTCCTTTTCTCCTCTTTCTGCCATTTACTCTGATTCCTGCATCTCAGTGTATTGTATCTTTGTTGTGCCAACACAACACCGGGGCCTTGCTGTAGAACAGAGTGAGCAAACTGATTCAAGTTAAAAACCCTTTCTCAAACCCCTTCACCCACGAAAACATACTGTGGATTTGCAGTATTACTCAAGTCCTTCAGTAGCAGAAAATAAAGGGATATTTTAGAAATACATATAGAAAAGGTTTCCTAGATTCTCTTAAAAGCATGGCTAAAGTAAGAATACTGTTCCTACTGCGAATAACAGCTTTTCAAAGAAAGAATGACTGGACAAGGTTGTATAAAAGAAAAAAGAAGAGGAGGGGCATTCTTGGGGTGAAAATGACAGAGAGAAGACTGGGCTTTGTGTCAATCTTGTCACTGCTTCTTTTCGAATGCTATAGACTAGTACACATGTGAAAATCCTGAAGCAGGACTTGGCCAAACGACAGAAGAGCAGAACTGCTTTAGGCAACTACTGTCACCCTATGAGTCCCCACTCGGGTGCTTTCTGGAGCATCACGATCAGCATGCAGGACTAATGGTCCTTACCTGGTGTCGGTAGTTGTACCAGCCATTTGAACCTGCAACGATTACCACCCAGTGCTTGCCTCCATCTTCAGGCTCTTCCAGTGGTAACGCACCGATGCCCAGAGCACAGCCCAACAGCACAACTGCTTTCAGTATCATCTCTCTTCTTTCTTTACTCCACAAATGGAAAAAAGAAGTCCCTAAGAAGTTTGAGAGAAGTAGATTAGAAGTGTGTGTGGAGTACACAACTAGAAGTCTTTCTCGTTGGTGGGTTTTTTGGTTGGTCAGTTAGGTTTGTTTTTTGGTTTGGGATTTATTTATTTATTTATTTATTTATTTGCATTTTAAAGAACATCTAACCTACAGGAAAATTTCAGTCATATCTTCACTTAGTACCAAGCTGCTACTAGTTACAAGACTCTTCTGTCAACTTGCAAATCTGACTGAAAGCAATTCTGAGCAGGACAACCAAGTCTTTCAGCTCCCTCTGATTGTTTTGTTCTACAATAGCTCATAGTGAATAATCCTCAGATATAAAGTAAGAATTACTATGAAGTATTTTCCAAATAAAACTTCATCAGATTATCCTCCATTCTCTTAGTCTCTGCTTATGCAGCTCATTGATTTCCACTTGTTGGCAATTAGCCCATTACCAAACTGCATTGGCATTTTGTCTAGAGATCAAGTCAAATCCCTGGTGCTACAGGCACAGCGATGCAGACAGAGAGTTGCTAGGGAGTTGAAAGATCAGTGAGTCACAGAAGTCTTCTGTGCCTGCAAAGCCCAAGAGGTGTGGAGATGCCATTCTGCTGTTCTGCACAAGATATAGCCCTAATGGCTGAGCTCAGGGGGAAGTACAGACCATGAGAGACTTATGCTATTTGTGCAGTCTGTTATGCTCGTGGAGAGCAAATGTGAAGTGGTACCACATGAAAGAGTAGCATTTTTCATCTATTTTGCTCTATGGTTAAGTGTTTGCATGAAGTTTCTGCAGAGTTAAAGAGTTTCAAGCACAAGCAAAAAAGGCTCTTTCTGCTTTCTTGAGAGAACTGAAGGTAGTGTCCCCACTAGCGAATTTTCTGAGCACCTTAATTGTCTGATAAAGTCTTTTGCGTTAAAAATAAGTACTAGAAAATAAAATAAAAACATCAGCCAGATTGTTCATTAGTCATACAGGCTCAGGTCTACTGTCTAATGTGCCTTCATAAAGCAAGCTTCCTTTAAGAATTGCATGCTCTTGGCATGTGCACTAAGATTAAATACTTCCTCATATTTGTACATTGAAAGATGGATTTTATACCTGCTTAGTTACAAAGAAAAAAAAGATTCTGGAGGTGGATCACTGCTGGAATGTGTCTAAGAGGTGCTGTAAGGGTGGAGCAGTCTGCTTTAGCAATGGTATGTGCGTGTGCACAGTCCTGTAAGATTTTTTTTTCTCCTTTTTAAATGGAGCTAGCACGAAGCGAAGGAAGCCGTATCAATATATCTGTTCCTATAGGAAGCGCAGTTATCACACTGAAACTCCAGAAGAGTGAAAACCAGAACTGATAGTTAAGTGCTGTAACACTGGTTCTTCCAAGAGCTCTGGTAAGTCTAGGATACTTTTATTTCTGGAATAAGCCAGTGCTGTCACTGCCTGCAAGATTTGGGAGCGAGAACAACATCTGATGATTTAACAATTTAGGATTTGTTAAATTATTAGCTACTTCAGCAGTCGCATATACTGCAGGAACAATCAGATTTTTGTGCAGTTGGATAGGCTGTTGTAATCTCTCGTGTTGAGCTGGAGCTGTAAATTCTTGCCATTGTTGTGGCCCAACAGTGACAGATGAGTTCATGTGTCAGCTCTGCCTTGTCCATCTTGCCACTTCTTCAAATGATTCAGAAAATAACACACTAACAACTGCCTTGGAGATGCGCTGTATTTACAACATCCACAAAAGGAGCCTATTCTGTTTCTTATAGTACAGCTGAGGTTCAGACCAAATTTTTTAAAGCTTTGTGAAGTACCACAATATGCCACAGGCCTACAGGCCTGTTCCTTCCCAATAGTTAGTTTCAAGGATACCTCACTCTTGAAATATTAGACAGGAAAAGAGAGTCAATATATTTTGGATCATCTGCTTAAAAGCTCAAGAGAGTTTGACTTACTGGAAGATAGAACAGAGTTTCATGCTAACAGAACCCATATAGCTCAGTATTGTCCACGTTCACTGAAGCATAACCTCTCATTTCTCCAACTAAAAATATCAGTTGTGCTTACATAAAAGTGCAAAGAGGAAATACATGGTTCAAATGATTATTTAAGAGTTAGAAATCCTTTCACAGGATGCTTAGCTCAGAGATGCAAATCATCAGTTCAAATCCAGGTCATGTCAATAGAAGCAGGATTGCTGCTAACTGTTCTCTGGGCTACACAGCATGATGGCTAATGTCAAGTCAGATCCTGGCAGACAGGCAGCTTTCGTATAGAAACAGTCACTGCTCCTGCTATCAGTTACTGGGAGCTTCAGAAACTCTGCACTATTGAGAGCTATTTCAGAATGGGGAACAGCTGAACTGGAGCATCTTTGCTGACTAGTTCACATGCCAGGCTACGCTAACACAGACCTGCTCCTCCCGGGACCCTCGTGAGCGTTCCTGCACAGGGCTGTGTTGTGCAGGATATGGGTTTATCAACCTCCTCCAGTCTCAGCAATGGTCCTGCATTCTGCCTGCAAACAGGTAGAAGAGCCCAGAGCCAGAAAAGGAAGGAAGACTAAGTTATCAGACTTCACAGGCAGCCACTCTGTAGGAAGTTCAAGAGTCTCCCACGTGATACGACTATATACAGTTCCTAAGATTTCTTGTTTCTGTTGAGACGAAGTTGCAGACAATGCAGAAGTTGCAAAAACAAGGCTAAGAAATATTTGCATTACTTTACCACTAAAAAACACGTATGTTTTCTAATGAGTTAGTTAGAATGGAAAACACTCTATACACTCTATTTTATTGTATGTAATGAGGCATAATCCCACATATCTATCTATCAGTGTACTATAATTAAACAAAATTCATTTCTGAAAGACAGGGAAAAAAATCCAGGCACACTAGTAATGCAGAATTAATAAATGCTCAGTTCCCCAGAGTTCCCTGAGCAGCTTTTAAACTAGGTTTAACCATTAAATACATGTATAGTGGAAACAGGTCTTTCACAGCTTGTTTCCAACCACTAAAAGAGAAGGGAGGGAAAGAAAATAAAACCCCAAAACATATTTCTGCTTGTTTTTAAAGAAAATCTTTATTTACCCAGGCAGCCAATTTAAAAGATAGTGTTCTGTGTTATGTTAAAAGAATTCCTGACCCACAACTGTAAAGAGAAAGTTACCATCACATGCTATGCCTTCAGGTCATATTAGGTCATATTAGAAAAGAAGACAGCTCAGCTGACCAGCTTATCACAGGTATATAAGCATGTAGCTTTTCTTTGCCTTCTCTGTCTTGTTCTGTCTTTTAAGTAAGAAATAAAATGATTTGTCATGTACCATCCTAAATGCATGCAGTGTGCGAATCTTGCTACACAGCATGCAAATATGATCTGTACATGGAAGAACTGAAGATTCACTGCAAGATCATTCCAGAGCTTTAGCTGACCCAAAAACACGGAATGATTTGATCAGTTCTGCTCAGTACCTTCCTGGCAGAACAGCTCGCTTTGCTTTGGGGTCCATGTCAGGGAACACGCACACCTCTGGGCATAGCAGGTTCTGACCTGTAAGCGCAGAACCACGGCATGTGCACACGTAGGTGATGCTGGGCACCTTGCACAGTCCCTGGAAACAGTGCAGCCAGAGCTGGGTGTCTAGTGCCATAACAACTCAGACAACCCTTAAAAGCCTGTTTTTCTCCTTGAGGTTTCTTGGACCTCACATTACCAGCAGACATCTCTGATTTGCTTAAGTAAAACCACATCCAGCAATGGCTGGTGGCTGCTAGAGCAATTCTTCTGGTCAATAGCCTGTTCCCTCTGTGTTCCCAAACTTCCTTTGGGAAAATAGTACACTAAGACCAAAAATCAGACCAGAAGGGTAACGATTAGGTCATCCTAGAGAAAGCAGTTTGAATTGATCAAGATATTCTCCACTGGTTTTTAGAGCAATGTTGACACTGCAGTACCCTAAACTCCAAATACTTTAAACACAGCCTCTATTAAGAGCCGTGTAAGCAGAACACATACGCTCATTTCCCCTTCCTGTGAACTGAACAAATTAACAGTAAGCTTGAAGAAAAGTAATAGCCTTAGCTATTTTTAGAGGAATGCTATGCTCATAAATCCATCAGCTGATCATTCCAGTTTTCCTTGGAAATCTCTTTCTCTGATTTATTTCACTTCAGCTGCTTACAACCACTAGTCATTAAGTTTTCAGAGTCAAGTCACAATTCCATTTCCCCTAAGAGCATTTGCATACTGTTACTCTAACATTTAAATGCTGATTTCCCCCAAGCGTGACAACCACATCCAGCAATGGCTGGTGGCTGCTAGAGTAATTCTTCTGGTCAATAGCCTGTTCCCTCTGTGACAACCCTCCTCACAAGAGACTAGTATCTGCAGTGTTTTGTCAGCAATATTTTATCTATATGTTGTGCCATCTGGTGCCAGAATCGAAGCACCTAAATCTGTGGTTAAACTCTTGCAGAATTAGTCCGTTTTTTGTTATACATTTATATAGCAGGAAAAAAATCTTTATCATGGTGAACTCTGCTCAGCTATATTTTGAAAGCAATGGAGATTATGGTCTCTTCTGCAATACATTTCTTTACTAATTCTGCTAGTAACCATTTTAAGATTCAGGTTATTTTGATTATTAATGCTTTCAGTAAAACAGTTCGCTCCAGCTATTGAAGATGTTTAAGTCACTTCCTGTAGAAGCAAAAATTCCTCATTATATTGCTCACTCTGACTGGTTTCAAGCATTGTTAATGGTACATAAAGGTTATTCAAAAGTCATTTTAAGTGAAGTATATTCTACTGCTTGCAGATTCCATTTCTCAGCAAAAGGGGGATGGCACAATTTCCCAGGGAGAAAAAAAAAAAGCCCACTCCTTATGCTTCCTAGGATGGGACAATCTAATAGCCCACGTTTTAGGAGGGTTTTTTCTCCCCTAAGCACCTCAAAAAGCCCAGATTCAAATCTGGCAGAAGTTCAGGCTTTGCTGAAACTCCTTCAGCTCTTTGCTCACATCTGCCCACCAAGTCTCAGCCAACCGTAGAACAACCTCAGGGAAGCCACGTTCTCCAGGCTGCAGGCAGAAGAAACACCTATCGAAACGCTGCCTGAATAACTTATTTATAAAATTATATCACTACGCAGGGGGAAGAGAAGGGGGTGAGAGGAATAAGCCAGATGGAGGGCAAGCATTTCTGCTCAGCGGTCACGGCTTGAGTCCCCACGTCTTCACCCCGGTTGATCGGCGCTGCCTGGGCACTCCCGCTGAAGCTAAGCGCGTCCGCAGGCCGCCAGCACGGCGCTGCCAGCCGAGCGGCCCTTCCCGCCCCGCCGGCGCGCACAACCCGCGCCCGCTGCCCCGGCCGCCCGGCCAGGCGCAGCCGCTCAGCAGCGGGCTCAGCCCGCCCGCGCTGCCCTTCCCGGGCACCCCGAGCGACGCCCGCCCCAGCGGCGACAACCGCCCCCGCGGCGGTTACCCGCGGCCCGTCTCGCCGCGGCCCCCGGCCCGCGGGCGGCGCGGCACCGCTCGCGCGCTAAGGGCAGAGCCGCGGCCCGGCACCGCCGGCCCCTGCCCGCTCCGCGCTCCCGCCGGCCCGGCCGGCCCTTACCGCGCTGCCTGCGGGGTTGTCGCCGCCGCGGCCACTGTGATTGCGGCGAGCGCCGTACGGAGCGCGGCGAGCGCCGGCCGCGGCGGGCAGAGACTAGCGGCCGCCAATCGCGGCAGGGCGGGGGAACGGCCGGCCCCCCCCGCCGCCGCCGCCGCCGCCGCCACCGCGGTACTACGTGTCCCAGCAAGCACTGCGCTCCTCTGGGCTCTGAGGTCCGCGGGCCTCGCGCGCAAAGCACGGCGGGAGTCGTAGTCCTCGCGCTGACGGGCGGGCCGGGCGCGCCCTTCGGCCCGAGGGCGAGTGTGGCCGGCCCTGCCTGCGGAGCCCAGGTGAGGCGGGGTCTGCGGGTTCGAGGCTGCTGTCAGCTTACTCGGCCATGCGACGCCTTTGGTGTATGGTTATATCGTGTGTGGGACTGGAATGAGAAAAACACTGGTCTTCCCCAGCTCTAATTTCACTTCTAAATTCTGTTGTCATTATTTTGGGGCTGGATGGAGCCAGGAAGCCTATAACAAAAAGGTAGAGGAGTATGTGAACGGGTGATTCATAAAATCATGGAAGAAAACTAATCCTCTACATCGTCCTCCTGGATTTCATTGAAGTTGGCCAGGATATGTTAAAGCTCAGCAAGGTCCCGGCATATTCCTGCACTCAGGGCCTGTACTTGGTCATGGCCTGTTTCCCTGCTGTACGTGAACGGCTGAAGTAAGGTACAGAAGTCTGCAAAGATCAGTAGATATACTTTATTTTTAGTTATGTGAATCTTCACGTACTACAAAAAACATTAGAGAAACACTGCTGTAAAGTTTTCGTAGAGAATCAAAGCCTTCATTTTTACTGTGGGAAAGAAAAGCAAAGCAAAGATCCTATTAGATAGAACAGGACCTGTACTCTTTGCCTAATAAGCCACAGAAAAGGAGCACACCTGCTTCCGTCTTGCTTGTTGACTATCAATTTAAAAACACAATAAACAAGTTTACATTTTGTTTCCAACTGACCTGTCTTGTGGTGTCTGCAGACAGGCTGGCTCTGCTCTGGATTTGCAGCCTGTGTTGCCTGTTTCAGCTTTGCTTACGATCAGAACTGTAAAAGGTTGTGGCTGGTTAATCCGCCGTAGTTTTCTGGAACTTGAAATCCTCAGTGATCTGGCATGCCTCTTGACACAGTCAAATCGTTAAAATGGGGATTGGTTCAGAGATGACCCTTTTGAACTGGCAGAGACTGTCATGCTGATTTTCAAGCAGGAAAAGAACAAACCTTAAACCTTCCTTTCCCCTCAATTTATTTCAAGCTTAATAACCACATGCATTATGCTTATGTTTTAAACTATTGTTTTCTATTCCTAAAAGTTACCTGATACCTGCTAAAAGCATCACTGACCCAAAATCCAAGTCCAAGGTAACTTTCGTATTATTTGTTGTAGTTGGATTACATGAGGTAAGTGCACTTTATGTTATGTGTGATTTCTGAAAAGTCTAATAATATGATTGCCAAATAACTTGTCTACCAGTTCTACATGCATTAAACATCAACAGGATGTTCATCACTGTGAAAAATAATAGATGAGAAAACCCCATACAGCAGTCTTGCATCTCAATTAAATAAATCAGACACAACCTAAAGCTGACATTCAAGTGATATTCGGATTTTTATTACTGAATACAGTTGCTTCTCTGGTAATGTTAAAAACAAAGTTAGCAAGCCTTCCTGAGTTAGGTTGCCTAAAAGAAAGAGATGAATTGTGTTGCTCGGCATGTAGGCTGACGTAAGCAGAGAAATTGCTAAGATACAGTTGTGGAAAGCCTGAAAACACAGTGGCTGGATCTCCTGCAAGAGGTAGCAGGATCCTAGTGTGATCCTTGCTGCCCCTGCTACCATGTCTCTGTGTAAACATCTTTCTTAAAATGTTTTAAAAAGAGAAAAAGAGAAAAGCAAACAAGTAGGTAAAAAACCCTCCTATGTTTGTGAAACATTTTGCTCCTGTTCTGACAGCTCTAGAAAGCAAAAGTAGTGATCACCCATATGTCTCATGACAAAACTTTGATTCTGTTGAGTACACTTCCACTAACCCACACAAGCCACATATTATATGTGAGAACTGAGATGCTAGTAAACTCTGAAAGTGTTGACCAAGTGAGAACTGAAAAAAAAAAAAAAAAAACAGATGTGAAATGCAAAAACTCCTGATAAGGGGGGTGCTTTTTTAATAGTGAGATTTTAACCAACCTAGGGTGGAAAGTCCTGCAGACCACAAGACAGCTGTACTGCAAGAGTAGGCAGTTTAGCTTTGATTCTGTTTGTCTAAGAGTGGGAATGAGTAGGATTCTCATTCTTAGGTCCAACATGATGGAAGTCTGGCTTAAAGTACTGGTAAATTAGTAGTAGTTCTAGTAAAGCACAGGTTTCCCCAGCAAAAAGTTTTTCACATTTCTGGCAGAATTCTGGAGATGTTTTAACACCTGTGCTTATAATACCATGCCACTAACCTTTCAGCTATGGAAAAATGGACTGAAAAGCCATTGCTATTGCTTTTAATCTTCCAGGGAAGATCTTTACAGAAATATACAGGGTGTAAGGTGTGACTTTAACAGCATCTGCATAGATCCAGACTTACTTTTTAATGAATCAATAGCATTCTTAGCTGAGAGGAAGTGGACTGGAATCATGAATCAAGCTTAGATCATGCATCAGTGAGCAAGATGCATAGGTTATATACCAATACAGTAAGAGAGTTCACTGAACCAGGTGACTGTCAGATTAAAAACCAACTAGTAAGTCAAAACAATGCTGTAAGATTGTACTTCATAAACTCTGTGTAGACTTTTTAAAAGGAATGTTTTCTACTTCTTGGAAAAGTTCTCACCAAACATCGTTCAACATTTTCAAAGAGAAAAATAGTATGAATCAATAAACAATCTCACTGTGTGGATGAATCTGGAAAATAAAAGAGAAAAAAAGTATTTTGTTCATTAAAACAAGATTTTTAAATTACTTGATATAGTAATATAGCCTAAGAATGCAGAGGGGCAAAAATCACAATACTTCTGTCTGATCTAGACCTGATTAATATGCTGGTTTTGAGATATCCAGATGCTTAGTCAGCCACTCAAACACAGGTTTGCTTGTGAAGTCACTTATTTTAGGCTTTACCATATAAATCTCTCTGTGTGTTTGTATAATAGTTATGAACACAATGTCTCTAGTAGGTGAGATAAAAGTCAATCTCTTCTATTCCATCTCCATTTTAATGTTTAAAAGGATTTTCCTGAGCTACTCTATAAATAAGCAGGCTGCCCTCAGCCCTGAAATGTCAACAAACTGCTTCTACAGGGTCATTAAGCTTTATTAAGTGCTGAATTCTTAATCCTATTTTAACATTAGTCCTAGATTACAAAGGTATTCATGTAATATTAGGCTCATCTGTCTTGTTTTGAACGTATTTAAGAATGCCAGTCTTTTGTAGTTGGACTAACTTGAGAACTATTAGCAAAACAAAATGTCAGATAGTATTCTGAGAAAGATGACTAGTACCTAAGATAAGATTGGGAGAGGTTTATATTTAACGAAACAATGTGCTGAGCTTGGTCTTTCAAATTCTTCATTAACAATGAGATTAGATTTTGTCAGACTGATAATGATGCATAACTGGTTGTCTTGTAAAGGCAGATATCAGGCATGGTTATCCCAGATTATTGAAAAGAGGGAAGAATTAGTTCTGAATACATTTTAGCAAAATCAATAGTCTAATAAAAGGGCGGTCTTAGTTATCTAAGAGGATACCTTGAAGAGGGAACTTGCATGAAGTTATCTTAATTCTGAAAGAAAGAGAGCTAATAGCAGGCATATCATCGTGGAGATCAACTCAGGTTAAACAAGTCAAGCAGTCAAAGGAATTCAGAGGCTTAGTTTATTTACTTCACTGTGGAATATATGCAAAAAAAGAATTGAGAGAGTGAGGGGAAACCTTATCCGTAAAAAGCTTTATAAATGCTTTCATCAACTGTTCTGAGAAATTCAGTTAAATTTGATAGTCTTCAAGATATTAGATTCCTGTATTTTTCTTGGAAATAGGCAGGCAGGTAGTGGGGCTTGAGATGGCATAAGGGAAAACCACTGAACTCAGCCCTTGGAGGGAAGAGAGAGGAAGGTGAGAAGAGGGATAGCAAGTGATCAATTTGTTTCTTTTATATATATTTTTTGAGAGGGAGATTGGTATAGATGTATTTTGATATATAGAGAGATTATCTATGTACCATTCATATATATAATATATAAATATGTATATATATTGATTTTATTCATTAACAGAAATGTTCCAGAGCGTATGGTCAGAGCGTATAACCAAGAGACACAAATCCACAGGAAAAAAGGTATGGCTAATTCTGCTGCTCACAGAACTACTTGCTGTTTTCTTCCTCTCCTGCCCTGGCAATTTTAGTAACTAAATAGCTATACTTGCACTGTTTTATCATTGCTTCCTGTGACTTTTTTGAAGGGATTCAGGCCATTCAGAGTGATCAATCTCCTTACCAAATTCAATCTTCACTCTCTAAAAATTCTTCCTCTACAAGTGCCAGCATAGATCGTAGTTGTCATAACAGAGTCACAGACACAAGGCTGAGATCTCCCAGTCAGCTGGCCAAAACCCCTGAGTTGAAAAAACTTTCTTTCATCTATTGGCTGAACTGGAATTGAATTGCTGACCTTAGACAAGGAATCAGCACTTTATCCAAAATAATCTACTGAAATACCCAAATCACTCACTAACTGTTTGAAGACTGGTATAGAAAGGTTCTGACCGGTATGCTAGCAATGACTGACAGAAAAAATATCTAGGTAATGTCAGAGCTGCACTATAGTTTAGGCTCTGTGCCTACCTATACACTCAATACTTGCATTTGTAACAAGTTTTCCAAAGTGTTTAACAGGTAGGATCATATTAAAAAAAAGTAATCTTTGTTACACTTAAAACATGAAAACTGTTATCTCATTATGTGCTGAAGTCCTCAGCATTTAGTGGTTCCTGGTGAAGATTTGTGTATATCATGTCAAGAGAAAATAAAATGAACTGTAGCACAGAGAAGAACAATTAAAGATTTCAGAAAGATCACTTAAGAGAAAAGATTGAAAGACCTGGAACAATTTAGTATAAACAAGCACAGATCCAGGAGAGACACTCTTAACAGTGTTCAGATACATAACAGATTGCTCCAAGAAGAAGCTAAAAAATATTTTCACATATGTGGAAAGTGGAATAAGATACAGCAGTCTTAAAATATAGCAGGAATTTATAAACTAGAGAGTAGGAAACTTTTTCTAATGATAAGGATACTAAAACACTAGTCTAGGAATGGTCCTGAACTTTGAAGTCTACAAACTCTGGCCACACAAAGAAAATTTCTTCCAAACTAAAAAATTATAGATTTTTTTGGCTGTTCCTTTCTCATAGGGACTTGGGGGGGGAGGGGGGGAAGATGCCAGTCACCAAGGAAATGTAGTAATTCTGACAAGTCAATTTTCCCAAAAGAGCTCTGCCTGGAACCAGGAACTGATGTTTACTTTGTGAGATTTTATGTCCATTCCTCTTCGATTCCTAGCTAAAATAAATAAGCAAATTGTAGCAAAATATGCCAAGTGACTGACTTCTCTGTAACTATGAAGCTAGCATACACAACTCTGGCACTCAATGAAAGAGTAAAAATAAGACTGAAATGCATCAGGTGGCTTTCTTTATGGTGGAAGTATAAATTTGGTGCAAAAGATTTGGGGCATATGCTTTCACCCTGGTCTGTACCGAAGGCAAGTGAATAGGAACACATATAGGTGCATATATTGAAGAAGGCAAAGCTTAGACTCCCTGACCTTGGTTCTGTCTGCACATAACGCTCATTTTCATACCTGTGTCTGGGAAAGTCTGAATAAGTATGCCAGAAAGCCTCAGTGCAAGACAGTAAATACACAGTACTTACACATATAGAACAGTATCAGCTTGGATAATCCTTTCTTGAACCCTATTATTTCATAGACAGCTGTGAAAAAAAACATCAGACAAGCTGTATACGATCAGTTTAGGGTTCAGTTTTTATCCTACAGATAATATGAAAGCTACTTTTAACCACATGCATCTTTTTGCAGATGACTCACCTTTCTACCATTATAGCCAAATGTTAGGTGGGTTGTATGGGAAAACAATCATTTAGAAGAGAGTGAAGTTGGTGTGAGGTGATGTTCTGAAATATCTGTATGACCAGAACATTCAAGGGAAGAACTATGTGTGCTAGAGAAAACAAGCTTGGAGGAGGGAAGAAGGGAAGAAGTCTAAAGGTTAAAAGATTATGAACACATCGTTACAGAGTGTACTTCCCAATAAACACTGTGACTATGCGGTGGGGGACATATTTAAAAGAAAATGTGGAATAAGATAATGGCCAGCAGGCTTAATATTGTTATCTATTGGAAAGATACAGTTCTAGTTCATCAGCCATTTTCATAGCCATAAAACATCTACAGAAATCTGTAAAAAACAAATGCCAACTTTGAAGTGTATACCCCTAGAACAGGATTTTCTACGTCTGACTTCTGTTGTCTTCTTTCTTCATTTCAGGTAAACATGGGAATCCTCATATCTAGCTTACAAACTTCCTAAACCATAGTGCATACATCTCCTTGACAATGAATTTTTTCTACACACAACCAGTGGCAAAATACGTGATATATTTGCAGTATCACTGTGGATATGTACACTCAGATGCCAAACAGACTGTGTCACAGGAAGAATGCTCTTCTCTGTTTCTGTTGGTTAAAAACCAGGCTGTTCTCTCCTATTAGATTTGGACTTGCCCAGGCAATCTACATATTTACATCTCCAGGATTAATCCATGTAATTAACAGTTAAGAGAGGAAATTGCCAGACTTGCCCAGTGAAGACCTTCCACTCAGCAGCTCAGATCACCAAATGTACTTGCCTTTTGTGCTAGCAGCCTGCTGCGTTTTATGTTAAGCATATATTTGCTGCCCTCCTTTTCAAAACTTCATTTCAACATGAATGATTATGATGAACTCAGGCACTTATATTTGCACTGGGATAGCTGAGTTCTTACCCTCAGGAATGAGAATGGATATGCAGAAAGAAGGTAAGTTTCCTAGTAAGAAACTCCTCCTGGAGATTTGCTCAGTACAAACTTAAAAGACTTCAGGGTAGATAGGACCTCTTAAACTTGTCTTCCAAAGTTCTATTGCCAAAAGAAGAAAACATAGCTCTATATTGATAGAGGGGAAGAAAAAAGAGAAACATCATCAAAATAAAATTATTAATTGTGAAAGGAGACAGATATAATAGAAGTGAAAAAGAGTTCAATTGTTTTAAGTCTTTTTTAATTGAAAATGTATGTTTATGATCATTATCACAAAAATGTTTTGCTTTATCAGCCTTCAACAAGTATCAAAAAATAATTAAGAGAGATGCCATTTGTCTTTCATTCTTTACATCAAATTGTGTCCTCTTGGTAAGGAGGATAAAATCGTACCTTTTTGAGAAATATTCTGAGTATTCTTAGTTCTTTGAAATGAATCAAGCTGAATGTTAATAACACCCTCCTCCCGCCAAAAATCCTCAAATGTCATTTTATTCTCCAGACTTAATATTCTGAAAGTTGCTATTTTTTAAATGTCATTAGACACTTTCAGTCTCCTAACTTTGGTAACTCTGTCAGCATTTAGGAGGGCTGGCCTTCTTGTTTGAAGAATAATATACTAGTTTGGGGCAAAAGGAAATAAGGAAGTGAGGACACTGCAGGAAAAAATCATCACAATTTATTACAGGAGAAGAAAGAATTGGGAGTAATGCCAGAAAAAGGAAAGCAATAACAACAGGAAGATATAAAAAGACAGAGCGAGAGACTGTGTGTGTGTTGGGTGGGGGGATTTCTACTATGGGAGAAGGAATATAAGCACAGCCTAACTTTGGGTATTTCATTTTGATGTGAAAGTGAGGAGGTAGCTGTGGGGACAAAGCAACCTTCCCAGAGCATAAAAGAGCTGTGGTCTAACTTAAAATATTCTAGCCATGATACAGCTTCTGTACATAAATTACCTGTCGTAGCCTGGGTCCATTGTATTGGACCCCTGCACTTTTTGTATACTCATTTACACACAGATACAACCATTATTTAGAGTTAAGAATTTCCAGCATTTTACATTAATGGAGCTTTTTCCACCCCATCTGTCAGTTTACATTAACTTTTCCCATGCTAGATATTTATGGAAATTTTGATTTCTGATCATTTTCTGTTTATAAATCATTCTACGATTTTGAGGAAAACAAAAGGTGTGGGGAGGGGGGCAGAAGAAAACAGAGTTATGCCTGTTTAAAAATTCTTTAGCTGAGATGCTCTTGTACCTGTATGCTAGGAAATTCCTAGTAATTATTGAATTAATTAAAAAGGAAAAAGTCTTTCTAGGCCTATTAAAGACAAAGACACTGCTTCTGGGTCTGGAACTCCCTGAGAATGGGAGAATGTGACTGAGAAATGTCTCCTGTCCTGTTCTTGTATCTTCCTTCATCACCTGCAATTGGCCGCTTTCAGAGAGGTATTTCTGCGGACCGGCACAGCTGCACTAATATAACAGGGAGGAATTATTATGCTCAGATCAGGCCATAAGTTTTTGCTGTCATTGTGAGAAGCTAGCCGAATCTGGTCTAGTTGCAAACATTCAAACCCCAAAGCTGCCCACGCTCAGCAGAAGCACGCTGAAGGCTGGTAACAGAAATTCTCTAAAAAGTCCCATTAGGATCAAGCCTGATCCACCCTCTACATTTGCACACACTGACCAGATCAGACCTGCTTTGCTCTGTTTAGGTGCGGAGAAGGCCTTCCTCTTCAGTTCTTCCTCAATGTACCTCAGTCCCCCATCTGTAATGTGAAGATAATAATACCACTTACCTCAAAGGTTGTTGATGCATGAACCCAATACCAAGGGCTAATGTAGTTTGTGAATGTGGAGCTCTGTTGTAATAGTTTGCATGAATATATTCTTACTTAGGAGTAAGTATGAAGTAATCCAAGGTACCTAAAGGAAGAGAGGTCATTCACCTTGCTTTCACCATGGTGTAGGCGAGTGGACACGGGCAGTTATTGTAAAGCCAATGACAAGCTGTCATTTCCTGCCTCAGCTTTTCCTGCAGTAACTGTTTTCACTGCCCATGCTCAATATCATACAAAGCTAATTTCAAAACGTCATATATAAACTTACAGAAAAAATTCATGCAGTTTTATTCAGTGATGCATTTAAATGGTGAATGACATGAGGCCGCATACTGAATGTTGAGAGTAAAAGAAATATTGGATGGCTACTTATTCAGTGATCATCATATTTTATTTTTATCATATATTTATCTTAATTTTATATTGCTATATTTTGCAATTCTAATATTATTCAAAATATTTTACTATAGAAAATACCATCAGAGCTGCAAGTTTTCTTTATGCTTAGAAAAGAAAAACATTAACCTCCTAAGTAATTTTCTCAAAGTGGAAACCAGTCATTTTTAAAAACAAATAATTCTGTCACCTTTGAAAACTGCCTTTTTCCATTAAAAAATCACAGTTAAATACCCAATTGTTTTATTTTCATGAATTCTGAAGAAGTGATTTAATC
The DNA here is from genome assembly GCF_028389875.1 of Rhea pennata. Taxonomy (NCBI): domain Eukaryota; kingdom Metazoa; phylum Chordata; class Aves; order Rheiformes; family Rheidae; genus Rhea; species Rhea pennata. The sequence goes on from NC_084667.1 coordinate 53,045,647, forward strand.
TTGCTATGATGTTACAGTTATTGCAGCACTTATTTACTATCTTTATTTAAATTTCTTTACAGAGGGCTATAATAGACAAAATAAATGTTTGCAAATTCTTGATAGAAATTATTTCTAATTCAAATATAAAAGGGGATCTAAAATTTTACACTGAGAGTCGAATTTTTTACCATAGTTAGATATGAATTTCTTACTTTTCATGGCTGCACATAAAGCAGTTCAGTCAGAGCCTTTCAAACTCTGTAGCAGTGCACATAGTGTTGGATCACAGTCTGGACTCTGAGGAGAGAATGGTAAACTAAAAAGGCACCTGTACATTTTTCAGTAGTAGTTGAGAAGCCATTGGCCCTTAGTGATATAGTTCAATATTCTCCGCACTCAGCCTAACATGTACATGATGCTTGGAAGCAGCTGTTGACACAGTACATGTAACAAAAGTTATGAATAGTTGAGTGAAACACACAGCACGTTCTCTTCCCCTTTCCTTTCTTCCCTGCCCCCCCCCTCCAGCAAGTCCTTGCAGCCAGAACATCAAATTTTGTAATAAAAATGAAGACCTCAAAGAAACACCAAGCATGGAGATGTCACTACTCTAAATTTCTCCACAGTATTCATGGATTAAAACATTATATTTTCTACTTTAAAATGGATTCTTTTGGATGGTTCTATTAATAAAATGGATTTTATTAATGGAAACATTTTTTTGAGACTATCAGGAATTGTGAAACTGTAAACAGAACATTAAAACAATGTTTTAACATTGTTGATGTAGACTTTACATCTGTTCTATAATGAGGCAGTTACAAAGATTAATCACTATATTTAGAGAATCTTAATACGAATTGTTGTAGTTTAACTATATTTTGTCAAGAGTACTCAAAGGGCATAAATATATTTTCCAGGTTACACATAAAATATGCGTGTTTTTATGGAATGAGTCTGTAAACCAACAATTCATTATAAATTCTGTAAAGGACTTATAGGACTGAGTTACTTCCACTGCCAACCAGTTTCTTTGCCAATACAGGATCCTGGTCTTTTAAGATTTCGTATTAACAGTGGAACAGGGTTGCCATAGAATATATGTCAAGGTAAATAACTATGTTTTCCTCAAGAGCCAGTAATTCTCAGGCTGTGGGCAGTTCAGAGGTGGTCCTAGGAGTTTGCCCATTGTTCTAGTTAGATTCCCGGGGGCCAAACATCAGATTTGGCCAGTCAGCACAAACTCTCTCACACACACGCAAACACTCTTCAGTAGCAAGCAGTTTATTCGTAGATACTTACAAACAGACCGACCCGACGGTAATCTCGAGAAGGACCACCTCAATGCTTGTCCCGATCGCCTGCATGGCGAGAGGGAGAGTCGGCAGGCACAATCTTTTCGGGCGTCCCCGAGGAGGCAACGTGGGCCTCTATTGCGTAGCAGCCTCTCCCTCCTTCGGAAAAACTCTGGCATTTATGATTACTTGCGGTGGGCGGGAGTCCCGGCACCTGGGGCCAGCGAGTGCAGGGAGTCTAGCCCAACTCCACCCCGGCTGCATAACCGGGCTGTGATACTGCGCACGCGGGCAGACTTATTTCGGGGGCCACATTTGACTTTGGGGGTCGCTATTTCACTACTCTTCAGCTTCTGACCTTTATGTTGACTGCTTCTCATGGTGATTCTGTGGCTTCCAGATATGTGACCAACCACTGTTCTTTCTCACAGATTTCCATGACCTTGTTAGTTACTTGTTTGTATCCCGCTTAACACAGCGGTATTGTTCTAGGCACTAAAAAGTTACAGCACTAGACTATTCTCACCAAATAGCGGGTGTTACGGATACAGAAGTTGCAACACGGACCATTCCCATCAAGTATGACGTAGTACGGATACACCCATGCAATATTTAATAAAAGATGCTACTTTCCAACCAGTTACCAATTATCTCTCAACTAGATTACATATGTAAGGTGATCCAATCACATAAGCACCATGAGATGAGCACCATCTACCAGGCTGTAGAGTGGAATAGGACATGTGAACGTGTGCTGAACTCCACTTGCTGCTTATACATCTCTACTGCGGGCATATTTCCTAAAAAAAGTTTGGGGATTTTTTTTTCCTTTAACATAGGAAAAAAAATGAATAGAAAAGTTTTTTAGATACAGCAATGCACTGTGTTGCTTAATCTGTCCTGAGGATGTTTTTTTCGATTAATTCATGCCAGTACTAGCTCTGTGAATATGTTCAGGGCTGATGTCCTTGGTTTTAAGTCCTAATGAGGCCCAATGATAATTGGTAATTAATATCTGTAGGCAAACATTTTGGACCCTTTTTCCTATACAGGAGCTCTCCATAATCTTCCTGTACCTTGCGGAAGAGAATTACTGGGATAAGATTCAAACCAGAGGAGAATATTTGATAGCTGAATGTTTGAATATTTGAATGTTAATATTTGATATTAACATTCAGCATGCTTATGAATTTAACCAGACAACATTTGCAAGATGTGATCTGACAAGACAACATATAGATCTCTGGGGACATGCAAATGTAAGCTGCCAGCCTTGCATTCAGCATTATAATCAGGAATTTGGGAGGAGAACAGCTCCTCACAGAGGTAGCAGGAGCTGGAAGCATTCATTTCATTCAAATTCTTGTTGGTACTTCAGGCATTAGTGATGGTAGGAGAAGTTACTGGAGAAAGTAGCTGAATAGTGGTTAGTTGCAATGTGTCTGTTCTGAAAGATAAAAAGGTGTACAGGGAGAAAAAAATGTAGTGAGGGAGGTGAATCAATTACCTCCACTGTGGGGATTGTTGGTACTGAAGATGATGGTACTGTGTACTTCAGCACTACTAGTGAGATGTTTCTGTCAAAAATTGTCAAGTCTTGTAACCTGATAATGGTAACTATATGGGCTCACAGACAAATTTTCCAAAGCCTGTCAGGAAGAAAGGTTGGAAAAAATTATTCTTTTCAGGGCTAGATAACTTCCTTTCAGTCACCTACTACCCCATTATTTCTGTGGGCTGTGTCATCAGCAGGAAGGGAAGATCATGTGATGATTTTTCAGACTTCCTTTTAAATAATTGTTCCTGGTCTTCAACGGTCTCAGGGAAGACACATGGATTTTGCCATTAAAAATATTTTATGAGTATCTTCTTAGCTTTCTTGTAACTTATTAATCATACTTCATCCAGTTAAAAAAAAACCCACCACATATTACCAACTCCAACTGTCATAAGGAAAATGTACTTCTTAAAAGCTTTTCATTGTTGACCCAGTAAAATAACTGCAATCATTCTTAGGCAGATCCTGCAGGGAAAACAAGCATTTATGAGTAAAGAAATAAACGCAGACAGAGGGAGGAAGAACAGCAACACCTTCCCCCAACCTAATATTACGTCCATTTTAACAGCTATTTTTACTAAAAATAAGCATTTACAAAAGAGATAATAACAGCTATAAAGCCTGATAGGGTTCAGGATCCACAGGTTTGGGACACTAGATCACAGGTGATGAAAGGGAAGAGAAGTTGTTGCAGTCGCACTGGCCTCTAGATCCCTGTTTGGAAGTATGGTGACCTCCAGGTTGCAGGAATCCCTCTACACAATGCTAGCCAAGTGTTTACTCTCCAGTGCTGTCCAGGAGAAAGTCTCATGAGTAAAATGTATATGGACACGGGTCTTGAGCACTCACATATAAATCTGACTCAGTCTAAAAGTCTGGACTTGAAACAATGACAGACAATTACTGTAAAAGCTATCTCTGAGTAAACTTACTTGTTAAAAGTTAAAAAATATGATTTTTGTCTAGGGAATTTGCCAGATTATACGTTTGTTTTTAGGACTGGGGTAACTGCGATAGAAGATTTGTTCTTAATCTTCTCCTTGTGACATCAGTCCTGTTCCTGAGACAATCTTCTCCAGTCTTTACCTTAACATGCCTTCTGATAACTGAAGCTCTGAGAAAGCCTTCCACAAAATGTTTTGAGTTAACCACCAGAATATATGTACTAAATATCCAAAATAGATGCCTGAGGCGCCACTTCCCCTTCTAGCTAACGAACACAATAAACTTATGGATAGATGAAACAACATAACAGAAGAGTCCTTTCCTTCCCACCTGACTGTAAAAACTGTTCTAAGTTAGCTAACAGTTATGACACTTGCTGTTTGCTTGAGCCCCATATACACAAAGCCATAATAACTCCTGAATATCTGTCAGAAAAGTCATCACTCGTCCTTCCTCCTGAATGTTCCTTTTATGTAAATAGTGATATTAAGTGTTCCTAGGTATCACACACTGCTGGAACAGCATGTCATTCCACACAGGATGTTAGCAATTTTCATTTAACATGAGTCATTTTTGAAGTCTGTTTTTTTTTTTTCCTTTTGGCTGAGGTGAAACTTGCCAAATAGAGCAAATCTGTCTGGAAAGAATGTTGAAGTCTCTTGGTTTGAGTAAATAAAAGTGCTTTTTTTGTCTTGGAGAAGAGGGCAGAAAGAGGACAGATAGAAACTCTGACACACAGCTAGCTGGCTGATGAACATTTTTTTTCCATCTCATGAAAAAAAAAAAAAAAAAAAAAAGACTGATCCCTAAATGATGAATATTGCTATTAAGGGTACTGTGAAACAGAATATTGAAGATTCTAGTCAGCTGTAATATTTAATTTCAATTTTTTAAACTTTGGAATTTTAAAACAGTTTGAAATAAAAGATATTTTTTCATCATTATTTTCATCAATAAAAATGAAGCTTTCCTCCATTTTTAAATAAACTTTTCCCCCCTATACTTCAAATAAAATGAGCTTTTTCAGATTTTTTTTTTTTTTTTTTTTTTTTTTTTTACAGAGAGCTTTATGGTGATTTCTCTGACCAGCCATAATCTGCAAGTCTTCTTTAGGAATGACACAAGGAGAATTGCAGAATTCTGCTGTGCAACCTGCTTCTGCATGGGCTCTGATAAAAAATGTGTTAGGAAATTACGTTGATTTAAAAAATTATGTCCTTAGGCATGAGAAACACGGCTATAAATCTCTCATAATGTTTACTGCTTGACACAATAAGCTGACTGAGATGGTTAGAGTCCTTGCAGGAAAAGAAACTCTCAAAGTGACTTCAAAACGTCGTGTTCATTCTTGGGGTAGATTCACTATTCACTATGAATAAAGTATGTGGAGGAAAAGGGCTTTAAGAATATCCTGCCATAGGCTCCAGCGGGATCTTTCCATACAAGTCTCCTGAGTCGTAGGATTTTGAAAAACGCAGTTGGGCTGCTTGAGTTGGTCATCAGGAAAGAGCTCCAGAAAATCCTGCGGTTTTGATGGAGAGATGAAGACCGAAAAACTGAGGGGTTTAGAGCTTAGATTGTTTCTTTACCCATCACTGGGCAGCCCAGGATATTCTCTTATAAATAAATCCCTGGTGACGTGGGAAGCCCTTGCATTCACCTAGACCAGCGTCTCCTCCAAGACTAGTCGTGCTACCTGATGTGAGAGGTATCTTTAAAAAAAGGCTCCGACAACCTTAGGCGGTTCACCTGTTCCCCAAAGGACATTCGCCTTTGCTCGGACTGAAACTTTCGAGCCTTTTCAGCAGGCACAAGGAGGTGTTACCGTTACTCTACGGGACGTAAACGTTTGCGGAGAGAAAAGCCGCAGGGCCGGGCCGCCCCCGCCCCCGCCCGCCCTGAGGGGCGCGGCCCGCGCGCCGCCCGCTCCCGCCGCCCCGCGCAACGGCCGCCGCGGGGCAGTGGGCGGAGCCAGGCGCGCGAGGCGGTGGCCGCTGCTCGCCCCCCTCCGCCCCGCCATCGGGGCGGGGCTTCCGCGTGGGGGCGGGGACTCGCCCTTCCCCGCCCCTCCCCGGCGGGGCCTCACCCGGCCTCGCCCCCACCCGGCGGGACGGGGCGTGGCGCGGCCACGTCGCGCCAGCTCCCGGGTCCTCCCCGCGCGCCTGCGCGCGCCGGCCCGGAAGACGGCCACGTCTACCGGAAGTGGAGAGGGCTGCGCCGCCGCCGCCGCGGCCTGCGGCCCTGCTGTGACCGCCGCCGCCGGCCCCCGCCGCCGCCGCGTGAGCGGCCCCGCGGCTCCCCCGCCGGCGGCTCCCGCCCTGGGAGGAGGTGAGGCTCCCGAGGCCCTCCAGGGCGGGGCGGGGCGCCTGGCCGAGGGGAGGCCCGGGGTGCACGGAGCCGCCCTGGGCCGCGGCGGGGGGCGGCCGCCCTGACCGTCGCCGACACCACCTGTCCCTGCCTCCCCCCTTCCCGCTCTGGGATCCTGGCGTGTCTTCGCCCGAGACTGGCCCCTCCGTAAGGCTGCTGTGCCCCGCGGTGAAGAGGCCCCATCCGGGGAGCTGGGAGGTCGCCTGCGTGGCCTGGCAGGTTTCTGGTGCCACGGAAGGTGTGAGCCCTTCCCCCATGCCCGTGTCGCAGCAGGGCCACTCCTGCCAGTGAGACCGCAGGACACTTGAATTTGGATTGGGGAGAAGTTCCTGTGGTTACCCCAGACTAGGAATCGGCAGGACAAAGATTTTTTTCTGTTATCCGTCCCTGTAATAAACATCTGACCATTCTTCCTCTTCCACTTGATTTCTGGTTTTGTCAGGTGTCAGCCTTATTTTTCATGGTCACTGGAGATTGGTTAGTGGGTTGGACACTCGGTTGCACCAGTGATGTTGGGAACAGATGCGATTGCCTAATAGGTAAACGTTATTTTTGTACGTTTTCTTAAGAAAGTGATTTGATTTAGTTTAATTCCATGCCTTATGCTAAGCACGGAAGTATGAAGTGAATAATGCTTTAACTATATTAATACCTTTGTCCTAACAGATTAACACAACAGTTCTGCAGGTAGCATGTACATCTTAGCTTACCGACAACTTTTTTATAATTGTTCTCTCTTTTGCAGCACGTGTTCCTGGAATTTTAATTCTGTAGAAATTATCAGCAGACTTCCACCATGTCTTGGCTTGTTGATCTCGCTGGAAAGGCAGAGGATCTCCTCAACAGAGTTGATCAAGGAGCTGCGTCAGCCTTGAGTAAAAAAGACGCAACAAACACCACAGTATATGATAATAAGAATTTAGACTCTGCCACTGAATATTCTGAATTGCATAAGCATACTGGAGAACTGAAATATCAGATGTCATCCAAAGCAGCCTACATCTCCTCAGCAGCAGATAATATTAAACATCAAAAGGCTACAATCTTAGCAGGAACAGCAAATGTTAAACCAGCACGTAGGACATCTTTGGAGGCTGCTTCTCCATTTGAAAGTGTTTCCACACCCAGACCTTCCTCACAATTTGTGAGAAGAAAAAAGTCTGAACCTGATGATGAATTGCTATTTGATTTTCTCAACAGCTCCGAGAAAGAGCCTAATGGAAAGATAGACTCTAAAAAAGAGAAGAGCAAGGCAGCTGTTCTTCAAAATCACTCTCGGACTTCAAGCATTAGTTCTGTGTCTGCTAGTACACAGAGTGCAAAAACTACTGAAGATAATTCCATCAGGAGCCAAGGCAATGGTAGATAAATTGTATTTAATCTAGAGATAATTAAAATCGAAGTGTGGCTAGGGAGGATAATGGTTTTATTATAACTTAATGAAATATTTAGTGGCAATAACATGTCAAACGTGTGGAGTGCAGCAGAGTTGTTTAATATTTTTTATCGTGGGACAATTTTAGGTATCATGCTAATTTTGCAAGCTGAATAGCCGTAATATCTAAATCCTTTGTGCTCTTACTGTTCCACATTACTACTGCTCATCTTGCCTTCCCTGAACTATGTGACTGAACTTTATATCACCACTCATACATCCTCATTTAGAAGCATAGGTTCTGGCACTGTTGCATTTGGTCTGTCATTCAGGGCCTTACACTGTTTCCATGTAAGGCAATGCAGTGGTTTGCACTGACTACTGGATGGTGCTGGCTCTTGCCCTATGCACTGTGTGAGATAATGGGAGTTTTTCTCTCTTCCGCCATGAGAGAAGGTGAACTGTCACGCTTACTTGCCCTGCAGAGTGGCAGCTTGGATGTGGATATGCTGTTGTAGAGCTACGGATGTGAGGGAGCTGGGTAAACGAGGCCCTCAGATTTGCCTCAAGAAATTCACTGCTTCAGTCTAAGTGCAAACTCCTGGAATAGCGTACAGGCAAGACAGTAAGCACTGGTCAAAATTTGAGGCTGTTTTCAAGTTTATGCCAAAGAAAATATGGCTGAGAAGCCTGGAACTTGTGTGTTCTGTGTCTGACTCTCCAATTTATCCTTGGAGTTGCTCTACTGCTTTACTGTTGCTTCTATAAATTGGAAGCAAGTGTTCATATTGTTTACTAATAATATAGTTAGAATGCTTTAATACTTGTTCAATACTTTGAACATGTAAAGCATTGTAAGTGCTAGTTTTTGATTTACTATATTAAGTGCAAAGAAAAGTTTTAAAAGTAAAAAGGGATTATTTCTGAAGATGTGAATATTTTTGTATTGTTGGGCCTGTAACGTGTCAATAATGTTTAGTAATACATCGAAGATGTTAACCCTGGCTGTATACATACATTACGTGGCTGTATACATACGTTACCTTAATAACTGATGCTTAAAGAGCATACTGTTTTGTTCAGTATGGTATACTGAATTTGTCTTTCAAGATCTTTGACCAGAGTTTGCATCTTGTAGCTTGTAATTAAGGAAGCACACAGATTTAACATAAAGTTTGAGCATAGTAGTTTCAAAATACATACATACACCTGTGTCATTTAAATGTCCTGTATAGCTTCTATTGAAATAACTTATGATCTTTTATCTAAGACAAAAACAGTTGGTGTAACTCTGTACATTGCCATAGTACGTACATACATACCATACATACACATATATCTAGTATGTGCCAGAAATGGCTAATTTCTTGCTTCATGAACTCTGAGGATAACTTAAATGAGGATAACTTATCTGATGATTTGGAAATTGTGTAAATGAATTAAAAAGAAGGAAATAACCCTTCTAAAAACCATTTAAATAGGTGGAGGATTGCAAAAAAATTGGAACAAGTCTTGCTGCCTCTGCTACTACTTTGTTGAAATATTGTTGTTCCAAGTTAATAACCTGTCTCAGCTCCCTGGGCATTGGGTGATGTGAACTGTTGCAAAGACAGCCAGGAAGGTGGAGCTTGTGGGTTGGTAATCACAAGGTAAAGTAAATAACATGGTGACTGCCAAACTGCATTCTTACTTTGAAATTGTTTCAGTCTTTTCCCATGGTTTTTCAACAGTTACCTATCTGGGATATACTGAATTTAGAAGCAATATTTCTTTTTTGGAACCAAAACTGCTGGAATGGACAGCACTAATCCAGTATGCTGTATGTGTGTCTTCGTGTGTGTGTTGGGCAAAAGCAGGGTCTTTCCCCTGGCTTGAAAGGAACTATTGTTCAGAGTATTGCCAGTAGCTCTCTTACTGAGGTTCTAAGCTAGAGAAGAGACTGTATTTTCATTTCCATTATCTAGAGAACTACAGTTTCTTGTGGCAGACAGCTCTGAATAGTCTAACAGAGTATCTGTACTTTATATATCTTTTTCATTCGAGAGAGGAAAAATCATGCTGTAGCCTCCTGGTTCAAATCATTGGATTTCTTATAGTAAAAGTGCTTTTAAAAATTTTTCTAGAGAATCGTTGTTTGATGTAGAATTTTCAGTAAGAGGATGTTTTGATTGAGGTGATTCTTTAAAAGACTTTTTAACATAAAGAAAATTAAAACACATAGAGCTGTGTAGCTGAGTTTACATATTTAGGATTGATATCAAATTGATAAGGTATAGTTGCCTGAACAGATTTTTCTTAATAGAGTTTGTCCTTGAAATTCAAATCTAATGGAAAACCAGAATGAGCTTGTACTAAAAACTGTATTATTTGCTATCTACATTTAATATGTTCTGTTACTCCTCACCTTCCAAAGACATCACCAAGCAGTATAGTCACAAAAGAATTAAAATTTTAGAATCCTAAATTTAACATTAATGTAATAAGAAATGTTATAACTTTCATGTCTGTCTTGCTGGATTAACAAAGATGCTGCATGAGTCTTTACTTTGGGAGAAGCATCTCCATGTTCCCTTTCACTATAAGTTATTTTGACTTTTTTTGTTGGAACATTAAATGCATTTAACCACTGTTGCAAGATACGGATTTGGTGTTTATATTAAGCCTATCGACAAATAGATATTAGAACTAACCTGCATCTTTCTGTGCAGAAACTCCAGACAGTTCAGATTCTGGATTGGGAGCACAAGTGGATGGCTTGAAAGACTCATCACCGAGTGCAGTAACTAATCCTAACCTTTCAGCCAGTGATGGTTTCAAACCTCATGAGCTGTCCAATCTTCGCCTGGAGAATCAGCTGCTGCGGAATGAAGTTCAATCTTTAAATCAGGAAATGGCTTCATTAATTCAGAGATCCAAAGAAACACAAGAAGGTACTACAGTTTGGAAACTGAACTTTAACATGTTACAAACACACTTGTAAAATAGAAAATAACGTTACTTATGTGATAGTGTTTTATATTTAGAATAAAATCTGTCTAGTTAAATTTAAATGTACGACTTGTCAAGTCAAATGATTCTGGATATTAAGAATAATGATCTGAGAGAGATTGGAAGGCTTTTTCAAGGATGAAAATAGCACAAATGTTGATTAAAATGATACAGTGTAGTTTGTTCCAAATTTTAAGTCTTAATAAAACAATATAGCAAAGGTTAACAGTGTTAAAATTTTTCATGCTTTTTAAAGGTCACTGCAAAATAGTAATTTTTAAATGCATAAATTCCTTGAAATACTTGAAATTTGAATACTTTCCAAGCTGTAGGTTGTCATCTCTATCATCTAGAAACTGATAGCAAAAATACTAGATTTACTGTTTGTTTGATTTTATTAGGTTTCTCAAAGCCAAATGAAACAACAAATGTAAAAAATGTGAATGTATGAAAATCCCCAAATTATAATTTATATTTGGCAAACTGCTGCTGTTAGATCCACAACTTAGCAACTGCATTTTTTGGAAGTATATACGTGGTTCTAGCCAGAGAATTTTAATTTTCATTGAAGGCTTCTATGTAGTGTTTGATTAGAAACAAAAGACTCAGGTATTATTCAGATATTTTAGTGCTGATGCATTTTTCTACTGACTGTTTTGGGGGATTAGCATATTGTCACATTGATTTGCACTAGATGCTTTATGCACAGCTTTCCAAATGAATAGCCCTCACACAGGGCTATTCAACAGCAGGTCATTATAAGGGGTGGATCAGGTAAAATCTGTCATCTGTGTAACACAGAATGAAAATGTCTTGTTTTGAGATCACATGCAAGTTTTACAGGGCATACTCTGACAGCTGGAGTCTGGCATTGTTACTCCCTGGTAGCTTGTAAAGTTTTAATATTACTTCAACTTGGCTGTATTTAATTTCTTTATGGAGTGCAGTATATACTGCCTGACTACTTGTAAAACCTTGTAATATCTACTTCTAAAACTTTCTAAGAAACTTTTTTACTTTGTAGAATTAAACAAATCCCGGGAGAGGGTTGAGAAGTGGAGTGTCGACCATTCAAAGAGTGACAGGATGGTTAGAGAACTTCAGGCTCGAGTTGATGATCTCGCAGAAGCTGTTGGTGCCAAGGATTCCCAACTAGCTGTGCTAAAAGTGCGGTTGCAAGAAGCTGATCAACTTTTAAGTACTCGGACAGAAGCTTTGGAAGCATTGCAGAGTGAAAAATCACGGTATTTCATAACCCATAGCAAACAGAAATAGCCTTGAAATCTCAAGATGGCAAGCATAGACTCTTTAAGAAGAAAAATGAATAAACTTTTTTTTTTTTTTTTGTAACGGGATTTCAAATATGAGCATTGAAATTTGCTCAGCCTATTACAGCATAGCTGACAGTGGGAACAGGGCAGTTCATATTAAATAAGGGCAATTGACTCTAGATTACTGAAATGCATTTTGTATAAAGTATTTATGTTTGTGAAATTATCCTGAAGCCTTCAGTTTTAGGCATAATGTTTGTCTTGAAAAATATATTCACCTACCCACAAATATAAAAACTCTCCTGACTTAATCTCAGCATTGGAATATGTATCTGCAATTGGATATGAGAATATAGGACCAGGAGGGATGGTGTGAGTCACTAACTCCAGCATCCTATCTGTAGTCAGCTGTATCCAGTAATTAGCTGAGGAGGTTTTCAAGGCCAGTCTTAAAAGCAGGTAGTCATATTTCTGCCTAAGAAAAGCACACTGGGTTTTTTCCTTTTCAACTGGTGTCTGTATTGCTCTTTCAGGATAATACAAGACCATAGTGAAGGGAGCAGTCTGCAAAATCAAGCCCTTCAAACTCTTCAAGAGAGGCTGCGTGATGCAGACTCTGCACTGAAGCGAGAGCAAGAAAGTTACAAACAAATGCAGGTTAGATGTGAAGCCCAAGGAATACATTCATAATCTGCTTTTGAGATGAGATCTATGAGGTTCTAACTGCTCTCTCCTCCCCTTGATTTCAGTTTCTGCTCAGGTTTCTAAGGGCCTGGTAGGATGCGTCTTCTGCTGCACTAAATATACTTGTGAAGCTACTTTACTTTTTACATATTATTTTGAAAGCTTTGTGATTAAAAGTTTTTGAGAGGTAATGCTGACAATTGTTATTGATTATTTTTTAAATATTTTTAATGTTAAAACTAGATTAGTAATCAGTTAATTTTCCATGACATATGGTTCCCCCTCCATACAATATTTTAATATATAATCTTAATAATATTAAGCAGGGTAATCACTGTTATGGTAGATGTGGGAGTTCATGATACTGTTAGAGACCTTTTGCATTCCACACTTGGCCTGGCCTTTATTATGTATAATTCTATCTTGGAAAATTGTTATTGACATTTTTTTTTAACTGTATTTAATATGGCAGTCTAAACTTCTGAGAAAAGCTGTCTTTTTGTTTGCCAAATAGACACATAAATAGTAGGAACGCATTTTTGGTGAGAGAAAGAAATGCGGATTTTTACTTATCTTATCTAGCAAGTACTTAAGCTAAGTGCTTAAGCTATCAGGACTTCTTTCCAAATAGAAAGCACTAATGTATCTTTAGGACGAATGTGGCAGACATGAAGTGTTGTTTCTTTCAAAAATTTTTTCCATTCTAGATTAAAGTGTTTAAACACAAAGTATTGTTTTTTATTGCTAATAGAATGAGTTTGCAGCTCGTCTAAGTAAAATGGAAGCTGAACGCAAGAACTTGGCAGAAGGGATTACTGTGGCAGAAAGAAAATATTTAGATGAAAAGAGGCGAGCTGATGAGCTTCAGCAGCAAGTCAAAATAGCTAAAAACCATCTAGAATCTTCAAAACAAGAACTGACAGACTATAAACAGAAAGCTACTCGCATACTCCAAGTAAGTATTACTATAAAGAAATTCAGTTTAGTTTGTACTTGTTTAGCTTCTGAAGATGTTATATTTCATATCATTTGTATAATTTTATTTTTTTCTTATCGGTAATATATTTTAAGACATATCTCTGATATACACACACACACACACACGTGTATACGTGTATGTATAAAATAATAGCTGTATGGAACAGCTACTAAGCTGCATGTTGTACCTCTAAAATGCAAGCTTTCAGATTGAGTTAAATAATTGAAATGCAAATTCAGGTCCTAGACTTAAAGAAAGATCCAAGCGAATCGTTGTGCTTGTTGTGCAGTATTTGTCAGTGTGTCCAACTGTCTGAACTTAAGCAGACATATAAGCAACTGTAACCTGCAATTTGTACTGCATGCAGTGTTCTTGTGACAAGAACACTGTTCTGCTTGAGACTGAAAAATAGCATGTAGCAGATACTTCTGTGTAAACCAAAGGAAATGTTTTTATAGATTTTGAAAGGTAGGATGCAATCAGCATTCTATAAACAGTGACATGGTTGGGTATTTTGTGCAGAGTCTGCTACTTAAGTTGTCAAAGGTACCAAAGCTTAACTTGGCTGGTTAGTTTTGTTTATAAAAATCAGCAAAATGTTAAAGATAAAGGTCAATGTTTAGGATAATTGATTTAGACTGGTGTCCAAGGACCGTGTTGAAATCATGCTGGTAAATTTGAGAAGTATGAGATCAGCTATCAGTGTCATGCTAACATTAGGCTGATTCTGAATGAAGAGGGACATTCTCCTTCCCTGGAAGAGATATTGCTATATTTGGTTCTTTGGGGGTATTGTGGTAGGAGAAAGGGTGGGTTGAAAGGGGATGAGTTTTATCATTCATGTCTGATGGTATCTGTCTTCTGGCTTTCCATATCACCTTAGAGAAGTTTTATGCACGGCATGTTTAACATTCTGGGCCCTTCTAAAGAGAAAGCTCTTCTTTTTCTAAGGTAACACAGGCTTTCAGTAAATGTCAACACTCCTATGACACGTAGGAAGCTAGAAAAACGATCAATAGGAAGCATTTTGATCTCAAACTCTGTATGGTCCTTACTTGGCTAAAAAGAGGTAAAGGAGCAGTTTTGCTGTATGTCCGTATTTAGATTTTAGAGCAAAATTATTTTGACAGATTCAAGTTGAGCACTTATTAAAATATTGCTGTAAATAATATATTAATTTATTATTTTAGTCTAAAGAAAAGTTGATAAACAGCTTAAAAGAAGGCTCAGGTATTGAAGGTCTGGATAACCATACAGCAAGCACAATGGAATTAGAAGAACTGAAACATGAGCGAGACACTCAGAAAGAAGAAATACAAAAGCTAATGGGGCAAATACAGCAGCTCAGAACAGAGCTGCAGGTAGGTAAGATTATGCATAGGTGTAATGTAGTTAACCATGCACAAAGGGCTACTTTCTCATATTTTAGGGCTACTGCTTCTAATGTTTATTTGACCTACTGTTAAAACAAGTCAACTTCTGCTCAAGGCGGGGCAAGTGCTTCTAGATACCCAATTTCTTCATTGTCCCTTACTACATCAGCTGGGCCTAAGAGGGTGGGAGAAATAATATACATACCACTTCTCTTTTGCTGTATTACTGTGTGCTCTTTTTGAAGGAAGCTTTTCTTTCCATACAAGCCTGGTGATTTCTGTATAGATCATGTTTATCCTTTTCTGCAAAGGCTACTAATCCTTGAAGCAACTGCAGTCTGTAAGCCCTCTGTTAGAGGCTTCTCTGTGTTTATGAAATGCAGTTTTAAAATTTTCTATTACTATGTATTAATAAAAATATAAATATTTATAAAATGACCAAATGTCATTTATTTAATTTATCTTGATCTTCCTTTTCCTTAGAAGCAGTACTACAGGTGTAACTTCTTGCTATTGTCTATAACAGAGTGCTGTATTGTTCCTTTGCTAATGAAAGGGTAACATATCTGTCCATTTTAGGATATGGAAACTCAGCAGGTAAGTGAAGCTGAGTCGGCAAGAGAACAACTTCAAGATCTACAAGAGCAAATAGAAGCACATAAAATGGCCAAGCAGGAGGCAGAGGCTGAACTAGAACGGCAAAAACAGGTAAGGAATTCTTGGGAGCTGATTGATCATTTTTAGGCCCCATGTTATTAGTAAAGTATTTGGCTGAATAAGAGAGTATTTTATACAGTATTAGACTTTTCCTCCAATAATCAAAAGAATTCACTGAAAAGTTATGAACATCATTAGGCCAAATAAAGGTCAACCACTAGTAAGAAATGAAAAAGGCCTACTGGCTATTCCTGGTAAAGGCAGTTCGCATTGACTTATTAAAAAAATAAAGATGATTCTAGGGAATACTCAGGGTTAAACAGTTATTTATATCAAGAAAGTTAAATACCAAAAATGATTACTATGGGACTTCCTCTGCCCAATTAATACATAGAATTTAGGTTTAAATTATTGTAATATTGTAATACCATATAAATAGAAATATTTTTTGAATTCCCTCATTAGTCCCCCTCCCAAACTACTCCATAAGTCAAATTGCTAATAAAATGTTATTACCAAATTTCATCATATCTTATCTTTATCTTTACTTATCTTTATTTACTTATTATTTATTTATATTTATCATCATTATCTTTTTAAGCAAACTCTTGATTTCAACAGTTTTGTGCTAAAAAGAGTAAAAACACACTCATATTTAGTGTAAACAAACTAGTTCTTCAGTATGAATCAGACCAGTGCTTTGCACCTTACTAAGAATTTGCTCTGTAAGAAAGAAGCTCATGTAAAAGAGAATTAATAATGAAGAAAGCAGAAGAGTATACTGTACCTGCTGGGAACAACTTATCTTATAGGATTATCTGTCCTTTCAGAAATTACATTTTAATGAGATGCTAGCAGCTTGAACTAATTAAAAGGCAGAAGTCAAAGTCTGCTGCTGCTGAAGAGCTAATGTTTATTATATTAAAGCAGATGGTAGATTGTATCTTGTTACCTCTGTCCTTTTGAGGAGTATATTTTAAGTCAACATATAGAAAAACTGAGGGGAAGCTTTAAAAAAAAAGAAAAGAAAAGGGTTCGTAAGGTAGGTATTATCCGTTATATTATGGAAAATGAAATTTTCCTTTTAATTACACAAACATACCTGTGCTTTTAAAGTAATCGTGTGCATTGATACTAAATACAGTTGTGACTTGTTCTTTCTGGGGCCTGTTCTTATAGCTATTGCTGTAAGGTTTCTGAGACTGAAAAAAAGTAGAGGTGTTATTTCTCATATATCTGATGGCTTAAAGGGGGACATACGATTTATCTGGTTGCTGTGGCAGCTGATAGCTGAAATGGTACAATGATTTGAAAAGAAGTGTGGTACATCTTTAAATAGGAACTAAAATAGCTACTAAGTGATGAGAGTAAAAACATTTATTGTTAGATTTACTGTTCAGTCAGTGGCCCACTGCTAATATTCCTTCCCTTTTCACTCCCTTATCGTGTTAATCCTAAACTGTAAAGGAAGACCTCTGTAATATGCAGAATTAAAGATGGATACACCAAGTTTTTCAAAAACTTTAGAAAAAATTATCTTGGATTGATGGATTTATTTTAGGGATACAGATTTCCCCAAAGTATTGCCTAATTAAGTTCTGTAACTGATATCCTTTCAAGATAGCAGTATAATAAAGAGCGACAGTATAAAGAAGATGAATCATGGTTCAAATGAATTGCATGGCTATCAGTAAACTAGTTGGGATTAATATCTGCATTAGGTCAATCTTCACAAAAGAACCTGGTATTCTGGGGTTTTCTGCCTTCCTACTCAGTTCTCTTACTTTCCCCCCTCCTAGCATCTAAAAATCAGACACTTTTAACTGAGATTAAATTTCAATTTATATTTGATTGTGGTATATTGTCTACTTCTATTCTAGTATGAAACCCTAGGTAATGGAATGTTTCTTAAAATACATACATATAAATTTTATATGTGATTGTGATCAATTTCATAGGAACTGCATTATACTGAGGAAGAATTATATCGAACAAAAAATACTTTGCAGAGCAGAATAAAAGACAGAGAGGAAGAAATTCAGAAGCTCAGAAATCAGGTACTGTGTTTATATAGAAAATAAACTTTATTACATTGAATCATGAAAGTATTCAGGATTAGAGTTATTAATGTTCAGGATTAGAATTATTAATATGGTTTAAAAGTAAGAAAAACATCAAGGCTCTACTAATGGGCTACAGTGTACTTATTTTCAATACAGAGTACAATTCTGAGCTAGGAAGAATGCAGGAAGGGAACAACGAAAAGGTAAATAGGGACTTATTTTTATAATTGCATCTGCTTTTATCTTTGAACATGGAAAAAAGACAACCTGTGTCTAAACTAGACCTAGTAAGCAGATGCTCTGTCACCATTTTTCTTTTTGAAAATGAAAAAGGTCATTGATGTGTTATTGTGTCATAGCTATTTCTGCAAAGATCCTTTCAATTAGGTATAAGAACATAAGACGTCTTACTGACTCAGACTAGCGATCTGTCTAGCCTAGTGTGGCATCTCAGACCCTGGCAACCAAGACAGCCTGTGAGCCTGGCCACTTGATTCACTCCCTTCCTCTAGTACTCCCTCAGCATCCACAGTTGTATATAGGGATGTAAAAGAGTATATCCCTGCCTAATCCCCTCAGTACATTTTTTTGGACCTATTTTCCTTGAATTTGTCTAATCTGTTTTGGAACCTTCTGACACTGGCAGCCCCCATAGCTTCCTTTGGTAGCAAGTAGGCATCAGTTTCACTTTACGTAAATTATGTAAGACAGCATAATAAAAAATGGGCTATATTTAAAGAAATTAATATTCTACAGTCGACTATGATCAGCTGTGCAGATATGGTGTTGAAGAATTTGAAAACTGTGTTGTGATACAAAATTCCCAGATCTATTGGCAAGTGATTCTTTTTTTTTTCTTTCTCTCTTCTCTCCTGGTAATGCTGGCTTCAGGACTACTTCCTACCTGCCCTGATCCATTGCATTCAAATATCTGTAGTGTCTCATTGCTGCTGATTTCTGTAGATTCCATTGTCCTATTTTTGAAGCTTCTTTATTACGATGAATGATGCTACAGGTGGCTCAAGTCTAACATTGTAGCGAATAAATAAGTTACTTCACATACGGCTGACCTGGAGATTCCTATTTGCTTTAAATATTTCCTGCAAATTGGATGACATCATCCGTGTTGTCTTTATTTCCTCTCTTTTGTGCAGTTTCTGTTTTTTATTCCAGTCATGTTTTCTATCTTAGTACTTAATTTCTTGTTTAATATAAAATCTTTTCTTAGCAACTATTAAATGTGGTTTTCTTTGCTCTGCTCATTGGTAATGTTTTTGATTGTGTTACACCATGAAAGTTCTGAAATGTGTTAACTTTGTTCAAAGAAAACCTATCACCTTCAAGAACCTACCAGTTTTGTAGTATGTCATGTTGGTCAGATTTTCAAAATGTTCTATTTTTTTTTTAAGCTTACAAACAAGGCTCTGAGTAGTAGCAGTCAGACAGAATTAGAAAATCGGCTTCATCAGCTGACAGAAACACTTATTCAGAAGCAGACCATGTTAGAGAGCCTGAGCACGGAGAAAAATTCACTTGTCTATCAACTGGAACGACTTGAACAACAGCTTAAGGCTATCCAAGGCACTAGTACTAATGGACCTTCCATTAATATGGCAGGAATTGATGGTCCTGAAGGTAAATATGGAAATACAGTATTTTAAATGGTCCTTTATGCAGTTCAGGGTTCTATATTTTCTAATGCCTTGAGTTCATAAGGAGGAAAGAAACCTTTTTTTATTAGTAGGCAGTATCATGAAAAATAGTCAAACTCCTTTTTGCGTGTAGGTAACTAAGTAAATTTAATATAGCTAATTTCATCTTGAATTCTCAGTACTATGGTGGTGTTAGAACCACTGCAAATAAAACTTTCTTTCTGCGTTTAAGCTGAAAGTCACAGATAAGGTTTAAGTGCAGTTTCCTTGTAGAAATGATTTGGGAGGTGAGCAAGAATATGAAACTGCCTTTTGAGAGTATATCAGAATTCTGGTTGAGATGAATTTTGTCCTTTCTGTTTTTCTTGAAAAGCAGCTTAATATGGTAGTGGTGCTGAGGTTGATTTATCTGTACTGTGCAGAGTTCATCCTGTGTTGCTGTGAGAACCTCAGCAGTTGATGTATCCCTTTGTTACTTTTCCACAGTCAAATTTAGTAATTGTTAATGTATGTGGTAACTACCTTTTAAAACAAAACACACTTAAGGCCTATAAAGTAACAGTCCAGACTTCTGATTGTTTACTTATGAATGAGAGACTTTTAAAGGATTAAGACCAGAGGACTAGCAAATTTGAAATGTGCTTCCTTTTGAGTCTTTCTTTTAGCTAAATTCAGTAAATTCAAGTTTAGTTGCACAAGGATAACATCTGAGAATTTAAAGTCAAAAGAATCGGAAATACAGATTTGTTTCAAAAATGCTGTCGGATGTTTTGCTATGTGACAAATGCAAGCAAATGGAAAAAAGTAACTGTATAAAGTAGTGATTTTGATACTATTAAGAACTGATGAAAAAGCTAAAACTGCTTTTGAATATCAAGATGTCCATCTAGTAAATTAAAATAAAGTTTAAGAAATCTAGTAAGTTCAGGATACATTTGACTTGGTTTCATTTTTATCACTAATCCTACCTTCACATCATATTCCCTTACCTTCAGCAAAATTTACAAATAGGATGAATTGCTATTTTTAAGTTATTTTTATATATCTTTAGGTTATACACTATCATTTTTGTTTTACTTGGATAACCACTTGACTGATTTTAGACTTAGGGTTTTTTGCCTTTTTTATTGTTGTTCAAATAGGTGCTCGTATGCGGAACGTTCCTGTCCTTTTTAGTGACGTGGATACTAACATGGCAGGAGTGTATGGGAGAGTTCGCAAAGCTGCCAGTAGTATAGATCAGTTTAGGTAAGAGTGTCCTAATGGAATATACTTCTTTATTACAGGACTCCTTTTGCAGTTTTCTAGATGGTAGAGCTCTTCTGAATTGTTTGTATCAAGGTAAAAGTAAAAAAAAAAATAATGAATATATTGAATACAGTAAATTAAATATGAATGTAGTTCACTAGTACTTTCCTATGATATATATATATATATTTATAATGTTTACAAGTTACAGTAATTTATTTAAACAATTAATGCTCTTGTGTAGATTGGTATAGGAGAATCATCAGAGTATATACAAAAAAAAATTAACATTTTTTGTTATCAAATTCTAACTTTTTACTTTTGGAGCTTTTTGACTCTGTTTACTCTTGTTGAGGCATTCTGTAGGAGACAGGATGCTGGTTTTTGACCAAGTGCAACTCTTTACCTTTCAGAAAAGATAATCTGTTCTAGAAATGAGTAAACAAAAGTAAATTTGGATCTTCCAAAAGACCTGTTTTGATCTCTTTCCTCAGCAGCTATGTTCACTGTCAATGTTCAGAATGAAAAATCTTTTCCAAAGGTTGGATCAAATACCAACAGGAAATAAAATTAAGTAATATTTCTTTATCCTTGGAAAGTAGGATATCTTGACAAAATGGCTGTTGCGTTTCCATGGTACTTTTGAGTTCATTGTGAAGCATATCAGTATTTCCATGATGAGGGGCCTACTATACGTGATGCTTTAATACTAAACTTTGTTTGACAGTATCATA
Source organism: Rhea pennata (assembly GCF_028389875.1). Taxonomy (NCBI): domain Eukaryota; kingdom Metazoa; phylum Chordata; class Aves; order Rheiformes; family Rheidae; genus Rhea; species Rhea pennata. The sequence continues at coordinate 53,066,818 of NC_084667.1, forward strand.
GTAACTTTATTATGGACATGCTTTTTAATAACTAATATTATTGAGCAACAGTGCACACATCTAGTACTGTATACTTTGTAGTGCTGCAGCAGTAGAATTGGAAAACCCATGTCTTTAATGAAATGCAGGAACAACAGTGATCTGTTGCATTCTTCAAAGGAATCCAAAGTTTTAATTGCTTTAATATCCTTGAAAATCAGTATTCATGACAGTTTCTGTCACAAACTTTGACAAATATAGAGTGGGGTTTTTTGAGTTTTAAAATGCCTGTACAATTCTTTGAGAATTTTAGCTCCTTTTCACAGTCTCACCCTAGCATATTGACAGAAAAATATTAGGAGAGTATGTTTAAAGGTCTGAATTCTGAATTTTCTTACTCTGTTGAATGCCGTGAATACGAGAAGTAAAATTCAATTTGGAGATACAGAAAGCCATGTCTATAACTTCAGCTGGCATTTATATGTTTGTAATGATGTAGAATGAAAGGAACAGGCATTATTGCCTAATGTTAACTTAAGCATTTTGTTTTTCTTTTATACTTACATAGCATTCGTCTGGGAATCTTTCTAAGGCGGTATCCCATAGCAAGAGTCTTTGTAATCATTTATATGGTGAGTTAGCTTTCTTTGTAGTAAGAAAATAATGCAATATTTCTGCAGCAATTTTATATGATACATGATAAATTGAAAGGCATTTGATATTTAAAAGTAAAAGGCTATGTAACTAACAACTCAGTGTATTTTTTTTTAAAGTAGGTTAGATAGTGCTTATATAACAGCATTTTGAAGTCAGTTTGCTTCGTAAATTTGTGTAGTTTTAGCTTTAATTCTTAGTATGGAAGTGTTAAATGCATTTATGCAACTACCTTTTAAAAGACCGCAGAAATAGTGAGAATTAAAACAGAATAGGCCAGTCACAGTGTTGTTGTTTATGTCCATCGAATTTAGGAAATTGACTTTTATTTTTTATATATATATATATATTTTTTAAGTATTTGACCCTTCATGTTTGTTCAGTGATTAATAGTCACACTTTTGTAATGGCTGAAAAAGTACCCAGCAAATCTTTTCTTGCTTGATGCTACCAAATAATAGAAAGTTGCTCATGCATATTAGGTGGTATTTTCAGACTTCTTGAAATTCCTCTGTTTTCCACTGGAGGGCAGATGTCTGTCAGTTGAAGTGACCTGCAGTAAAGTGCAATCCACCCTGCTTGAGAACACTTGATTAGCTGAGTCTTTGAAATGAAAGAAAACATGTGGCTTGAGAAGGCCTGTTGTTTCTTCTAAACAGAATCTCTGCGAACAGCTGCCATTATTTCAGGATGTAAAGCTGGCAGGCACATATAAATAAAGGAAACTGCAATTTTCCCCTGCAATTGCTTTCTCCATCTTGTTAAGTACTGGAAAGAACAGGGCTGTTTATGTTCCTATCTTCTGTTTCTTCCTATTCATGACTTAGATTTTTCGTTATGTGAATCAAATGCGTTGTACCAACACTAAAGATTTTTACTGCCTAAGTTACTATTCAAACTGAAAATCAGTAGTAGGAGCCTTATATTGGGTGGCCAATGACAGATCTTATTATACAGCAAAGAAGGTCGTGGATAGCTGGAAACATGGTTATGACTATTGACTATCACTAATCTATTTTTAAAGAAAATGTGGCTTATGTATTCTATCAGTTATCTCCTTTTTTATATCCCCAGTAGCTTCGATCCTGATTAGATTATTTCAGCCGAATTTGAATGAGAATTAACATTCCTACAAAGTTCATGAAAATGCTTCAGTAGAGAATAGAGACTTAGTACCTCTGTTGAAGAGAAGGCAAGAAGAATTTGGCTGTTTTACACTGTCTGGTATCAGCCAGTCTGCACAGAAGCAACGGCTTATCAGTCACTCTAGACAGATCACCTAATCTGCTCTCTATGGGCTAGACTGGGTATCAGAAAGAGCACCTGGAGTTACTAGGGAATGGAAGGAAAGAGAGGGGAGCAAACATGAATCTATTGGAAACCAGCTCCATTTTTCCTGTTTATGTAAAATCTTTAGTTCTGTAAATGGCTTTTTCAGAATGTGGCTCAGCACTTCATATTTTTAAATCAGAATTATTCCTTTTAGGAGTAACTGAATAAAATAAAATACTTAATGAAATATTTCTACAAGACTAGATTTTTTTAGATCACACTGACACATTTACTACTGCTATAATTGATGATGATTAGTGCTGATAAAGCAATTATTTTTTTTCTTTTCCCAGGCATTGCTTCATCTCTGGGTCATGATTGTTCTACTTACCTACTCACCAGAAATGCATCATAATAGTCCCAGTGGCAGATAGACTGAGACAGGACCATATGCTATGCTAATAAAAGTACACTGGCTGGTGGAGTACTTAAAATAATCAATCCTGAAATAGCCACAAACCTTTCCTCATCTTGTTTAAGAAGAATGAAAACCATCATGCCTGATTTATCACTACTTTTTAATATGAGGACAATACTATGTAGCTCTTTCAATTTACCTAATGCCCTATCACTTTCATGGAGAAATGCAGTTGTTAAGTTAAGCTAAATTTAGCCTTTATATTTTACACAAACCTGATGGTTAGTGTAAAAAAAAAAAAGAAATGCACAGAGAAATGCAATGGTTTCTAAGGTTACAGGTATCAGGTATATATGGTACAAACTATTTTAGATCATACTGGATGTGGGCTATCATCAGGTAACAAACTGTACTTAGGAATTTAAATAAACTTAATTTCTGATTTCTTTCGGTCTGCTTTTGCACTTTTGTTTTTAAGTTTATAATAGTAGGCTTTTCCTTAACATGTTAAACTGAAAAAAAATGACAATGGATTGGTGCAATATCTTTTTGTAAATAACTTTAAAAATAAAATATTATGCATTCTTCTTAGCTTTGTACTTCTAGTGCAACAGATAAATCTTCCCTGTCAGCTGAATAGTGGAATTGCCTATTTAATGGTTGATACTTTAACTTTATCATAGAGTGAGAGAAGATTTCAAGAAAGAAGGTTCAAACTCTTTAGAAATAATGATATTTTCCTTTGCACTTGAAATGTATGTATTTTAACTGCATTTTGCTATATACCTTTCATTACTAGATGTCTTAACCAGATCTTATATTCATTGAAATATTTATTTTCTAAAACTATAGGTACGTAATACTATTTCTATACAAAATCTATAACAACTACACAAATCTCTCATGTCTAAATACTTAACCAAATGTACTAATAAACAAACCTTATCAAATATTTAACATAAAACCCACGAGGACAAATCAAACTTACTGTAATAGTTCTGTTGTTACAGTGGCATTCTGTAATTATGAATTCTTGATGCATTAGTGCAGTAATATAAGGTCACTTACTCTTTTCTCAAGAAATCTGTTTCCTTGTGGGGTGCTCAAAGCTGAGTAATGAAAAAATGACTAAAAGTAGTTTGTCACTCCTATTCTAGTTGTTATGGTTCAGTTTTCACGTGAATTGAACACACTAAACTTTAATCCTATGCATGAAGTCTGTCATGCTAACTCCTATAGAAATGTTACAGTAGACACGTGACTGTGTGCTGCTCTGATGCAGATCTTGCAGTGAAACCTGAAATGTTTTGATGAACTAAATAAAAAAAGACAGCATTTACAATAAGATGTGTCCCTACCCTCTGTCATATTTGCTGCACTTTCCCTAATTCCTTTTACCTGTTTTTCTATTTCAATTCTGATACCAAAGCCACTGTTGAACCCTAATGAGAGCTTCTGCTGTAGAAGGAGGTAAAGTAAGGACACTTGTGAAATCCTTTTCTATACGCGTACGTTTTTTTTTCCCATTTAAACCCAAACCACTGAATCGCAGCATTTTGGGAAATCCAGGGTACCGTGAAAAATTTGTGGGAGTGTTCTTAGTGGTATAAACCCCCATAGCTTTACTGAGATCACCCCAACTGCAGCTATTCCCCCTTCCTTCCTCCTCATCGTTCTCCCTCCCTCTCCCCCCCCATTTTGGTAGAGATCTTTAAGTCCACTGATGCTTGGTTTTTTGCTCTGTTAAATGAGTGTTTGTAGTACTCTCTGTCATAGATTGTTATTTTTTTCTTTAGTTCCTCCAGCTTTATCGATAGAAATTCTACGTAAGCATTAAAAGATTCCTGCTGACTTTAGTCTTTAATTTGGACCCTTGCATTCCAATACAGGTTTGGGCTTATTTAGTGTTGACCTGTGCAATATCTTAGAGATGAGAATAATGTCTCTAGTGCAGGGACCTGGAGAGGAATCAGCCTTGTCATCTTGACCTGCTACTGTGTGTGTGTCTGTAAAAAATTGTCATAAAGCTATTAGAAATAACTGTCCTTGAAGTGCTGCTGGGATGTTTCTGTTCTTATTCCTTGCCCCCGAAGTGATACGTAGCATACCTTTTTCGGTTGTTGTCTTTTATCATGCATTAACTTTTTCCTTTTCTTGTGCTTGCAAAAGAGGTATATAACTTTTTGAGGTGAGTACTTGGTTGTATTTCAGTTAAAAAAGCCACAGTTTTAACAAGCTGTGAAACTGTTTTTGCCAGTACAAATTTTGTAAGGAGACAAATTATGAATTAGGCTTCCTTGCCAGACAAAGGGCTCTTCGTTGTGGAACGTAGTGTGAGATGAGGAAACAAATGCTACTGTGCAATTTAAGGCTATATTACAGTTTACATAAACACCTTTCTAGCTCTCTTTAAATCACAGAAGAACATAAAGAGCCTTTAAGCTGTTCATATGCTATGTTGTTCTTGTTCTTTTATGTTAACTATTTCAGAGCTATAAAAAAAAAATACAAAGAGCTACTCCTTAAAGCTTTTGTTTAAACATGCCAAATTTTGATTCATGCTAATGAGCTGCATGATGCAGTGCAAAAATATGCAAGATGTATAATGGAGTCTATCTGAATATAAATGTCAAAATTTAAGTAAAATGATTAGAGATATTTCCTACCTCAAGTTAGTAATTTTGGTCACTGGGGTCATCTGTATAGTGTTGCCAAGTGTGCTACAACTAGAGGTCAGAGGTTGCATAAGGACATAGTTTCAGCAGTCACTATTAATGGTGTCATGAGGTTGCTTTGCTGAGCAGATGGCTTCAGAGTGAACAAGTAGCTGCTTTTAGCCTGTATCTTAAGTGACAGAAGGATAGCCCAAGCGCTAGCTCTGTTATTTAGGGACTGCTGTAGGGTGATTAAACTACTTGATTTCATAGACCTGGATAGTGATTTAGTTTTGTTTTTCTTTATATATATATATATATATATATATATATATATATATATAAAAATGCTGATACTACCTTTCCAAGCTCTGTAGTTAGTACCAAAAATAAATGGCCATAATTCATAGAAAATAGAAATGCATAGAAAATAGGAATCTCTTTTTCAGCTACAGTATTGCACATTCTTGAGAGCAGCATAGACTATTGTGGGGCTGGAAGTCCTCTTTCAGGTCCTTCTAGGACTGATCCAAGTGCCAATGTACCCCTTGAATGAATCAAAAAGACAAAAAATGATGAAGAAAAGGCTGATTTTTGATTCCCCCCTCCATCTGTGCTCAGTTTGCGTGCATGTTCAGAGAGAAACAACCCTATGTGCCCAGTGTTTTCCCCTGCCCCAAAGCTGTGTAAGTCTTTGGCTGCAAAAAATACAACTGAGAGAAGGGAGCTGTGAATCCAAAGCTTTAAGAGTGAATTAAGACATGAAAGTCATTGAATTAATAAATAAATGTGACCTGCAAAGCTTGTGATTGATAGTAAGAATGAAATCACTCTTTTCATGAACACTTTGTAGCCTAGAAAAGATCTATTTCTCTGAGATGCTGATCACCTTGGTACACATTCAGTAAGAGATGCTCCACACCAGATCTTAGTTTCTGTGAAAAACACTTTCTGTAAGTTCTCAGGTTCTGTTTAGTCCCAAACCCTCGCATGACTACAAACGTCCACCCTGGCTTGCTGATATTTGATCGCTGTGCTTTATTTGCTGTGTTAGATCTGTCATATGTATACCAAGATCCTGCACAAAGGAAGTGGCTTTGCCTGATTTCAGATGACGTTAACAACGGAGGAAATTAGACTTGCACAGTAAATAATCTATTTCTAATCAGAATAGATGAAACAGGTGTTGCTTTACCATAGGCACTGGATTTCTTTGCTTCCCTTTTTTACTGAAGGAACAGTTGCAGTCTAGTTGCAAAACTTGCCATGAATACATTGCTAAGTATTTTAGCCATAAAAATATAAGGCAATTTTTAAGAATAGCTGTTTGCAAATACAGAAAACTCATTAGAATTTTAGTTGCTGTCCTCTATATGTTACCGTCTTGCCCTGTGTCACGAAAGTGTCTGCATTATGGTAATGAGCAACCATGTGCATACACTCAAGTCATAATCCTTTTAGGTAGATGTATAGTCTCCTTTTAAATGTGCACTCATACAGGTAATCTTCTGTATGTAATGGGTTCCTGATTTTGCGCTACTGACAGATTTTTTTATTTCTAATAATATATATATTTTTTTCCTGGTTATTGGCTGTCCTGGCGTACTGCAGCCCAGCACTGAATTCCATAAATAGTCAGAATAATCTTTCATGTCCTCCCTACCTACCTTTGCTTTCTGTCAATATCACTTGTATTTAAATGCTTATGCATGAAGGAATAAATGCAAGCTCTTTGGAGAAAGTAGCCAATGCTACAGGCAGCTTGAAGATCATGGGAAATTGTGGATCGCTGAGAAGATCCAAGACATAAGAGAATCAAGGTAAGGAAAAACCCTGGGTTGAGAACACAAAGACATTTTTCAAGTTGGAAAAAAAAAGTTGATGATTTATGATTAATAAGCTCATCTAAAGACGTGGTTAAAATTCTGGTAAGTCAAATCTTGTGTAAGAGACTTCTTGGGGGAAAAGAAAAAATGATTGTCTCATACATTTCATTTAGGCTTTTCCAGTCGAGGAGTCAGAAGCATGGATGGGTATTTCATCTTGTAATTGACCCATCACCTTACCTGTACTGGAACTGAACTCTTTCCAGGTTGATGCTGCATATGTAGCTTCTCATGTAACTAGCTATTTGCAGATTCAAATCAAGTCAGACAAATTGTGGTTTGAGTGCATATTTGTTCAACACAAACCAGAAGAGGACACTAGTAAGTGAGTCTGAACTCTTTAGCAGCATGTAGAAGGGCTTTAGATGTTCCACAAATCAAGCAAAAGAGTTTTTGATAAAGACCTGTGATAATAAAATAAAGCTTTCATTTGCTATAGCTACTAAAGCTGTAATTAATCAACTGCAGCAAAATATCTGATGCACAATACAGAGGAGACCTTGATTTTAGGAATGGGATAGAGTGAACGTGATTTTGGTTATTAAGACAAAGAATCTGTTTTGGCACTCATATTGAAGAGAAACTTTATCAAAGCACTTTTTCTGCTTTTGTGCTAATGTACTTGATACGTTTTCTCAAAAGCCAAAAGCTTTTAAAGAAAATATCACCTAACACTGGTGTCTGACAGCAACTTGAAATACAGATCATTATTTAAATGTAAATTCAAGCAATAATTAAGAAGCTTGTTGAAAGCATTTGTGTTCATGTCTTTGGTGGCAAGAAAGCATAATGATTCACAATTACTGTTTTATTTGTAATTAGAAAGCAAGTTCTGCAGGAGGAGGGGCAGGAAGTGCCAGTTTTCTAACGCAGCAAGTAGGTGCTGGAGGAGAGCCCTGCAGCTGAGTGTGCCATCGCTACTGCATCATCCCTTGGCAACCTGGGCACAAGCCTCTGTATTGTATTCCTGCCGCTAGAGCTCAGGACGTTTTCTTCCTACCCTTCCCACAGATGCAGCAGATGAAACAAATAGCAGGAATTAGAGTAGTTTTCCCTAGTTGTTCATTTTGCTGTCCAAAGCCTTCTAATACAATAAAACCGGCTTAGCTCCAGTTGCACCTCTGTTTCTACCGATTGGATATACAAGTTGAAACTTTCACACAGGATCTCTTAAATTCATATTTATGAACCTAAAAGAAGGAGACTGATCATTGTTTTCTAAAGCCTCGCTTCTCCTGAGTCCTACTAACTTGGTGGGATGTGATCTTGAATTTTATGGGACACTCATCAGGCTGTTAGCAAGCTGTTGGTATCTGAACTTCCTTCATTTCAGAAAAGCAAGGAATAGAGCAGGTGACAGTCCATTGATACTAATACTGCTCTCTTTGTAACCTTGCAGCACTGCAGGGAGCACTGAACCACTGTTTTATTGGAGGTCTGCCAGCTGTTGGGGCAATGCAGGATGCAGAGACTGAAGAGAGAGCTGCAAAACCATCTTGTGATGCTTGGCAGTCTGAAGCCAGCCTGGCAGCAGAAGGGAAGGACCGTCTCATGGTGCAGAGCTGGCCTGGTCAGTGCAGCTCTCAGAGGTGCTGTTTTCAGAGCTGCAGCTGTGCCCCATTCCTTCCAAAGATGTGCAGAAGGCCAAAGGCACCTCAGCCCGCAGGTGAGTGACCACAGCCCCATGGTGGCCAATTTCTCCAGGCCGCTGGCGGATCATAGAGATGGAACTGCTGTTTCGTACCCGGCCCTGGGAGGACAGGAACCTCGAAGCACTCAGTTCATTGGTGAAACGCATGGTCGTGAAGTCTTACCTCGATACGAAGGGCTGAGCTAAACATCACGTTGCTGCAGGACAGGACAGCTGGAGTTGTCTGAATTTCAACCTTGGCACAACTTCAACTTGACTGATGTCACTGAAACTTGATACTATAGTGGTGGTGCCTGCGAATCTCTGGAGGAGCTGGGGGAAAGGCCAGCTCCACTCTGCTCCTGGAGCAGGGAGCTGAGAGTGTTGACCAGGGCCCAGCAAAGCTCAGAGAGTTTGAGCAGCCAAAACTGCTGTCTCTGAGAGCAGAGACTAGAAAGAAAAGGAGAGGTTGCTTGTGGACTCAGGGCCTTGCTTTGCAGAAAGAACAGGCGTTTCATAGGCATAATGCAGAGCAGCGTGATCACTTGTATCAGTTAAACATAACAATTTATCGCTAATCCAAGTTTATTGAAAGCATCAGTCTGAACTTCCTGCATCTGTTGTTTCCCAAGGGTTCGCATAGAGATTAATTATGCAACCAAATCCTTTAATAAAAACAGGACAAGCAGTGCAGCTGCTGCTTTGTTAGGCGATGTGTAATGGTACTCCGTATCGGGCTATAACCAGTGCCAACAACAAAGCCAATCGCCACAGTGTTGGGGAAGCGGCTCGCTGCCTTTGCTTTGCCGGCCTCGGCCACGCGGGAAGTGTCACAGCTGTCGGGGTGCCACGGTCATTGGGGCACCTCAGGCCCCGTGCTCTAAAGTTTGCCTTTGCCCTTTTTTCCTGGAAGTACTTTAATTCCACCTCCTTGTGATTCTCCACTCAGAAGCTCTCACCTTATCAAATCTAATAACAGCTGTTGCTGTATTTATTTTTTTATAGAACCTGGAATGTGTGTTTTTTAAGGGGAGAAGCAGTTGGCCCAAACACCTACTCATCTTGATCCCCAAATGGTTTGATGTGGGAAGCTGCAATACGGTTTTGCGAATATTTTATTTTTCTAGCATGTTACACCAAAAGCCCAGTACTCGAATGATCTAATGTTAAGAAGCTGAAATGAACTCTGCTGTGACATGTCAGACATATCCTGGGAAGATCAGGACCAGACCACAATAGTTGTATTTTCCGAAAGTGATTAGTTTCTTTGACCTTATTTCCACTTGAACAAACCAGACAGTTTCAGGCATCTGCCACGCTCAACCTCTGGAGTTACAGATAAAATGCACACATTCAACTGCTACCTGCTTTCTCTCATTCTACCTCCAAAACTACCTTGTCTTCACTTGCCAGGCTACAGGCTACTTTAGTCTGCTCCTTATGACAAGAGGGCATATTGCTGGGTCTCTTGTGCATTGCAGAGATGTGACAATTCATTTTTTGTTGGTAGTGATTACAGGTCAACAGCAGTATAAAAATATCAACTTCCATGCACACTTTTTTTTTTGATTGTTGCAAGCCAAGATTTATGAAGGTGTTTGCTGGCATCCTCACTTTACCTATGGTTGTTGGGGTCCAGTTCTCAAAGGCAGCAGGAATGGGAAATCCATCAGCAAACACACACCAGTCAAATGTCCCCCAACAGAGTTTGGTGTTGATCTTGGGATGTACAAAGCTGTTTAAATTCAAGGAACTTCTGAGCAATTCCCTCTTCCACGTGTTATGTGGTTGGCCATCAGGCAAGTTGCACTTTGTTTAGCACTTCTAAACATCCTAAGGTGTTCTTTTGCATTCCTAAATAGAAAAGGTTGAATTCTTTCGAGATTTTGGCCTTAGTTTCTTAAGCAGAAGTTGGTCTGTTCTCTGTCACAAGGGCTTATGTTTGAGAAATAATTTTCATAATGCATGACCATGAAAATGTTATAGCGAGTGCTGTCTGGACTTCAGGACTTCAGCAACTAATGCCATGGAATTAAAAAAAATCCAGTGTAATATGGTTGATTCTGAGCTGATGTGAAGGTTGGATAAGCTGGACTTCCCCTATTTGCTGCTATAACATTTGTTTAAAGATTTCTTATGGCATAGAAAGAGCACTTTTGTCACACAATAAACATGATCTTGTTTGGCTCAAGCTATGACAGACTTCTAATAAAATAACAAAACCCAAGTTTGTGTTGAGAACAAGGTATTCTGCTTTTACCAGAAAAGGGTCAGAGACCCTGAATGTGGAGAAGACTTCCTCTTTCTGGGCTGTTCTGAGGGACAGGAGCTAGCAAAGGTGGCTGTGGGCAGCAGCTCCAGGTGGAGGAGCTCGGTCCCTGCCTCAACCACAGACTGCCTCAGTCCTCCAGCTCTAACCTGTGCCATAGTCGGTTTTCTCAGGCTACAGTGAAATTACAGCGATAAAATATGCTTGATGGAGCTTTTTAAATAAGACAGTGCTGAGTCCTATGCGAGTACTTAGGTCTGTTGAGGGGGAGTGAAATGGATCCACTTTTTCCTGCAATAGCTTCTGCATCTGAAGTCTCGTAGGTGGTGGGCCCAGGAAGCTGGGCGAGCTGCCAAGCGATGATGGGGACGGCACCCCGGGGCAGCTCTGTGCGCCCCTGCCCCGGTGACAGATGCGGCCGGGGAGCGGCGCCCGCCAGCCTGTCCCTCGGCGGGGGCGGCCGGTGCGACCCTTTCCATCTGGTTAGCATCGGTCCCGTCTGGCTTTTAACAACGGAGCAGCTTTCTAAATTACTGGTAGGTAAATGATATTTTTCTGCCCAGAATGAGGAAAATGCACGTTTTATCTGGCTAATTAATCTGAGGGACAGAGCTAATGAGATTGTTGTGTTCTCCTTTCCCTTGCTCCTGTCAAAATGGCCATGTGGCATTTGTACCTCCAAACCTTTATCAAACTGGTTTATTTGCAAGCAATCAAGCTAGGAATATTGTAAGGACACGCCTGATTTTGTTCAGCATATCACCTTTATATAGAGCTAACAAACTAGGATATGGCGCTGCCTTTTATTGTCTTCCTATCTCTGTAAACTCTCTTTTATTAAAAAGAATAAAACTCTTAAATAAGCAAAGAGGAAAGGGCTTGGAAAATTCTGTAGGCTCCAAGGTGCTTCTCTTTTTTTCTGTGCAAGAACAAACACCACCAGTTCCCCCTTTCCCACGCACTGAACCTTTTTATTAATATGTCAGGAAACATGACTCAATCTGCATCTTTGTCAAGACACAGACAGGAAATTTAGGTGCTTGCATTACCAACTGCTACTGTTTGTTAAATTTCTTCCCCTCCGATCTTGATAGTTTAGGGCCTTAGCACAGGCTGTTTCTTTGAATATAGTGACTAATACAACAGTTAAACTTCCCTTGGTATTAAAGCTCCTTTGGCACGGTGGTGAGTTCTCCGTGAAGAAGATGATGCGTTGGAGAAAATGATGATTGGAGGCAAAGAGAAAAGAGGAAGGAGAAGGTCTCACCTGTAGCTCAGTGGCTGAGCTCTGGCCGAGGTGGCTGGAAGAGCTCAGACACTGTCCACAAGTGCCCATTTGGTCTCCGTCCCATTTCTGCAGTGACTGTGCCGTGCAGTCCTCCCAGGCCCTCTTCGGTGAGAGCGGAGACCAAGGTGCAACCCCAGCCGATGACCACCGTGTCCGCACGCGCGAGGCTGGGGTCAGGCTGCTGGTGGCGGGCGGTTCGCACAGGCGTAGCTTGTGCTCTGCCTTTTCTGCTAGCAGCTGCCTGGCTCGGGGGCACGTGCAGCCTCGTGGGCCCTGGTCGCTCACAGAGGCCATAGCCTCTTTTTTTTTTCTTTTTCTTTCTCCCCTCAAACAGTTGGCTCCTTGAAACTTTATGACTTTCAATCTCTGCTTTATGAAGACCCAGAACTCAACGTGGAAGCCAGATGCCTTGTGGCCAGGAAACGTCTGTGTCACCACCGACGAGCGTTGCAGAATATCAGTGGCTTAATAGCCAGGAGGATGAAAAATACTTTGTTTCACGTTTCTAAGCTTTTACGGTGTTCTTAGTACATTTTTTAAAATTTTCCTCAGAGGTTTAAATAATGACTGAAATTGTTTAGCTCAGGACCTGAGATCTTCTGGAAACTGCTGTTCTGGCAGTTCAAAGCACCTAACCAGGAGCAACAAACTCTGGGGATTTTATGATATTCTTAATTACAAAGATGTGTTCTCTTTTCCTGACCTTGCTGCACACGCTTTGAGCTATTGTAAGTGAAAAAGACACCCTAAAGGGATAACTAAAGAATTCCCTCGAGGGAGAAAAAGGAAAGGAACGCTGCCCGGGCGCAGAGCCCACGCGACGCGCGGGCCGCCCCGTGCCGGGCGCGGGGCGCAGGGCGCGGGGCGCAGCCCGGCCTCCGCCCGCTGCGGCTGGCCTCGCCGCCGTGACCGCAGCCGGCCCGGCTCGCGCCTCCTGGCGCTTGCTTTTGGTGACCTGCCAGGACGAGTTTGGGGGCAATAGGAAGGTGATTTATAGTCCCTCCCGCCAGCCGTACCGAGTGTGAGCTTAAACTTGCGACTGAGGCCCCCGGTTTTGGGGTAGGCTCATATCCAGTTCCCGAAGCGCTTTTCGCTCGGAGTGGCAGGCCTCCAATTCGGTTTCTATTTAAATGCTCACAATGAGGCAAATTAATTCTATATTTTAATATCAGAAGAGGAGAAGGACTATAACAGTGTTACCCAGAGCTGGCTGCTTGCCTGGGGCGAGTAATGTGACCAGGCCCAGCGCAGGCTGCAGTGCTGAACAGTCGCTCTCTGTTTCTCATGGGGTCTACAGCTTGCAAAAATAAAGCAAAGCAGGCTTAAAAATTAACCCCTATGTCCCTGTGCAGAGCCTCTTTAAGGCCGTCTTTCTCAGAAATGACCATCTCGGTTGTGCAGGCACCCGATGGTGTGAAACGTGAGCGAGCACAGCAGATCATCCCCTGCGGCGCAATGAAGAGAGCGCTGTCTGACAACAGTTTTATACAACTAATAAAACCAGCACACTTTTATTCGGCAATGCTGCATTAAAACATGCCAGAATAACATAGCTGTTCAGATTTGATTCCTGTTCTGCGTAGGACAAATTTCCTGTGCAAACGCTTGGGGCATCTTAGCATGGAAAGAAGAGTTTGGCCAAAACGATTTAATTTTTCTTTTTAATCTTTAAGCCGCACAACAACAACTTCCCCAGTTTTAGCCGTCCTTGCCCGCCGCAGCCCTCGCTCCCGGGCGCGGTGCCCGCGCGCCGCTGGCGAAGCGCGCGTCAGCCGGTCAGCGCGCCGCGCCGCGCCGGGAGCGTCCCCACGAGCGGCGTCCTGCCGTGCTGCTCGCTGGGCGCGGGTGCGATGAGGAGCCAGGCGGCCATTTCGCGGCGCCGGTGTAGCTGGGCGACGACAGAAGGAGAGCCCCGGCCGAGGACCCTGGCAGTGCCGCTGCAGCGCTGCGATCCCGTTTGGCGGCCGAGGTTATAAACCCACGGTTCTGAAGGAGGGATTGCCCCTGGGCCGCTAAGCCCCCCGCCCTGGTGCTATTCGAGCATTACCCACCGCCTGCCCTGGGAGAAGGCAGCCAGGTCTTCCTCAGCCCCTTGCAACTGCAGCTGGGAAGAGCACTTATCCTTTGTTTCTTCTTCTACTCCAGCCTCAGGCCACACATCCCCTTAAAAAGAAATTATGTCTAAATGTCGCATGAAAAGAAACAAAAACTTATTTCTTAAATGTCAATGCCTTTTCATTATAACTACTCCCCTGAAGGCTGGAAATCTCGGTACAGTAAAATACCACTTTTCAAGGCAGAGTGAGGCTGACTATCAGAAATTGTCATCCATTCATCCTGGGTACCATCATTTTCCACACAAGGTCAAGCAGGAAAGAGACTCAGGAAGAAAAAATTGATTGTCTTGAAAAAAAAAAGACAATAATCAAATAACTGAAGGAATTATTTATGGCACAAGAGAGAATGGTAGCACGAGCTGAAGGTCCTTAGGATCCTTATTTTTCAGTTTAGATCAGCGATCAAAATGGATGTTTAGAAGGTGCAATACTATGTATCTCTGTCCAGTCTATTCTATACATTAAAGTAGAAATACAAGTATAGTATGCACCTTCGCCTGAAGAGAAAGCAGATAACAGTGTTTAATGAAATCACTATGCTTGAGCAATAGGTTTTGAAGAGAAAGATTGATCCGGAGGCCAAAGTCTACCAAAGAATTGGGAAGTCTGGGTTTAGTCCCTGGCTAACAGCATTGCCAGTCTCTCACCTTTACCTAAGCATTATAGGCATTTAAGGATATGGACTGTCTGTTAAATTTGTTTCACAGACTTTATTTCAACTGAAACCTCATGATGTTGCAAGAATCCAACCATTTTCTACCTTTCATAATTTTGATCATGTCCCTTACCTGGAAAATGAATTGTCTCCTGTACTGCAGATTCTGAGATCTAACAGTACAAATGAGGTAGAGAATTGGACATGGTTTTTTATGTTTTTAATGGGCACCTTGATGTAGAATTTCTTAGTAGAAGATATTTTTCCCTAAATACTTGATTATCTTGAGATTATTACGCACTTACAAAGACATCAAACTTTTGCCTGTGTTGTTTCTGAAGGGAGACGATGGCAGCTGGTATTCTGGAGCACTGCTTTCCTGAGCGTGTGAGTTTTTATATCCTTCTAAAGGACTGTCAAGTAGATGTTATTGCTGATTGCTACTGTCTATTCTGGTTTCAGATTAATTCTGTAGTGCTCCATTTAATGTCAGCAGGTGGTTTGTGCTGAATAAGTATGGTTTGCCCAAGCAGATTTCTGGACCTACATAATTTTTTAAAAAGCTCCTTCCCCAAGACCTATTTAGTAGTCCCATCTAAATCATTAATTGTTAAGCCTCAGTCACCATACCATTTAGCCTGAATCCTGCCTCTCCAAACCAGTACCCTAGTCCTATGCCCCAACCTTCCAAGTCTCCGTCTCCTCCTCATGTTCTCACCCAGAAAGAAAATTACACTGGCAGTGAGCAAATTCAAAACAGACACAATCACATTCTTCTTTGCACAATGCAGAGGTAAATTGTGGAAGTCCTGGTCACTGGATGTTTACTGAAAGTTTACATGTGTTCGAAATTTAATTAGATTTGTTCTTGGAAGAAAAATCCATCAAGGGCTACTAAACCAAAAAAATACTACCTCTGTTTCAAGAAGTCTCTGGGCTGCTAATCCCTGGAGGCAGCATCATCCTGTTCTTATATTTTCCCTGAGCACCTGGTTCAGGCTGCTGGTTATGGCTTTATTTCTCCTCGGAGAGGGCACCTTTGCATCAACCTAAAGCAACCCTTATACAACAAGGATCCCAGCACTGCAGAGTTCTGCAGAACAGACAACGGAGCTGTGAACGGCTGTCTCATGTGGCATTAACTTAGCAAAGATCTGCTGCTCCATCATTAGTTTTATACATGGATTTTTATTCACTCCCAGCAAGTGGCTTGCATGTTGTCTGTTAAGGGGGAAAGAGAACTAACCCACCCTGTGGGTGCCAGAAGGTAATAGGCTTAACAGAGGGAGCTCCTGGAAAGGGCAGACACATGGTCCCTGGGGTGGTGCTGGGCAGGTCTTTGAGGTCTTGAAAAGTCACCTAAGCTACTTGTATCTAAGACAACTCTGTGAACACAAAGTCCACTGCTACTGCAGAGATATGGATGGTGAAAAAGCAGTCTCATGCTAGGTGCTCATACCTTCACCTAAATAAATGAAATGGGAAGGAGTTATTCAATCGATTCCAATCACGCACTCTCTGTGAGCACTGGTCTTAGGGTAAGCATCTACAACGATAAGTAAAGAGAGGGACACATTTTTGAGAAGGAGTTTCAGTGGGCTCTTCCTTAATACTAAATTCCAGTAGTGGCTCTAACTGAACAACACTCACATACATGTTGCTGTGTGCTATAGTCTGCTAGCCATGCTCTGCTGCAAAATATACCACCCACTTGCTAGCACTGTCTTGATGATTCATGGCCTTCCCCCTCGTGTTTTAACAGGCAGACCTACCAACACAGGGAGAGCAGGGGAGCCAAACTCCCACCACCACTCAGGGGCAGAGGAAGGTGCCCTAGTGTGATTGAGATTCCAAGCTGGTTTCTGTGGGGCTTTGAGCACCCACTGCTCACTGAAGGGTTTGATTTCTGTATCTCGGTATTTACAGCTGTCTATATTCAGTAGGAAAATGCCCTTATCATGGAAAAAACCCAAGGCGGGAGGCAGGGTTACTTGGGAAAGCAAACAGTGCATGGGCAAGGGAAGTTTCTAATCACAGGCCATCATGAAGCAATGTGTGAAGGATGCAGATCAGCAGGGAATTACAAGTCTGAACATGAGTGTTACATATCTCAAGCTGCGTATATGGAGAAAGCATCTTACACCTTACAAATCTGCAAAAGCAAGGGAAGAGCTGTGACTTCTAGAGGCGCTCAAGCCTTGCTTGGCCATGTCACAGAAGGGTTGAGGTTGGAAGTGACCTCTAGAGATCATCTAGTCCAAACACCCTACTCAAGCAGAGTCACCTAGAGCACATTGCCCAGGATCACATCTAGGTGGGTTTTGAATATTTCCAGAGAAGGAAACTCCACAACCTCTCTGGGCAACCTGTTCCAATGCTCTGTCACTCTCACAGGAAAGAAACTTCCTGTGTTTCAGTTTGTGCCTGTTGCCTCTTACCCTATCCCTGGGCACCACTGAAAATAGACTGGCCCTGTCCTTTTTAAACCCTCGTTTAAGATATTTATACACATTGACAAGATCCTCCTTAAATCTTCTCTTCTCCAGACCGAACAGGTCCAGCCAGCTCTTGCAGCCTTTCCTCATAAGATAGATGCTCCAATCCCCTAATCATCCTCACAGACCTTCACTGGACTTGCTCCAGTAGCTCCATATCTCTCTTGATGTAACCACATTTGTGCTTCCACTAGTTGATGAGTGAAGAAGCTGGCAGCAGCAAGCTGCTGTTGGATGCTGTCCATGCTGCTGAAAACACGGGCAGCCCTCTGCCTGAATGTTGCACTCACCAGTGCCCATGTTGAGCCCTCTGTGATCAGGGAATGAAACCAGTACTGTCTTGTGACTAAGCTGCTGCAGAGCATCCAGCTCAAAATCTTGGTGTAAAAGGTCCACATCCCTCAGTGGCCTTCTGACTTTGGTGAGCTGAGTTGGAGCACTATTTGGCTAATGTGGGAACCAGGAAAACTCAAAAGGACACTGTCTTTCAGAAAGCTCTTATTGCCTGAATTGAATGGTTGCATAACATCGATGTCTACAGGTCTGGGAATACTTTGGAGCCAGCTGTGGGAGCAGCTTCTCACTGTGAGCTATTCCACTCTCTTTTGTGTCTTACCTAAAATACATAAAAGCCCAAGTCCTTGAGATTAAGGTCAATTCAGAGCAACTTTTACCTTCACTTCTGTGACATCTAACCAAATGTCTTGACAGAAAGGTGGAGCAAGCAATGCTGGGAAGTGGTTGTAATGGCTAAAATGGCACAGTTACCTGTTTGTAAGGCAGTTCATAGTTGTGACCTGGGACCAGCAGTTTAGAAACAACTTTAGCACTGAATCAGCTCTGAGAAAGTCTAGGACTCAGAACTTAGGCTGTAAACAGCTCTGACTGCATGGCTCAAAGAGCTCTTTCCTCTGCCCCAAAACCAAAGGACAGAAAGACAAAAAAAAACAATCTCCCAGCACAGAGCAGGGGTCTGTCTCCTTGACAAACATCCCTGTGCTTGAACCATCATCTGCTCACAAGTCAGACGCAGAGGAGAGGTCTGAACAGCCACAGGTGGAGCGGGGAATTTAGATGCAAAGTGCTTAAAAGGCAAGGCTGTGTGCAATTTGCTGTTCCCTGCCAGCCTCCTGCTTCTCACTCTGCCTACAAGGCAAATGTAACCATGAAGACACTTGGCAGCCTTCCACATTGCTGTGTCATTTATTATTCAGTGGCAGCAAGCTGCCCACTGTCGATATGGCCAGTTGAACTAGCTGTCTTGTGGTTTTCTAGGATGAAAGAGTGCAGGGATGTCACTACTAGCCGAAGTGATAGGTGATCTTCTCTCTTCCCTCTTTGCTATACCCCAGTGCAAAGTATTGCCATGCTTTCTTGCTCTCCACTGCACATATCCTGGCATGTGGCTGCTACTGGCAAATCTAAACAAAGCTGTTGCACAGAGAGGGACCTAAGGAGGTAGCAGAGTGTGGGTAAAAGGAAGAGCCATCAGGCTGTGTTGTCAGAAGACTATAAAACTAATACACTGTTTTATATGGCCAGCTATCCACTTTTGACCTTAAGAAGTAAGAACTGACATGCTAAAGCAAAGCAGAGAACTCATTACCATAAGCATGAGCTCATTAGTAGCTTACTGATAATAGCTTGGCCACATACAGGGCAAAGGGCAGTGACACTAACATGGCTTTGGAGGGACCTGAGTGACTGGCATCTCATCTGAAACACTGAGCCCTCAATTCCCCATATACACTAGTGCTCTGAGTCTGCTATGCATCAGGTCCCATGCTTGCTCAGCTAAGTCACCTCGCTGAATTAACAGGGCTGCACAGATGAATAAAAATCTGGACTTCAGCATGCCTGCATTGTACAGTCAGTCCTTGGAAATTGCACTTGAGCTAATATGCCAGCTGTCCTCAGAAGGTCAGAGATCTGGACATGAATAGTTGTGATTGTGACTTAACCCTTCCACGAGTACTTAAAAATATTTTAAATAGCTTACCAGCTCCTGGAGCTCTCATAAGAAAAAAAAAAATAATGAAATTCCTTTTGTGTAACCACATGTTCAAGACAAGAGTGGAGAGGCCCTGAGGCCCTGCATTTTGCACTTGACTCTACTATTGACTTCTCATGTTTTCGGGCAAAACATATAAATCGAAGTTATTTGTTAATTTGTGGCATTCAACTGAAGAAATGCACAGCTTGCATATCAAAATTACTGAGCAGTGGAACTCACTAATTTTGTTCATTTTTTCTTGACTATAGCTGTCTGGCTTCTCTTTGAATCAGGCCTAGCTAGTCCACAACAGTGACTAGAAATGGAGGCATCCAGAATCAAGGCTGATTTTCAATAATGCATGTTTTAATCTGTATTAATCTCTGTACTAGCTTCCGTATCTGTTGAAAATGAGTGATTATTGCATGTTAATGATGTGGTAAATTCCTAGAGTTATTACATTTGAATAAGAAAATAGATTCTTAAATCGTGTTGTTTATGTTAGAGGAGAAAATGATGATGGAACCAGGCATCTCTTTGCTATAGCCCATTAGTTTGCCTTGTTTCCCAGAATGCCAGGGAACACAAACCACAGGACGGAGGCTTTTCACTTACAGCTCCTAGGCTGTACCACAGCTCCTTTCTGGCTTTGGGCACTTGGGTTTTCTCCTTGCATGAACCCAGACATCCCCTGTGTGCTGGTGGACCCAGCCAGGGCTCCCACCCAGAGCTGAGCATTCAGCAGTGCACTCAGTTGCAGCAGTTCAGATGTTGTCAGTGGCTGCTATATCATTTAAACTCTCCCAAAGCATGCATTATGCTGCACCTTTCTGAACACTTTTGCGAAGTCAAAAGCAACCGGGTTGCTCATATCTGAACGGGAGTGGTAAAAAGGCAGTGTAAACTTTAAGGATCCTTTGAATCTCACAGACCTGGTAAAACCCTCTGGATAATCTCAGAATATTACTGTTTCTATACTTGTACAACTAGATGGTTACAAATAGTGTGGTGTATATCTAGCATTATGGACTGATTTCCTTCCTTTTCCTAAATATAAGCTTTCATCTCCTAACACATTTACCCTCTATGAAAAGGAAGCATTTATTCCATCATTTTGGCTGAGTTTAAAGTGAAACATGTTTGTCATTACCAGTTATTTCCAGTGATGCCACGTTCCTGTATTTGAGCCTTTTCTCTGGGAGGCTTTTCAGTTCTCCGGAGTTTGTTCTTGCAACCTTACGTGCATTGTCCGTGTGCACAAATATATGCTGTTAGTCAGAATCCAAGGTGGAGAAAAAGCCTTGTTTTCCTATCCAGGTCTTTGATCAGCCAATGCCCTGCCCTTTCGCTTGGGGTAACATCTGTTACTAGCCTCCAGCAGACAGCGTTTGCTACCCCTGCTTTTCTCATAACCATGACGCTGTGGGGTTTTCCCACTGTGGGGTTAGTCACCTGTTTCGGGAATCCTGAATGTCACCAAGCAGGAATAGGGTTCCTTTGTTTGTGGGAACTACATTGCATTTCCAAGGAAATGCTAGGCCTGGCTTGAAGCCAATGAACATCTCTTTTTGAGAATACCTTAAATCTCCCCTTTTCTCGCTTGCATACCCCATATTCCCTGCAGAGGCTTCTGAACTCATCCGGTGGGATTCTCACTGCAACATACATATTCTGCATTCTGCTGGGATCAGTGTTAAAATGTACTTATTTCAGTGAATAAGACATCAGGATATTGACTGGAGACATAAGTCGATGTCACTGTTAATTTGTGTATCTCATTACCCTACTCAGTCAGAGCACTCTAATTTCACTGGGAAATGTTGCCATAATTAGGATCCCAGATTTTTTGAGAAAAGGGAATAGAAACAAAATAAAGACATTCAAGTGGAATTGGCTCTTAGCTTCTGAAAAAAGCAGTAGTTTACATTTGATTTTTCTGTTAAGCCGGAAGACCTGTGTTCTCAACACATCCTTGGTTGCTTGGAAGTAAGTTCCAGATCCAGACCCAGAGTAGCTTGTACTTACCTCCAATACATTATTTCCATCTGCACAATAAGATATGGGGAGAGGCCCTTCTGGAGATCCAAGGCCCCACAGAGGTGGTGGTGTGCATGCACAAAGACCATGCCTGCTTGCATTTCATGGCTTTGTCACTCCTGAGTGGATGCAAACCACCGCTGAAGCCGTACATCGATGACTTGCAAGGCACCGAGCCTGTTTTCCCACCCTCTTGGGTGAATAGGTGTCTCAGCTGTGTTCAATGTTGCTTTATTGCAGCTCTCTGATGCAGGGTCGGCTTGCACCCAGCCTGCTCGCGGAGCCACAGTTAGGAGCACCCATGTGTGCAGGGGGGAAGGAAGGTCTGCTGGCACAAGTGTGTGCAGATCAATTTAGAAATCAGAGCATGAAGCTCTGGGTACAACTTACGTTATTGTTTTTTTTTAAAAAAAACAACCAATTAATCAGAGTTTCCAGACAGTGCCTTCAGCTGAGACAGTGCTGGGGAGCCAAGAGGTCGTTAGCCCCATGGTACTGCTGCTTCCTTGCACAGTGCTGGAGCTTCTTGTGTGTCTCGTGCAGCCCAGCCAGTTTCCCCAGCTCCCCATGCCCCATGCAAGAAGTGGTGGAGCAAAGGCAGGAACAGGAGCAGCGTTTGCGCCAACGCCAGGGACTGGCGAGGAGGACAGCCTGAACCTTGCTGGCCCTGTGCTGAGGTGGAGCCCAGGGCCTCCTCAAGGAGACTGGGCTGCCTGCAAAGCAAATGCAAAGCTCCTTTGAGTACACTGGAGATCCTTTTTACTCCCTGCATGTGCTCATAGATTCTTTTTCTCTTTTCCTTGTTGATTTTGGTGCAGCATTTTGCCCTGTGGCAGTGGGTTTTCCTTTAATAAATACTGTGAAATTGCCTTGAGTGTTTTCAGTGCATCAATGGATTTGTGCCTCCCAGAGTACAAATGTGTCTGGCCTTTTCAGAAGTTTGTTTTACAGCAGCCCTCTGAAGTTACAAGCAGTGAGCAGGAAAAGGGAAGGCACATCTTGTTTCCTCCCTCCTAAGCTCTTTATTCTAACATTCATTCACCGTTCACTGTTCACCGTTGTAATATTAAAGCTCAACCAGATAAACCTTAACTTGGAGTTTTCAATAGCTGCCATTTGCCTAGCACAGAGAGCAGCTGGAGAGAGAGAGCAGGAGGGAAAAAGCTGTTTTCACTTCCCTATATGTGTGAGAGATATTCAGCATTAAAAAGCAGAAAACAAGACCTGGCCTGAAAGAACTGGCATACAGGCAACAGCCTGGCAGGGACGCGACAGAGCCGGTAGCACTGGCCTGTAACAGATAATCTCCTGATACTATTACAAGCAATGCCATTATGACTGTCAGCTTTAATTAAGTACACTCTCATTCTGTGTCCTTCTAAATGTTGCTTTAGGGCCACTATTAATTCAGTGCCTGGGCAAGTTTCATCAGAAGGCGTTTTTTACGTTATTGAAATCAGGTTTTAATCAGTCAGCTGTGGGAAGGCCAACTCAGTATTTTTGTTCTTGCAACAGAGATGACTTTTTGCAGAGAGTTAGTGGCCCTTATCCACCTAGCAGTGGGACAGGTCTTTCACCCCTACCTTCACCTGCCATCCTGCCCGCCTGCTAGTGCTGGTCCCAGGGGACACGGCTGCTGCAGGGGCACGGGAGCAGAGCCCCTCGTGCTCCTGCAGGCAGACACGAGCTATGTGAAGGGTGCCAGCAGCCCTGGCAGGCTGGGCGGCCTCTCCAAGGCCTCAGACATCGCAGAGCCCCTTCATGCAAAACCTTCCACAGAAGTCTGCAGCATTTGGCATCTTCCTGCCAGTGCCTTTGGCTTATTCTGCAAATGTGAATTATGCATTTGCATGTCTCTGTTCTGTGGGGACACCAAGCACTGATACAGCCCCGTGTTTTATTCATCACAAAGAACTGAATCCTATTACATTAAAAATCAAGCATTAAACTGCATTATATGGAAATGTAGGGGATATCTGCCTTTGTATAGACATATCCACTTATTCATAAGCTATGTAGGGTGCCAGATAAAGGTACAAATAAAGGAAAATTAAGTTACTTGCCTGGTCTTGTTCAGTAAACTGGTGGCTGAGTCAGGAGAGGAGCTGAGATTTTATTCTCTGTTGCTTTACGTATAGGAGCTTAGAACCTCAGTCCATGTTTAGGTTTATGTTTCTAAATTTTAAGCATCTTTCCTGCAGTATTTTTTACTAACACTTGGAGAAAAAGCTGTTTGTGGCCTCTTTTTTATTCTTCCACCCAGTTCTTTTCTAAAATAATCAAATGACTTTCTCAGTGTCAGAGCTGAACTACCCCTTTCCAAGAGGAGCTAGGTCCGGTTTGAGCAGGCACTTGGCCTCCGCTGAGGTGCAGAGGGGCCACTCTGTCATTTGGGCCCTCTGAGAGCCCAGGTGCGCTGTACTGCCCGAGAAACCTTGGGCTTGCTTCATGCACATCCAGCCTGCATTACTTGCCAGCGTGAGTAAGTTGTTGCTTGTTCTTTAAAGTACCAAAGAATCAGCTAGACAAAAAAATCTTTACAACTTAATTTCCCAAATCCCAAAGACTGGCCTGGCCGTTCCTCTTCCAGAGTCTGTCTTTTTGTTTGTGCCAGACGGACTCTCAGTCTCTAATTCTAGCCAAGGTTACAGTAGGAAATTTACCCTTATCATCATCGTAAAAGAGCTGCTTTTCAGAACAACATAGTCTGATTTGAAGATAGTTACCCATTAGTGACTGCCTTATTGCTTAGCTAACCCTTCTTCTTCTGGTAGTGATCTGACCTCACATGGACAGGCGAGTGTGGACGCTTGGAAAATATCCAGAAGGCAGGTGGAGGTTGTCACTGTCCATGGCGCTCAGTTACGGAGGAATGGCTATAGCCACTGAAATCTGCGAGACCATTGGAGGGCTAATGGCTTCAATAAGGTTTAACCCATCTCTGAAGGAGAATGGCAGGGAGAACAGGGACTTTACTGAAAAGCTTTAGTTGGACAAACAGAGTAGTCTTCTCTCAGATTAGATCAATCTCTGAAGAACCAAATACTGTATATCCCTAAAAGCTATTTAAATATTCTATTAACAGCATCTCCTTGTCCCTTGTAGTGTTCCAGTCATCCTGCCTGTTGGAGCTAGACAGAAACTTTGAGGGAAAGCACCTTAGTGAAAAATGTATAGACAGATACACAGAAGCAAGCAACAAAAGGGAGGGCACATACAGGATCCACCAGTGCAGCACTGAGTTTGGCATTTTAGTAGGCTGCCCTGTGTCAGCACAGACTGGATGATCTGGGCTTTGCCTCCAAAACATCTCTACAAAAGGATTGTATAGTTGCCACCTAGTAGTCTGACGTTTCCCTTGTTTAGCCCCTTTCTTTTCTTTATTTTTCTTTTTTTTTTTTAATGTTACTCATTGTAAGCCAATAGAGTGGCTAAAAACTAATGTAGAATTAGAGTCAATGTAGGCAGAATTTGGATGGAAACCTCTTTTATGTCCCCAGCTGTGAAGCAGGAACTGTGATTAAGCTCTTCATTTCATGGGGAGATAGTACAAACAGCTCAGTTGTTTGA
Source organism: Rhea pennata (assembly GCF_028389875.1). Lineage (NCBI taxonomy): Eukaryota > Metazoa > Chordata > Aves > Rheiformes > Rheidae > Rhea > Rhea pennata. Next base: position 53,091,735 of record NC_084667.1, read on the forward strand.
AAGTGAAAAGCTATGTTAAAGGCCTAAGAACTATTTTATTACTGTACTTATATGCTAGAACTTGTTCCATTTCATAAAGTACCCGGGAGACAAATTGACATTTCAAACTTCAGAGAAATTAGAAAAGACGATGTCAGAATAATAAATCTAAAATATGACCTGAATCTCTCATAGATACATCATGTATAGTAAGAGCTCATTCTGTATTTCTTGAGAACTACTGTTTTCAGCAGTGCAGAGATTAGCATACAAAGATAATCTTGCAGATTTAGGAGTGACTTGTTTTTTAATTCTGCATTTGTAACAGTGACATTGTGGTTTGGGTGAAGTATCCAGGCAACAAGCCAGTCTTCAAGATTAGCAGTATTATACCTGTCTAAACAAATAATTCATGCACACAGCTTTAATGAGGCTGGTGCTAGGAAAAGTGAACATTAAAAAATTAATTAGGATATGCTTTTTAAAATACATTATTCCTTTTCGCTGTTGGTGTATCACCTGCAATACACAGCATGGTTCATGGGAGGCTGCAGCCAGATCTAGTTACAGAACATCTGCTGAAAAACAAAGTGTGAGTGTCCTCCACAGAGCACTGCTGATAGGAGATTTTATGCAGAAGCAATAGTTTTGAGTCTTTACATGCAGTGACTCTTGCATAAGAGTGTGGAGGTCACTGCAGTGTATTACAAGAGCTGATGATGGCGGCTCTGATCCTGCAAACTTCTCAGGGTTAAACAAATTTAATCCTAGGTAACTATTTCGATCCAAATGGAAGTAGGATCATATTTTGAGTTGTACCCTGTGAAAGGCATGTGGAGAAGCACACTTTGTCTCCCAGAGCATAGTTTTAGTATTGGAGCACTTCCACTAACAGTAATTTCCAGATGCAGGAATGCCACCTACCCCTACATGAGAGCCAGCAAACACAGATGTTCCCAGACAACGGACTTGTTTAAAATGGTAGCAAAACTTCCTCTCAGTTCACTTTTCACCTGGGAAGGAGCTTCACAATAATACATTGCATTCAGTACAGGAGAGTATTAGCTTAATAATAGCCGTATTACAAACAGTGTAGGCTTTGGTTGTGTTAGATAAATTTCATCAGATATGGGTTCAGATATGTGTAAGAAAGTATAGATAATCATTCAGATTATTTTTAGCATACTTTCTCAGAAGCATTTTAGTATGTTTGTTTGACCAAAAGTGTATATTAACAATTGAATTTAAAAGAATTGTTGGGCAAATATGCCTTGGTGAAGTCTGTACAAGCTGCAAAAAGTGGCTGAATTCAAGCGACCTTGCTTTTGAAAGCCAGTAAAGTTCCTATGTACCTTTGCGTTCCTCCAATTAATTTCACAGATGCTCTTAAAGAAAAGGGATCCATAATTTAATTAGATAGTCCTTTTAGCTAATTGTGATATTTACTCTATATGGAATGAAAAAATAATGAAAGTAGATGCGTATTGAAAAGACCATACTCCAAAAAATGAAGTGACTGGGCTGCATTCATTATCAGTGTAATTGCATTTAACTCAATAAGGTTACAACAACATTGCACCTGAGCCACTGGATCTCAAAACTCTTAATGTTTAAAGTTTACAGTGAAGATAATGATTGGGATGCAAGTATAAAAAGCTGCTTCTGCAATTGTTTGGAGGATTTTGCATAAGCAAAGCCCTTTGGCACAGTTATTCAGATGTGTATTTCATAAAGGTTGATAACATGCCCACCCAGGGCCATTGTGCATACACAGAAGTGTTCCTGCTGGGAACAACCATTTTTATCTATAGAGAGATGCATCCTGCTTTGTAATCACAAGCACAATGTCCAGATAAAAGCCATATCTTATAATACATATTCCATGCAGGTGTCCTAATAAGGAACATTGTTAGTTTTACATGGAGTGTTTCAAAACCAAATTTTTCTCAGATCTTTAGATATGAGTGCTGAAGAGGCTTAGAAACCCCAGTCAAATCTGAATTTTGTAATTCAAGTAACAGGTTCATCATCTTGGCATGAAGCTTGGAGACGATGTGCTCAGAGCCGAGCTATATTTCTCTACAGCCTAGCCCTTGTCAATGGGACCTGCCAGTGTGCCTCTCCCCACAAACCTCTGATGCAAAGACCCTTGTGGCTTTTCAGGGATGTGCACAAGTATCACAGGCACTTTCCAGGCTGTAGATCCCTGGGGACAACAGGTTTCTTATATTCACTCACTTAAATCAGTATCATTACCTCCACAGAAGTAATGTATTTTGTTTTTACAGAAGGCAAGCTTGAAGATAAAGAAGGATTACAAACCAGATGAGAAGGGAGGTCCTTGATTACAACTGGAAACCAGGTTACCAGGGGGTGGTGTGAAACAACAGACTGCTATGTCAGATTGTGCTCAGCTCTTGGGTTCCTGTGAATATGATGAGCTATAACACTAAGTTTCATTTTTGGCTGTCACTCAAGGATCGTGAGACACCTCGACTGTAGGACCTGGAAGAACTACTCAGATAATTAGTGCTTTTTCACAGAGTGATTTTCCCTGGCCATCTGTGGACTTATACCCACCCCAGGGTGAGAAAGAGCAGCAGACCTTTTTCTCTCTGGGTTTTCAAACCCTGTGCATTCTGGCTTCCCAATACAAATGTCATATATATAGTCTTTCCCTCCGCTGGAGCTTCTCTAAATTTATACCCCTACACTATTTCTTCATGAGCAAATTCCTTCAAGCTCACATGTCCAACACTTTTGTAACTGTCAATATTTTCTAAGTGCTGAGACTTATTTGTTGCATTTTTATCCACTCAGCCTTCCAGGCTCTAGGTTGTTCTTGATGCTCTAGAGGGTCCATACCTGACAAGTCAGTAGTATACTTGACACGTGTAGTGCTCAGATCACCTCTTCTTGCCTCCTTCTCTCCACAGTGCACACAGGGACACGTGTGCACACATACATACTTGTATGTCATCAGTTCTCAGGGTTCCTGGAACCACATCTGCACTGAGATGGTCTCACATTTTTTATCTTTTACAATTCACCTATACACACACACACACACACACACACATATATATTTGCTTCTCTCCACCTTTATTTTACCATATCAAACTGAGGGAAGCATAAAAACACTGGTTTCCAATTTTTCTTGTCAAGCACTCTAAATAATTAGCCCAGTAGGAAAGAAGCATTGACTACTACTACCTTGCTGGCTGCTGCTTGCTGGAAATCATGATTCTTCTTCAGTACTTTCCAAAAGTAGGTACCTTCCTCGAGGAGATGGTCCAAGATCTGAAGATCAAGCAAGTAGAGAGTCCCCCTTGGCCTGAGTCAGGCACTCAAGCTCAGGGGACAGTCTCTAGACAATGCTTTACTTCTCACTCTCAGACACCTAACCTCCCACTCCATACACCTGATAGCCTCCCCTTATGTTCTGGATTTCATTCTGGGGCCAGGATAGAACAAGAAACTCCAAACTACCTACTTCACTGATGTGTAAGTCACATTTAGCTCTGAGTCTAAAGATAGACAGATGAGTTGCTTTGGTAAGGATTGGATCTCACATAGTTTTGTTTTTTCTTGCGTCTCTTATGTTAATAAAATAATTGGATTTCTATTGCAAGGCATTAACATGTTATCTTTCCTAAGTCCTGTGAGGAGATTTGAGCAGGGCATAGGGAAAGGGTCAATGGCACTGCAGTCTACTAAGATAATGCAAATATCCAAAGGAGAAAGTAGCACTCTGGAAAGGTAATGATCCAGCAGAGGCCAAAACATTCACTGTCATTTTTTTGCTTCAAACTTCCTAAAAAGATTAAGTATAACCAGATGTTGAACATAATTACAATGAATAACAAGAAGATTGGAACCATGGAGCGGAATAAGGAAAGAGGAGCTTAAATAATATTTAGATAAGCTAGATGTGTTCCAGCCTGACGAAAGAGATAAAATTCACCTGTAAGGGCTTAAGGACCCTTCCAAAGCCATTTCTGAAGTATTAGCAATTGCTTTTGAGTAGCTGGGAAATAAGAGGGTCAGGAGAGGACTAATGGGGGAACACTTAGTACCTGTCTTAAAAAAGAAAGCCAAGGAATTTAAATAAATCTGTCTAACTTTAATTCTTGCAACAAAATTTTAAACCATCAATTTATAATCAACCACAGGTTGGTCAGTTGATACGAAACACACTGCATGGTTTTGGCAAATTATGTCAATCATCTGATTTATTTTTTCCTCTTTGGTCTAGTGGTTAAGGGGGAAAGAGATGTAATTCTAAGAAGGCTTTGGATACTGTCCTGCAAAGCATTCTCAGCTGTGCACCAGCAAAATGTTGTCTAGACTTTACTGTGAGAGTACAGTACAGCTACCTGATAAACTGGAATAGTGGGCTGTGTGGTTAGCCCATATCTGACCAGTGTGTAAACAAACAGGTTGAATGCAGAAAAGGAAGTGAAGTTATAAGACATCTGAATAAAGCCAAGCTATTACAGCTAGCAAGATTTTTGGAAGATAGGCTTATTATTTAAAATGATCTTGATGAATAAGAAAAGTGCTCTGAAATCCTCAAGATGAAATTCAGAAAGGAGAGGAGTGAAGTAGTGCAAGCACAGCTACATAAAATGGGAGAAGAACTGGGAGATCTGCAGAGAAGGTTCAATGGAAATAGCAGCAACAAACTGAATCTGAGATGACATTTCAAAAAATAAAAATGAAAACAACTGAAAGCCCCTGGGCTGGAAATTAGAAGAACATTTGTATCAGAGAATGAAATTCTGGAACAGTATTCAAATAGAAGTGAATGTGTCTGGAAATCCTGATTGGATTCAGGATGGAAGTGGATGTAATTCTGGAAGCTGATATAATTCTATTGCAGAAGTCTGCAAGAGCAAGGAACCAGACTGGGGGACCCAGGAGCTTCCTTGTTAATGTCTTCCTCATTCTTCTCTGTAAGATACAGTGGTGGTTACCCTGTTCTCAACACCTTGGCTAGAGCTGCTCTGTTCAGCCCTGGGAACCCCACTTTCAGGAAGGTCTAGGAGATGGAGAGAAATTCAGGACATAGCAACAAGAATGAGAAGAGATACGGAAAAACATGAATATGAGGAGAGGTTTAGTTAATTTACAATGGAGAAGTTTAGGGAGCAGGATGAGGAACTGGGATAGCAAATGTACAGGATAGCTATAAAGTAGGCAGTGATCAGTGTTTCTCTGTATCTCCAGCTGAAGCAAAAGAGACTGAAATTAGAAGACAACTGTAGAAGAAAAATATTCAAAATATAAAAACAGCTAAATATTCAGACTCACTCCTTTTTGTATAGGACCCCACTGAGCAGAAATTTTCACATATGTTAGCCACACGTTTGTCAAGGAGGGCCTGGGCGTACCTCCTCCATCAGGAAGGATTTGCAGTGCATAATCCACTCTGAGACTGGGGACAACTTTGATGGTCTTTGGGGTGTGTGTTCAGCCTCATGTTTCTGTGAGTGAGTTGTGCTAAAATAAGAGCTACCTGGACATGTAGCTGAATATCCACAATGGTGCTAATATGAGACATCTCAGTGAAGCAGGAGGTGAATACTTCCTCTGATCCCCAGAGCTGCACCAGATGGTATTTTCTTGATGTTTTCTCATGCCCCAGAGGTGCACAAGCAGTAAAAATCCAATACAATCTCAGTCCACAGCCCTAGTAACATAGTACTTCTTTCATCATTTTCTTTTAGACAGAGATTGAAGAAATCTTGTCTTGGAAATCAAATCCAGAGCCATGTCACACTGTACAGTCCTGCCCAGTAGCCCAGTGTCTTTTTAGTTTGTGGTCCTGAAAAGAATCTTCTTTAAGGTATATAATTGGCCATGAAATGAGAGAGAAAGAGGTGATGAGTGTGAGGAAGAGGGCACAGCAGGTCTGCCCACTGTCAGAGTGCTCTGCCACTGCCCTGTGACCTCAGGCAAGATAAATTGCTGCACAGAAGCTAAAGCATGAGAAACAGAGGAAGAACCCAGGATTCAACAGTTAATGACTGCCATGGAAAAATAGTATTACTGTTTGCAGGACTAAAACTTCAGTGGGTGTTAACACCAGACTTCAGAGTTTAATGATCTCTGTTCACGTTCCTAATAAATAATTGTCTTAAATTAGCCTACACTGTGACACTACTGACTTGCTGGAGCCTTTGAATGGGCTGATGAATGTTCTCTGTTAATGTTAACGACTGCACGCAACCTTGCTGCTCCCCTGAACCAGTTGTTCATCACTGCCAGCTTTATCCCCTTCCAGACCACTGCTTACCTGACAGTCAGGGCCATTGCTCCATTGCTACTGGAGTATTTCTAAAAAGATTATTCTGCAAATTATTCAGAGGTTATTAAGTGGAGGGTGAAGCAGGCACTGGCCCTCTACTTTGAGCTCCCTGATACTGCAAGAATGTTCATGTCACACAAGAAAATGTAATTTGTCCTTCCACAGCACTTATAATCTTGCAGGCTTTGAGGGAAGCTTTCAGCTCCAGCAGATGTGCTTTGTTTGGCATAGATGGAAGTTTTCTACATTTTAGTCAAGGGTGTATTCAATAACCACAAGTTAAACACATTTTTTCTGCCTTTTCCTGCCACAGACTGTATCATAAGGAAAAAGGTAAAAAAAAAAAAAAAAGTGCCCAGCAGATGTACAGGTGGCATGTCAGTGGCAACTGCAGGCAAACACAGCTACATGTGCATGCAGACACTGCAAATGCATGTTCAAATACAGACAGGTTTTTGCCTGAAGAGCTTGGATTTTCTTCTTGTCTAATTAACCTCAAGGGTTTTTAGAAATAGAAACTGATTCATAAGGAACATGGGCTCTTCTCTGAACAAGCTGCTCTACTGTGCTTTTACTCCACACTCACCATTTTGTTGAGAAGCAGGAAAATCCTCCGCAGTACTCTGCAGGGCTCTGCTGCAGTGACTCTGCTTCTGCATTGGTTTTATTTTGCCCAGATATATAGAGCTAAATCATAGGTGGCTGTAAAGGTATTAAAAAAGAATTGATGAAGAAAGGCAGAAACCACACATCAAAGAAGATGCACATAGATATGACAGGAGGTGAAACAGCGATGGGATTGAAAGCAGGGAGGAATTTGCTCTCCTGGCCTGAGTGGGATCTCCTTCAAGACCTAAATCTAGGGTCAAAGAAGGATACAAAATCCTCTGGGATTTCAGGAGGGAAGGGGCAGAGACAAAGGAGGCTGGTAAGCAGGAAAGGCTCCCTTTTCTGCAGACTGACCAAGCTGCCTCTCCTGACTCAGTGGCTGGAAAAATTTTGGAGCTCTGTGAGCAGTGGAGGATATTCAAAGCCTAAATATGAGGCTCGGTAGGCTTTATACCCTTGTGTGGAAGAATTAGAGGCACTGCTTTTGGGTCACTTTAATCAGCTGCTGTCTTGTCTTCTTGCTAAATACAGGCAAAGAAAGCCATTCTCTTACTGTGTTACCTGAAGCAAAAAAAAAAAAAAAAAAAATGACTGTGCTTAGAAACCACTGCAGCCTCTGTGCTTCTGCTTGCTCTCACTGCTCTAGGCCCTGGAGCAGATAAATCAGCTGATTTCCCCACGATGGGATTTGATAAGATATTTGATAAGTCTCCCCCACTGCAGGGCTACTGCAGGTCCAGGAGAGTAACGGGACCTGGTCAGATGAAGCTTCCCATGTTGGGAGAGTAACACAGCAGCCTGTGTTGATAAAGCTTCATGAGGGACTCAGAGAGGGGTCATTACAGTTCCCACAAGCAGAAAGCTCACCTGCCTGTCCAGCTGTGGCATTTCTACAGGATGTCAGTGGGCATGCGGATAAAAGGGGTTTGGTGAATGCAATAGATCTAGATTAAAAAAAAAAAAGTTCCTCTGCTCTATTAAAGAATCCAGGTTATCATAGGACAGGACAAAGGACCCTCCCTTTTGTGGGCTGAAAACTGGCTAAAGGAGAAGCCAAGCTCTAATGGTCACTTTTCAGGAGGGAGCAGAGTGAGCAGCTGGGTCCCCCAGGAATCTCTGCTCAGATTGGTTTTATTCATCGATGACCTGGAGAAGGAAGAAAGCAATGAATTCTCCAGGTTGGCAGGTGATAACTGAGGTCTTTTGGGTAGTCAAATGTCACGCTGATGTCAGTGAACTGCAGCGGGACTTCACAAAGCTGGTGAGTGGAAAAAAGGTGGCAGATGACCTTCAGGGTAGATCATGTAAGTAATGCAGCCAGGGAAAAAATAACCTGTGAGAAGCAATTGAAATGATCCATGGAATGGAGTAGCTGTCTAATGAGGAGAGATTGAAAGGCTGGAACACTTGAGGTTAGAGAAAAGAAAGCTAACGGAAGATTTGAACGATGTTTACAGAATCATGAAGGTGCTGGATGAGGTCAATGCAGAACTGTTATTCCCCAGATCCTGTAAAGACAGGGGAACTCTACATAACTAGTTGGAGTTGTCATTAAAGCAGATAAGGTGGTTCTTTGCCCAGTGGGTGGTGAACCCCTGAACTTGCTGCTGTGGGAGCCAGCAGAGGCAGTATCAGCATGGACAAAAGGGGACTAGATATATCCAGGGACAGCACATCCAGAAACAGATACTAACATACCAAAAAGAGAAGGCAGGAAGGTTCCTAATCCATTGATTGAGGATGCTGGGAAAGCACTGCACAGAGCCCCTGGGCTCACATACTTTTCCCTAGTAACTTCTCCTATTGCCACTGTGTTTTTGTGTCTGCTTTTAAATTACCAAGGGAGAGTGTGAGCTCAAAACCTGCTGCCAAAATTCCCACGTTTGGGTAAGCACACGCTAAATGCAAGGGTGAGTCTTACTAGGCCCTTGTGATTCACCCCTACCAGAGAGGATGGAGACAATGGCTTGGCCACATGGACAACTTGTCTGAGCACTAGGGTATTTCTTAAGGACTGCGCTTATGATACAGCTCCCTCCTTTTGAGGAAATGTTAAGTCCTTGGTCTCCAGACATAGCAGCCTAGAGACACGGTCCAGCCAAAGTAGCTACATCAGGTTTATGTGACTGCCCCGTTCACCTCACACAGACTTCTTGCTTATCATGATGGGAACCAGCAAGCAGTGAGTCCCTAGGAAGAGATTTTCAGAGAGACAAAAAGAATCCAGATATCTTCACTGTGAGAGTAAAATCTCCTCCAAATAAGGGATTTAGCCTTATAGTGCTTTTACTTAATGCGACTATTGGCTGATTTGTTCCTTCATTGAAAGAGGCTCAAATCAAGTCAAATTCCTTTGGTTAAAAAGCAATCTACCCTTTCTTCCTTATTTTGATAAATAAATAGCTCAAAATACATCTTTCTGGATAAATTCAAATGCATAGTGCTGACTAAAGGAAATCCACATTTATTTAATAAGAAGTCGAGAAAAAATCTGTCTACAAGAAAAGAATTAAGAAAGGTACAAGAACTCTTGATAATAAATGCAAGAGTACAACAGACCCTGTGGATTTCCTGATGTTGTGATCTGTCTTACCAAAGAAATATTGGTTTAGACATGCCAACATGTCCCCCTGCTTACCTTGACACTGCTATTCCCAAGACCGACTCTAGCAGATCTGATTGAAAACGCTGTCTAGAATTCAGTTGGTGTAGGATTTTACTGAGAAAAGCTGCTTGCCTGTCTTCACCTAGCGGACAAGCTTCTGTCTTCACATACTGGGCAAGCTTTAAGTCAAAAACAGCAAATTTTATTCTAGCAGATGTTTTAATTCGAAGATAGCAAGACTGAGAATACAGTTACCACAAAAGGTAACTTTGGAAGACTTAGTCTGGAAGCTCCCCAGCATCCGAATGTCACCCAGGATTTTTCTGAGTCTCTTTCAGCTGCAGAAACCTGGGGATCAAGCCAGAGGTACATGCTTAAGGAGTGCTGGTCGTAGAGCATGCTGACACTGTTCAGGTTTGCTGGGGCAGCTGCTGTGAAAGTATTTGGACCGGGCACATTTTCAGTGACAAAAATGCTGAAATCTAGACCCCATGGTAGGATTGTTGGAAGAGACTATAAAAATCCAAGTTTTGTTAACTCCACTGCTCACAGAACAGTTTGTTCAGTCAAAATGTGCTACAGTAAGCAAGCCCCTTCTAGAGAGGCACATCATAGACAACTGGGAGACAGTTGTCCTTATCAGAAAATCTCTGGTTATCTGGTGTGAGCCTGGCAAGACCCATTGGTCACTAAATCATATTGTTTTCACTAATTCTGTTTCCAGTCCTGTCATTACTGAATTTCACTTCATGCACATTCTTACTTGCTCTACAGTCAATACCAGGCCAGCAGCCACCTAGTTACCCAGATGCCATTTTCCTAGTGTCTGTAATGCAGTCTTGTAATTTCATATAAACTGTTTGCAATTAGAAAAGGTAAGTGAAAAAAATAATTAACATCAATCATAGAATAAAAAAAATCAAGTTGTGGCTCCCTGAGGCTTTGTAATGTGCACTGCCTAAAAAGCTTCAACTCCTTTGCTATTGAAAGACATTGACATGGGGAAAACGGCTTCCGGATGGGTGCAGGTGTTTTGTAATGAAAGCCAGACCCGTCAGAAGCCTTGTACTTGGGGAAAAATAGGATCAACTGTGCTTTACATTTTCCAGACGCTTCAGCCAATGTTATTGTATGTAACACTAAGAGAGGATTTGGAAAATAACTGGGTTGTGTTTAAAAAAGCCTGAAGAACATATTCAAAGTAAAGAGAAAAGAACCAGCAAGTCCAAGAATAAATGGTTTCTATTTCATTTGTGTATCAGCTATCTATTAACAACAGCAGTACAGAGGGATGTGGCCACAATTTCCAAGCACACAAAAACACCCTTTCCTTTTTGCTACACATAAGTGAAAGATGAGGTTATGGCAAAACAGTGTTGTGAAAATCTAGCCTGACAGAAACTGAAATCTATATTCCCATTTCCTGTGGCTGCTTTTCCATCTGCAACCTCTCCTTAAAAAAAAAAAAAAAAAAAAAAAAAAAAAAAGAAGAAGAAAAGAAAAAGAAAGAAAAAAAGAGAGAGAGAGAGAGTGTTACTTTCCCAGTAACAGCACATCATTGCTGGTATACTTCCTTCTGGCCAGCAGATTTGTTGGTACAATAGCTAGGTTTTATTGAACTGAACCTTCATCTATTTTTTAAGCAGATTCAGCATCAAATGCACTAACGCATTTAAAAGCGAACACAACATTTGTCTTCCCTCTTCTGGTCCTGAGACATTCACCTTGCCCCTCTCACTTCCACCTTTAGATACCATTAGTCAAATTCACTAATTACTGTTTGTATTTTCTCCCATGACGCCCCTTTTGGGAAGAAGAGTGCCCCTGTGAGAACAAGCCATTAAAATCCTGTGTTGCTATACTTTGGATTTCCCCATAACATTCACCTCTGCTGTGACCGTTGCTCCTCACCCCTCCCATGATCATGCCTCTGACCTCTTCTGTACCCCATGACTCTGCACTGCTCCCTCTGATTGCCCCCTCAGTACTTGCTGAAAGGCTTCTGGGACACGAACAGGCTTTTTGTGGCATATGGGTCACCATATGTGGCATGTGGGTCACCATAGGCCAGTGGCGGGTTCCCGAGGTATTCACACCATCTCCCTCCCTCAGGACCTTTTCCAAATGTTTCTTTAACAGTAGCAAGCTCAGAAGTCCTCTAAGTTTGTCCATTCTGAGGTCACTGCTTCATTATAGAGAGCTCAGTTCCATGGTGATGGAAAGCCAAATGCTCATCTGTATGTGCCTGCCTGCCTGTATGTCCACTGCCTGCCATTGACATTGTTGATTCCTCTTGTGGGTCAGTGGGAAAGGTCAGTCCCTCTCACTGAACAACAAAACCCCCTGATTTACTTGGAGGGCATAGTTAAAAGGAGCCTCATTTAAATGAATATTCAGGATCACCATTTGGTAGCATAGACTGGTTGCAGACAAATTTTTGGTGCCCTTGAATCTCAACCTGGAAAAAAAGAAGTGATGAGGAAAGCAGAACAGCGGTTTGGAAGGACCTGCTTCCTGCAGCTCATCTATGTTCCCCAGGTGGTGGGACCTTCATTAGGAAAAGCAATTTGGGGTACTCAAGAAAGACATAGACTGGCATAGAACTGTTCAGAGTTTATTTGGAAGAACTTTTCTGCCCCCAGATGAGACAGCCTTGTGGCAGGATTGACATGATCTCTGGGCATAGCTTGCGATGGGGCAGGGGAGGTTCCCCTTCCTGTTGTCTGGACAGGGCAAAAGGGGATGCCGATGGTCTCTGAAACTCCACTGCCCTGATTTGGAGACTGCAGTCCTGCCTTGTGGAAGCTTCTGCAAGCAGCACCCATTGCATTTTATTCAGACTCCTTTCCACATGTATAGGAGACAGCCCTTTGGGCAGGAGTGTGTTCTCCTGATGTCCAGTGCAACTGTACCTGCTATATACATGTGTAACATAATGCATGTGCTTTTGGATAGAGCAGCATAAGGACTGTGGGTGGGAACAGGGACTACAGGACCCCACTGTGCCCCAGGGATATGCAACCCGTGGTGTCCTCCCAGACTTTGCAGATCCCCTCTCACCTGACCACAGCCCTCTTCTCCTCTGCAGCCTCATGAAGTGCCCCAGACAGAACACATGGATGGTTGCGGCAGGAGGCTGATTCTCCCTAGCCGTAGGAGAAGGCAGTAGGGAACAGTGGGGATGGGCAGACTGTGGAGTGTGGGGTCTGTGATCCCTGCTGCTGCTAGGAAAGGGGCTGCTCCCCATGGAAGCTGCCAGGCCTCACTTGCCCTTGGTGACCTCAGGCCCTGGAAGATGCGAACAGCCCCCTTGGTATCCACATCTTGGAGTATTTGTCGAGGACATGTTGGGAAAAAGCTTTTTCTTAGGAAAATATTTTCAGGTCTATTCATCTGAGGAGAGGCAGAATCCGTGGCGAATGGCTTTATGGGGTGGTTTTATGTGGCTTTGGCTGTAGAGGCATCTAAAACATGCTGGTTTGCAACAAAACTCTCGTCAAGGTAGATCTTGTAGACATGGAGCTGTGACAGCCTCCAGAGGTCGTGAGTTGAATGCAACTCCCGTTCCTGTCCATGAGACAATGATCCTTTATCTGTGTGCAGTGCTCACCTAAGACTGAAATGGGGCACCCTTCTGCTTCTTTAGGGCAGGGACACCAGGCAGTCTTCTGGGGAACGTGTAGGTCTCTCCATGCCTGGTCTGCAGAAGAAAAGGTCTTGGATAACCCTCTGCCAATGGGCCTTTAGTCCCTGTATAAATCAGTGGTGGCTTGTGGATTTACTGCCAAGTAATCCCCTATTTTGGTCCTGGTGGACTGGCCAGGAAGGGGAGTATACCCAGAGCTTCTGCTGGCCTCTACGGAGACACCGTAAAAGGCTGCTGTACTGAGGGGTAAGTGTGATCTGGCAACCTCTGAGCAGATCATGCTGTGCCTGAGCTGATGATGCTCCAGGAGGGCCTATCTACCTCTGAAGCCAAGGCTTGAACTTGACCAGCAGAAAGCTGCCTGCATGCAGCCCAGCCTGCACCTGAACAACGGTGGGGCAGTGGCACAGGCAGTAACAGGGGTGATCATCCCTGTCATGGGCACCCACTCCAAGCCAAAATAATGGAGCCTTTGACCCCACATTTTCCCTTCCCACCCTTCAAGGAATCTGGCTTTGGTGTGAGACATCACCCAGCCCTTTGCGGTTTCAAAGTGGCTGTGCTAACACGCGCCGGTGCTGCGGCACAGCTAGCAGAGCCTGTCGCTCCCCTTCCAGTGCAGAATGGCTTGTGCTTGCTGTGCCACACCACAGGCCCCGTCTGCTTCCCCAAACACCCCGGGGAACCACTCTGCTCCCTCAGCGTCATCCAGGTGTGGCAGAGCCGAGCCAAAGGTGCATGTGGTTCGGTTAATTCCTTCAGGTTTCACTCTTGCCTTCAAGTAGCTGATGAGCAGTTCTGCAGCTGCTAAACTGTGATACGGCATAAGCCAGTTTTAAATAGTGATCTCTTTAAACAGAAATGATCTCTGTCAGAACAGCTTTCTTAAATCCTGAGATAGCTGCTACTTGTGCTAAATTGTTTTTCTGTGTATTAGCTATTTAATGGCATTAGCATAATATGCACTCCCATTTATGGAGGAAGCGTTTATCTATGTGGTTTTACAAAAAAAAGTGGGTTTGATTAATTAAAAAAGGAGGATAGATGGGGCTGCTGTGAGGATTTGAATGTAAATGCACCAGCAGATGCTTCCTGATCCTCCCAACTGAATACATCACTTTTAATAAACTCAGAACAGATGGCTGGCTGCAGTGGCAAAGACGATATGTATCAGAAGTGCTCTGCGTTCCCCTTCTTGCCAACTTTGTCCTCAAGTCTTAAAACTCAGAGGGGTGGATCCTCAGCTGCAGCAATCTGGCGAAGCTCCTCTTCCCTCGGGGTGCCGTGCTTATTCGTTGTGGCGGAGGATCTTTCCCAGAGGTGTGCAGGGTTTCTGTTCCGTGAATCCTGTGTAAATACGATAGAGCTGAGGAGCGCGCGATGGAATGCAGAGCCCTGTAGTTAGGTTAATTAAGCAGCAAAAGAAACATCAAGAGATAAAGTACAATCAGCTAGAAGTTTAGGTGTTCCTCTTTTTTTTATTTCTCTGTTGGAGCTGGCTCCTGCTGATTTCAAGCAGGAAGAGCTCCTCAGATTTCAAAAGGGGTTGGCTTGAGCCAAGCCTGCAAGATTGAAGTGACCTCTCTCTGAATCATTTGTTGTGCCAAAATTTACACTAGAACTATTCACTTATTTGTCTTATCTCCTTACTAAAAGACAGGATCAAAAATATATTTAAAATAGGAAAATTACAGAAAATGAATTCAAGTCTCCCTTTTATCAATTTAATCAATGCTTTAATCAATGTTTTCTTGGAGTTTACATTCCTAGATCAAAGAGCCCTCTCCAAAGACCCTAATGTACTGTTGCTGTGATTTTGCTTAAGGAATAAGCTGAGGTGTGGTGCTGTTGTATGTGTTGCAGTGATCATGTGGGAAGGAAATAGCAAGGCTGAACATAGAATTCAGGCTACCCAGCTTTTGTCACATGCTAAAACGTTTTCCCAATTTAAGGATGTCCATGATAATACCTGATTCATTGCCAGCTTAGCTAGTGCTAGTTTGATCTAAATTCTACACTGAGTTGTCAAACTCTTCCATACTGATTTGCTGCCTGATGTTGTTGCTGCCTGGTGTCACTGCTGGCAGTAATTGTAAGAACTGTTAGCTGTCACCTTAACCATGTAAAAGGTGGTGCACCCTAGAAAGGAAAAACAAACTCTGTGATTCACTGGAAAATAGAGGGCAATTTTCTGAAGATGGGGGAGATGAGTTAGGTAGGCCATTCCCACCACTAGCCTGAAATGTTAAGCAGAAATCAAAATCTATACTGATGATGCTATTGAAATGTCTTTTTTTATTTTATTTTTTTTTTAGCCAAAGGACATTATAAGAGAGTGTGGGTATTCAGCAGGAGGGATGACAAACTGACAGCATAGTCTAGGGGAGCCTACTGGAGAGAGCTATTAATCTGGAGCTCAGAAATCCTTATTTGTGTCACTGTAGATCTCCTACAAAGGCTTGGATGAGCCATGCTGTGTCTGTGAACTTACCCATCTGTAGGTTAGAGACAATACCTGTAGCAGGTAGGTGTGTGAAGCTGAACACTCCAAGCTGTGCATAAAACTAGATGAGACTTGTTTGGAGTGGGTGAGGGTGGGGTGGGCACATAGTGTTCAGGCTAAATGCAAGACATAGTTAAGCTCCGTTAATTAAAATTAGAGAATTGGGTCAATGGGTTTAAAGCATAAAAGTTTATGCTTTAGACAACACAGTAGAGAGAGAGAGATAGATCTATATATAGAGAGAGAGATCTACAGACACAGCTCTACAGATAGTAGAGATAATGTAAAGATGTAAGCTGGGATATTTTGGAGAAGGGAAGAGAAGAGAGTGATGAAGAGCATTATTAGAGTGAAAGGAATACAAAGAGGTCGGCATGTTGTTGCCTTGTGTCTCTGAGGGTGTAGATGGTCCTTGGAATATTCCCTACTTACCTTGGGAGCTCCCAATAGCCCCAGTGATATGCACCAGTCAATCCTGCTGCCCACTTTAGTAGCAGACGTTGATGTCTAGAGCACTGCACCCTGTAATTTCATGGACAGAAATAAAATATTATTGTATGTTGGTGGTACAAAAATAAAATAATTGCAATGTATTTGATATTGAGTGATTTAAAAATGCTTTATAAAATTTGTCTTTGTTGGTAAAATGGAGACTTTGCTCCTAGATAAATATCTGTCTAGGGAAGTTCTTTATTTTAAGCATTCATTTATCACTGTAGCAGAGACTGTAGACTATAAGCATTCAGTGACTGCAAAATGAACTTTTCCATGAGTACAAACATCATCATCATTCAGCTGTAATGATTCGAAGAAAAGTTTCCAAAAACTAATCCATACAAGAAAAAAACAGCAGTGTCATCCTGGGATGCTGATAAGAATAGAAACACTGTGCAAGGTCATCCCAACAATAAGGAGTCCTATGTTTTCTTGATGAAGCATCTAATATTTATCTAAAGGTTTAAAACCAAACTATGTTACTCCTGCCAGAGATAAAGGCCTGACAGTCCTTGTGAGTCTTATTGAAATCAGAAGTGGATTGTGAGGGTTGGTTTAACAGAAAATTAAATCAAATGAGACATCAAGCTTCCAGTTATACCTGATGATCTGTCTTGTCAATAGTAGTAAACATATCCCAAGGTCATTTCTGATGTTAATGGGATACTTTTAATGTGGGATACGAAAATGAAACAATCAATATCCATCAGAACTAGGGAAATTCTTCCTTTTGGTGGATGGCGTGAGCTGAGGCAGAGGGAGGTTGTCACCCCCAAGGCCTGGGGCAAACTGAACAGCATGTGAATTTGAGCCAAAACTCCTACTTGCCTTTATTCACTGTCACTATTGCCTTGTTTTGTGGTGGTTTTATTTTACCCCTAAGGGTCTGACTTCTCTAATTAGCTTTTTTTGTTATATACCAGTGATACATAAAGATTTCCTTTTCTCATCTCTGACTAAATAGAGGATAACAGCTTCATTAGACAATTGAGTGCTCTTCCAGTCAAACAACAATACTTTGTCCCCTAGGAGTTTTCTTTAACCACAGAATACAAGTATCTCTTCTAATTAGGCTGTGCTTGAGGCCCATTGCAAGGGCAATCAGGGTTGCTGGGGTTTTTGGAACTCTCTTCTGAGTAGTACAGGAGGGAGTTCTGCTCTTTCGTTCCCATGTTGCAGAATGAATTTTCAGTGTATCCCTCTACTTACCTGCCTGTTCTAATAAATGAAACTGCTCTCTGTGAAAAAAGCATTTATTTGTTTAAGTCAAGGATTAAACCCTAGGTGGAGAGAGTTTGAAGATTTGGAACACTCAGATGTCAAATCAATATTTAAATATAAAGTACAGTACAATACAGTACAACAGGACTGCTTGTGATGCTCATTTGCAGGAACGTGTGAACAGAGGTGGGAAGGACAGGGCTGAACACCTAATTTATCTTTTTGGCTGTTGTGCAGAGTGTGTATGTGCTGTTTATAAAATGTTAGCAAAAAGAGATGCAATAAGCATTTTAAAAACATGAGTAGCCTATAATCCAGATGGCTATAAACTTACTAGTCAACAGAGGTAGAGATGGTCTTCAGCACAGTCATGAATAGCACTGATCAAAATATGAAAAAGTGCTTCTGAAATTAATTCAGTAACCTGAAGTTGCTTTCAGTTCAAAGGGCTTGAACTATGTGTTCTTACATATTTTTAAAAAGTCTTTGACAAAAAAAAATCATTTCTGTTTTCTTTTGATAAAAATATCAAAATAGATATTGACATTTTTTGTTGTTCTAAAACCTGTAAAATGGACTGAAAGTGATAGTGGAAGGACAGATCTAAGTTGCTTTCTGAGCCCTTAATCCTGCAGAGGGTTTCTATGGAAGCAATTTGGGGCATTTTTTACGCTTTTTAGGCTTGTGCCTGTTTCCTGATGTTTTGGAAGAAATTCAAAGCAAGTCAGATCTGAATCTGCCTATATTGTTGTTCTTAATGTTCTAACTTCTAAAATATCATTATTAGTCTGTAGCATTGCCTGTTAAATATTTCATAGCTTTGGAGCCAGAGTGGCAAAGGGCTTTGCTAAGGCGAATCTACCAAATTGTGCAACGAGCACTGTCGCTATATTTGACTGCAAGGGAAAGAGGAGCATCCAGCACCTAGATCAACAGCAGTGTTAAGCCAGAATAATTTTCCAAAATAATGGGAAGTTCCCAAGCATAAGTGTTGATCTGTTTTGATTCCTTTCAAAGAGGAGGAGATTCCTGAGGAAGTTTTGTAGGAGGGCTGCAGCAGATTCCACTTGCGGAGAGACTGGGGCAGATGTGAATACTGGCACGCCTACAACAGTGCTCAGGCCAAGGAGGACACACTAATCCTTTACCTGGGCTTCCTGCTTTCGCATCTGTAAGACCTGGAGAAAGCTGTAGCTGTTATAATATGCAGCTTATGTTTAATTTATTGCAGCAGGACCCACACCACACAAAGAATGCAATGGGAGTCACGAGGTTTCCTCTCTCATGAAAGCTGTCGAGAGATTCCCCCTTTTCACACAAAGACAAAACTGACTGCAGAAGGACCATAGCTCAAAGGGAGACCCAGGAGAGAGCATCAGTATTCCAGCTCCCAGCTGAACACAGAAACAAACCAAGAGTTCCCCTTTGTGTAGTCTTTGGGCCGGGACAGGGGGCTGATTTTTGTAGTTTGTTGGTTAGGACACTCACTTGAGAAAACAGGATCTTAACCTGAGTCTGCCATCTCCTAGATGAGTTTGTAACAGGGAAAGTATTTCAGATGGACAAGCTTTATTTGCTTTGACCTAGAATTCCCTCCTGAGCCTAGAAACCTCTGTAAGCATTTGGAAAACTGATCTAAGGTTTTGTTGTTCAGTATTTGTCAGCAAGAAAGTTTATTTGTTGATGATTGATATTCATAATCCTTTGTGCTGATCCTAGGCAAGCAGCAAACGTCATTCTCGACTACTGGAGTGGCAAGAGGGAACAGTGGCAGCCACCCCTGAGCTGCACCTGCAGCTGGCCTGGAAGTTTTTGGAGCTCCTGCTGTGTCTCATGGAAAAGGAAAGTGGCTTTTCTGACCCCCCGTTTTATACGCATGCCAATTCTGTATATCGTTGACTGGCCTCTGCTATGTATGAACCCCAGCTATGCAGAAAAATGCTTATGTTCTTCATGAAATACCACTTCAGATGCACTGTGACTCTCAGCTGTCTGTTCGCCTTGGATTATTAGACCTTTAAGAGCACGGGAACATCTGTCTGACTTGAAGTGCTTTGTAGAGTTTTTCTCTGGCTTGGGCCTCTCTCTTTAAACTTGCTTTCATCCTCTGGCAGCCAACTGTATCACAGCAGCTGTGTTGCAGGGAGCTGCTCTGGTAAAGACTGAGCATCCCTCCAAGAGGGAGTCGGCAAGGCATGTGGCCCTGTCTGCGTGCTAGGTACTAAGGGACCAGTGATGTTGACACAAGTGGAGCGAGCTGAAAAGAAGCAGGTACTTTCTGAAAGCTGAGGAGCTCACAAATAATAGCAGAGAGGGCCAGAAGTACTCCCCTGAAGAGGTCAGCTCTTGCAGCAGCTGAGAAGAGCACCAATAGCTCACTCTCCCCTTCCCAGCACAAGGTAGAAATTAAGGGCTCACTGCAGCAGCCAAAAGCAGAGTGATGTAAAGCCAAAACAGACAGGAGGAGAGTTATCCTTGATGCCTGGCAACTCCTTTCAAAGCAAAAGTAGGTCTCCCATTGTTTTTTCCTCTTAACAATAGCACTCCCCATGCAGTTCTTTACCAAAATACAGATTTTTTTAATATCTCCCCACCCCATCATCTCTAGAGTTCTTACTGGGATTTTTTTCTCATCTCTCAACCCTTGACTACTTATTCTCCTATATTTTTTCTTACAAGCCTTTTTTTCTGTCTTCACTAGCCCTTCCTTTCTTTGCTATTTCTTTTTGACTCCTAAATTTCCCCCTGAGCACATGGGTTTACATGGGAACTAACAGATCAGATTTATGGCCTGCAATAGCATGCCACCTCAGTGCATTTTCACAGAAAATATCTATAGAACACTATGCTGTCATAAAACAATCTACATGCCTATCCCAAGCATGAGAAGTGTTCATCCAAAATTCAGAACACTCAAGCTGATAAAGCTTTTAGATTCTGTTCTGCCCCATTGATGAAGCCTGAGAAAATTCTTGCACAGCAGCTTTGACAGCAGGGCCTTGTGCCCTAGATGTACTGTATTTGGAACCCATGAAATTAAAACGATGTCTTCTGGACTAGCTAACTTCCTGTGTGCATATCGTTTGTCTGCGTTTCGTATCTCCAGGAATGGGACCTCCAAAATGCATTTTTCCTTGCTCCTCATCATAAATTTTTAGTTGTCCTTTCAGGAAAGCCTTCCTTCCCTAGGAGGACCTCAGCTGCTACCTAGGGCTTAGCCATAGCATCTATTTGCAAATAGGAAATCCAAGCCTAGGAGTGCCCAGCACAAAGCAGTACATTACAATGCTTGTAATATTCTTCATACTTCTCATGTCATAAGGCCTAAGTAGGAAGATCCAAGGACAGTGTCTTGATCTATCTGTTAAGTGGTTCTCTGAAGGCTTTGAAGCGTTATGAATGCTTCTGGCTTTCCAGTGTAAACATGTATGTTTCCAGTAACTATCCCTACAAGGAACTTGCTTCTGTACCATGCAAATTCAAGCTCCTATTAATGTGAATGCTAGTGGTGTCCTCGAGGGGTCATTACTGGGTCCAGTCTTGTTCAACTTACTCATCAATGACCTGGACAAAGGGACAGAGTGCACCCTCAACAAGTTTGCTGATGATACCAAGCTGGGAGGAGTGGCTGATACACCTGAGGGCTGTGCTGACATTCAGAGAGACCTGGACAGGCTGGAGAGTTGGGTGGAGATAAATCTCTTGGGATTCAACAAGGGCAAGTGTAGGGTCCTGCACCTAGGGAGGAATAACCCGACACACCAGTACAGGCTGACCTGCTGGAAAGCAGCTCTGCCGAGAAGGACCTGGGAGTCGTGGTGGAAAACAAGTTGATCATGAGCCAGCAATGGTCCATTGTAGTGAAGGAGACCAATGGTATCCTGGGCTGGATTAGGAAGAGTGTTGCCAGCAGGTCAAAGGAGATGATCCTGCTGCTCCACTCAGCCCTGGTGAGGCCACATCTGGAGTACTGTGTCCAGTTCTGGACTCCCCAGTATAAAAGAGACATGGAGACAGTCCAGCATAGGGCTGCAAAGATGATGAGAGGACTGGAGCATCTCTCTTACAAGGAAAGGCTGTGAGAGCTGGGCCTGTTTAGCCTGGAAAAGAGAAGACTGAGAGGGGACCTTATCAATGTAAACAAACACATTAATGGAGGGTGTCAAGGGGATGGGGTCGGACTCTTTTCAGTGGTGCCCAGTGACAAGACAAGAGGAAACAGGCACGAACTGAAACACAGAAAGTTCTGCCTGAATGTAAGGAAGAACTTATTTCCTGGGAGAGTGACGGAGCACTGGCACAGGTTGCCCAGAGAGGTTGTGGAGTCTCCTTCTCTGGGAATCTTCAAGGCCCGCCTGGCTGCAACTCTATCTGGCATGCTCTACGTGACCCTGCTGAGCAGGGAGGTTGGACTAGATGATCTCCAGAGGTCCCTTCCAACCTTACCCATTCTGTGATTCTGCAAAGTTTGCAGTAGTGGGGAACTTGTGATTCTGTGGTTTACTCTCCAAGATTTTTAATTATATCACAGACTTAGGTCTGCCCAAATCTGCAGCTGAACAAAGCAAACCTATTCAGTCTTTTGTGGCTCTAAACTGATCTCTTGAGGCTAGAAAGTGCTGATGTATGCTCTTAGATATGCAGAATCCCATCTTTATCTTTGGTGAAGAATAGCACTGACTGATATATCCTTTTTTTGTCTTTTTAAAACTTCCTCTGAACAACAGTTATTCCATCTTGTAGCTTATATCTGTACTATTACCCTTACTCCTTGACTGAGGACACCTGAATGAGATCATTGCCTCCAGGAAATGCTTTCCAAACTCCTCTTTTTGTAGAACTCTAGATTGCTAGAAATCTTTAGATACTCAGTGATAGAGGAGGAAAGCAGCATTGCCTGCATGAGGCAGCAGGCCCTAATGCAGTTCTGAACTTGAACTAAAACTCACTGGATTAGGTAAGAGTCATTCTATTGATCTCTATGTTTGGGATTAGGCTCTTAATGAAGATTTTCATTTAGAAATGCAAATAGAATTATTCCTTAAATATCCGGTTTCTCTAATACTCAGCTACCTGAATCTTCCAGTTGCTGCAAGCAAAACAGTTGCAGTTTTCTCCTCAGTATAGAAAGTCATGTATTCACTGCGCATTTAAATTCTAAGTGAATGTAATACCCATTTTTCTTCTTTGCCTGAGGGAAGCCCTTCCATTTCTGCTCTGCTGGGGTTATATATGACAGAAATTGCCTCTTACGTGGAATGAAGCACATATAAGTAAGTATTTCACCATGTTTGTGGTTATCTAGATACCTTCATAAAACAAAAGGCTGTTGAGAGCTTTGTTTCAATAAAAAGCCTAAAAAATTAGAGAAAGAAAAACTGTCAGGTCTTCCTTTCTTTTTCTTTTCTCTTTTTTTTCTATACAGCTAAGTAGAAAGTGTGATTTGTCCTGAAACATTCCCATGAACAGCAACAGACACTGAGTCTGAACTCAGCTGAATACAAACAGGAAAACAGATCTCTGTATCATCAATGACAGAAGGCCAAATTCACCCCTCTGTGCAGGGGGCTGGGAGCCAGAAAGCTCCAGCAGGATCTCTGCTACTTCTCTGGACTCAACTGGTGATGGGGGAGTCTATCCAGACCATTTTGTCTGCTCAGCGTGCAGGTGCAGCAGGTTCAGCAGAGGCCCCAAAGCATTTGGAAAGCATCTCTTGCTCCTATTCATTGCTCTGTTGAGGGCCCTCTGTTAAACAGAGGAAGCTAATTACTGCTCTCCAAGGACAGGCACTGCATTTCTACATCCTCTGCTTTCCCTGGAAGCAAAAGTGTTAGTTAGGAATGAAACCTGAGCTCCTACTTAGTGAGGAAAAATCCAGTAAAAATAATTTAAGATTCTGTGGCTGTTCCTCAGGCTGCTGAGTGCTGATGCTCTCAGGCAATTTAATACCTAAAAGACTACCTCCTCCTGTTCTCTGTTTAGTGCAGAAGAAAATGGTTTGCTTTGCTTGTGAAGAGAACATTCATTAATTAGCATTAACATGTAATTTGGTGTTTTAAAATTGCCTTATCAACAGAACATCTGAGGTAAGAGCCATCTGCAGCACAAAGGGACGCAGCTCTGCATGGGCTGTGCAAAGAATAGCCTGCCCTAGAATAGGGTGAATAGATGGAGGAAAGGGACCAAGGTGCCAGTTGAGACAAATGAAGCCACAGTGGGAGTTTTCTGTTTTCTTTGCCTTATCCATACTGAGCCAGACTGCCTAATATAGGTTGAGACACTCTCTGCTACGGACTTGATACTGGGGTGTGTCTAAGAGCTCCAGACACCCTTCCCATCCTTGGGCAGCTGTCATTAGCCCCTGCCCAGCTCCTCCCCCAGAGGCAGAAACAGCAACCTTGCTGTCCAGTGCTATGGCAGGGACAAGGTAGGTCTGACAGTCACTGATTTGATCCTCTTGCTTGTCCTTCTCATGCATATCTAAAACCAGAACACCTACTACAGTAGATATTTTCTGAACGTTGATGACAATATGGATCTGGCCCCTATTATCTCACAATCTAAGTACATTAGGGGAAAGGCACCATTTGATCTACATCTGCAAGATATAGATTGGATGTGAGGACATAGGAGATCTCCAGTATGGGCTTTATGAGGCATCTGGATCATTGCTTAGGATATAGCTTTAGTATTGGAGGTCTAGACCAGTTATTCCCTGTACCTCATAGTTCTGCATGATCTTTAGTTGAGCAAATCAGATCTTTTAAAGGAAAGAGAAGGCTTGTCCCAAAGAATTCAAATGATGTGACTATGACTGCACCAGTCCTGGATAAATGAGAACCCTTTGATCAGGTTTGCCAAAGGCTTTTTCGAAAAGGGTGCCTAAGAACTAGACAGTCATGACAGGAGAGACAAAATGTGTCAGGGACAAATGCATGGTGAAGAGATGCAAAGCTCCAAATGAGGCCAATGAGAGCAGGACTGGGCCACAAAAGGAGCAGCAGATTTCTCAAGATATTTAAGCATGAAAACAGTAGGAATTAGGCATATAAATGCCTAAAAAAAATCAAGGTGTTTATGGAGAGTGAGAAGGAGAAGGCCTAATTTAAAGACAGAAGGGCTTTTGCTTAGGTTACTCATGATCATCTAAGACTAAGGATGTATGCAAATCTAAAATAAGCTGAAAGAATGAGCAACATGATAGCAAATGGCATTTACTCTTGACGCATTTAAAATCATGGGTCTTGAAGGAAAATATTTAAACTGTTCACACTCTGCACAGATACAAGATGAACTGTATCAGTTCAGGAAAGAAATTTAATCCTTTTCATAGAGATCTCTGCTGTCAACAAAGCAAGTAGTGTATCAGATTGCACAAGGAATGATATAAAAAATAACACAAAATATGGTGATGTTTTTACTAAAAGCAAGTGGTGACATTCCCTCAGGAGTATTTTGTGAAGTATTAGTCACATCACATAGTGAGGTTTCTAGAAGAGAGTGAGTTCAAAACAGGGTTGTCAGAGTAGCCCAAAATGTTTGAAGGAGCCATATGAGGAACCAGATGATTTGGATTGCTTGGAAAATAAAGAATTAAGTAAAAGCTATAAATATCTATAAAAGCCTGACTGACCTAACGAAAATTATTCAGGAACTTTTGGTCTTCCCAGCTCATAGCACCAGGGTAGGAGGCAATTTTAAAACAAAAGATGAAGTATTTTCACACAGTGCTTAAGGCAGCTGTGGTACTCATGGCCGTAAGTCCTTAGATTGAAAAGTTGGAAAGCTTGAAGAGAGGCTCTACTCAGAGGGATAACTAAACTAGCTCCTTCTAATTAACACTAAAACATCTTGGAGCTCTATTAAACTTCAGAACTAAGGCCCCGTTGTTAGTATTTGGAACCTGAGATTCAGCCTGGTGCAAAGGCAAGAAGAGCCCCTGCCCCTACCCCCATCCCTGTCGCTACCCCTGCCTCAGCCCCAGCCCCTGCCTCTGCCCCTGTCCCTGCCACTGCTACTGTCCCTGTTTCTGCCCCTGTCCCTACCCCTGACCCTGACCCTACTGGGCTCCTGGAGTCTCTGGCAGGATCCTGGATCACTGCTCCAACCCAGAATGGCAATTCCTGTGTCCTCGTGCACCACATCCCTAGGTAAGTGGCTCCACAGATAAAGTATTACCGTTATTTAGAGAAGGATATTCTTGGGGACAGCAATGCCTGGGGAGTCCTTAAGTTCATGCAGTCAGTTCAACCCCACACTACCTTTGTTGGCATTTTCAGGGCAGGAAGGGGCCAAGGAAGCAGATGCTCAGATGACAGTTTCTCACTCCATCTCTCCTTTTTTCTGCAACAGTGGCAGGGAAACAAACAGTATTCAGCTTTATTTTCATCTCTTCAAATGCAATCTTTCCAGTGTAAGCCAAGGAGATCAAAAAAAAGCAACTAGAATGGAAAGTGCTTATGTGTTTCACAATTCTAAAAACTATTATTAGGAAAATGTCTTTTTAATTTTAATTATTTTTTATTCAAGGATTTTGTCACCTCTTCTCCATAAACTGAAAGAGTTAGCACAAGTGCATCTAAGTTCTGCCTCCAGAACTGTACCACCCAAACAGCATTTAATTCAGTGTGTGTACTCCAGCAGTACTAGCGTCTCCTGAGACCTATAGGTCTACTAGTCTTTCCTTGGTGTTCACTGTGCCACTGTTTCAGAACTGAAGGACACCTTGGAGCACTCCAGGAGCAAAGGATTAGGTTTTTAAAGGCAGAAGATGAGGAATAAGATTCTTCAGCACAAAATACACCAGGCAGTCATTCAATATGCATAATTTGGAATTATATTGATGTTGACTGATGGGCCATATGTAAGAAGCAAACTTCAGGTAATGTGGGGATAGTCTTGTGAGCTAGCAGACCCCCAGAATAGGAGTGCATGTCTGAAGACCTGAGTCACTGGCATCTTCTTTTCTTATGACTATATAGAGTTAAAAAAAAAAGAAAAAAAAAATCTAGATCTGGACTGTGGATGCACCTGCATTAATTTTTAATTCTAAGACTATAACTCCAGCTTTTCAATTTAAATAAAGGCTTCCTCCTTGTATTAAAAAAAAAAAAAAACTCTTAATTAAAAACCTTAGTGCTTGTTTGCCATCACTAACTCCCATAAACTTTGTTAGTGCCTGCAGGCAATAAATAGGACTGTCTGTCTCTCACTTTAGAGGTAAGTAAATATTAGGCAATATCAATGTTCTTCCTATGAACTTGTTTCGGAACATTCTAGAACTTAACAAAATTAATTGTTTTGTGATACTTAACACGTATGTGAATGTGACACAGACATTGCTGTCAAAGGTCCAAAAAGCCATAGCCGTGGGGATAACTGGTAATTTCCTGAGGAGGCTATTATAGACCTTTCTGACCGGAGCCTCTGAGAGAACTTCCATCTCCGCAGGCAGCGGCCCACTACTCAGTAGGGGTCACAGGAATCAGCTTGGTTTTCCAAATGTCCTAGGTGAACAGACCAAAGCATTTGGAAGCATATATCATTTCCTGGACTGGTGTCTAAATAACATTTAGAAAAAAATATACTGGGTTCCATGCTATTTGCAGTGGTACCTAGAGAGTATGCTGAGACTGTTAGGGAGAAATCTCTTCTCCAAATAGTGAGCATACTTCGTTTGCCCCTGTAAGAGTTGTGCATATCAGGCGAGAACGGACATGGAAAGGCAGAGATATAGCCGCTCTCAGAATTGGGCACAGTGTTATCTTTTTCTCATTATATGTAAGCAAACCTTTGAACAGGAAAATCAATTAATTCTATGTTAGTGCAAGCACAGTCTAGACTAAGAAAATCAGAGCAAGTCAACATCAATTTGCTTCTGACCTGAAAAAGAAAAGAAAGGACTGCCTTTTAACAGGGTGGATGGATATTCGCAACAGCAGTCTGAGCTTTGAAGATCTTTTCTGTTTACAGACAAACTAACATGGCTTGTACTGGGGAACTAAGAAGCAAGAGTGGAAGACTGATTAACATGTGGGACAGAGACAAAGGAATGATGTGGATTTTTTTTGGCAGTGAGCTTACAATGAGGCTTTCAGTTAACCCATTTCCATCTTTATCAATTGGTTTTGTAATCAAGAAGTTAATTGTTGCTAATTTTTTGCTTTATGTCCTTTTTTTGTCCTTTTTTTTTTTTTTTTTTTTGGTTAGGATGTGGTAGTAGCTGTGCCCCAGCTTCAAGCCTTTCTGATATCTTTGCAAAAATAACACTTTTTCTCATTCTCTACCTCAGTTCCCAGGGCTGTAAAATCAAAGAAGTCTTCTGAAAAGCAGCCTGAGTGTTTCCATGCACAGTAGAGGGTCAATTCAATTTCAGCTGATAAATTAGAGAAGAAATGTCTCACAATAAGCTCAGAGCCATACCCTAGATCCTTTGATTTTATTTCTTAAACTCTGAAATAAAAAAAAGTCGCTCTTTTATGTTGAATGTGAATAACATCTTATCTTAGCTGCATGATCTCTTTAGCATATGAGCTTATGCATAGGAAGATGTTAATACATCCCTATGGCTTTCAAACTGACCCGGGCTCATGTTTGATCAGCTCAGAGCATGGGTGATGCAACAGCACTGGGTGTTACTTCTACTGACCCAGACATTCCCTTCTTAAGTCAGCTTTCAGCCTAGGAGGGCAAATACTGCCATTCAATTCCCACAAGAACAATTAATCTCCCTGTCCATATTATATTAGAGACTGCAGGCTGTGTAATGACATATGGCTCTCCACATGCTCATCACACTTCATGTACTAGAAATTGGATAGTTCTAAAAAAAAAAGAATTGATCTCTACAGACACAAATAGCTTGTTTATAAGAATGGAAGTGGTAATAAATGCCTGCCATCATCACTTTGCAAGACGCTAAGAATCTACTCCTGTCCTCCATATACTAAAACACAGACTGCTTCATAGACTCAAAACCCCTCTCTTACCTTGAAGTCTGTTTTTGCAATTGCCTTTCTCTGAGTGGCAGAACACTTTTAACATTCTTATTTGATCACTTTTGCTCTTTGACATAAATCTTTTCCCGACTTGCTGTACTTTGACAGTTCCTAATATAGCTGTGCCTAATGAGTCAAATTCTGATAGCAGAAGTACTGATTGCAGAATTAACAGTTTCATATCCATTTCCAAAATGGATATGCAATTTGCGTGCGATGCAAAAAATAGAAAAATTCATCACTCCTCCTATGCTACTACAATGGGGGAATGTCTGTTATACCTGGAAAACATTTAGTACCTCTATTGTTATGGACTTCAATGGATGCAAGACCACACCCTGAGAAAGGAGGAAAAAATAAGTCATAGGCGCTGCATATTCTACTACATTTCTAAGAAGGGGGGCCCAGGGAAGAAATGTGTTTCCTGCAAGCAACTGGATTAGAACTAGGCTAATTTATAGCCCTAATAAGATAAACATTTATATGTGAGGATACGTAAATATTGACTGGGTAAACAAAGCTTGATAAACAGATCAATCTGTTTTTAGTTTGTTAGGAATACCTAGGAATTAACAAGCTCAATAATGTTCAATATTGCAGACTCAGAGACTAAAATGATGCAGTGTACCCTGAAGAAGTAAAAGGCCATTGTATGTAACTGAAAAAACTCCGCCAAAACCTGAAAAACAAAAAGAAGGGACATCTATTTTCTTGGAGGGTGCAGGTTTCTCATGCAACAAGAACTGTCATGGATGTTAATTTTGGTTTTAGAAACATTTTGCCATCAATCAATATCATGCACAAAACACTGCTCAGAGGATCAGTGTACTTCCAGCTTTTCTGTACTCTTAAATAGAAAAGGCAACAGACAAAGGAAGATTGATTTTTTTTATGAGTGGGCTTTTATGATCCAAATCAGGCTTTTGAGGCATAAGTTTAGAACAGACAGAAACTAGAGGCCATTTGGGAGTACATTTGCACATGCATATGGAAAGAAATGGTGGAAACCTGTAACGTAATCTGAATTCCTTGGTCTCGTAGAACAGTCCTTGTCATCTTAGAACAAGTCCTTTCTTTCAGCTTCTTGAGTGTAGGGCTCTCTAATGGCATAATGATAGTGTAGGATGGAGAAGGGGAGTGTGTTGTTTCTGAATTTTGTTTTCTGATATAAGTCCCTGGCTCTTGGGACCTCTGAATTTGCTTTAGTGATAATAAACTCCCCAGCTACCAGCAGCAATGAACAGCAGAGCTCTCCATTAGAAGGAGTAAAACTAGTGGATATCCAGATGGCACATACGCACAGGCACTTCTAGATGGCCAGTGTTGGATGAGGTGTATCCTATCCTAATCTCCTTCCTGAAAATACCCTTCACAACCATCCTACCCCCATGCTGGGTGTGAGAAGATGGTGCAAGTGGAGTCTGATACCTTGACATTTATTGGAGCCCATTGCCTGGACAGCCCCTGCAGCCGAGGGGATCAGAGGCTCCTAGTGTGTGGCTGGTCCTCCAGCACGCTGTTGGTTGTGGATGGTAATGGGCAGGCTGTGTGCAGGGACAGAGCGGGGAAGAGGGGAGGGGAGTGGGAGAGGAGGAGGTGGCTTCCTCCTGACGCCATTTCCGAGGGGCTGGAATATATAAATGAGCCGGTTGCTGCAGTGCCCCATCTGGGATCTTCAGCCAAGGCGCTGGCGTAGACACACACAGTGCTGGTCTCCCCCAGCACCGCTCTTGGAACCCTCCACGTCAGGGCCAGACCCGTCGTCTGCCTCTGCCTCCCTCCCTCCGCCCCTGACACCACCATGAGCCGCCTGGGACTTCTTGCCCTCCTCTTCCTGGCCGTGCCGGGTAAGTGGGGCTGGGGCTGGGCTCTGTCCGCCCCAAACCTTCCGGGACTGCTCAGCACCGCGGACAGCGCCGGCCCGCTCCGCGCCGAACCCGCCGCGGCCGCTTCAGCACCGCGGACAGCGCCCGCCGCAAGGTCACTGCCTGGGGGCTGCGCCGGCCCGGGCCGCGGCCGCGGGACCTGCCCTGCCCTGCCCTGCCTTGCTTTCCCTTCCCTTCACTTCCCTTCCCTTCCCTCTTTCTAAGGGGGACACAGAGCCCACATCCAAGTACTGCCCCCAGGGACCATTTCCACCAGTGCTGGACACCCCTCTTCTCTGTTCTTATTTCATCAGGGAGGGTTTTCTCTGCTTGTCGCCCAGAGGAGGCCAAATAATAAGATCTTTTATTTTGCTCTCCCTACATTTTACAGCCATCTCCCTTCCAGTGACAAATGACATGAATAAAGGGGACACGAAGGTAAGGAGGAGCTGGTGGTGGACACAGGTGTGGGGTATGTGTGTGTGGAGGGGGATGTTGAGTGATGTGATGTTTAGCCTCCACCTAGGTGGCCTGGGTCTTGCTTACTCTTATTGAAATAGCCTGTAGGAAGTGACAGCTGGGGGGGAGCGGGGGGAGGGGGGAGGATTGCAAGAGATTTCCATACAGCAAGATCTATCCTCTGCCTCTCCCTCCCTACCAGGATTTACCCTTTATGCATCCACTGCTGCGCTCCTGGTCAGGAGCAGAGTCCCTTAGGAAGTTCCCAGAGGTGCTAAACAAGCTTGTTTGGAGCACAGTGAGATTGGGGATGGAGGCTGGGTATGACCCTCTCTAGTCCTCCTACTTTCAGTTTTTCTAAGCTTCCCACAGGAGGTGAGTCAGTTGGGAGAGAGGGAGGAAATGTGATTCAGGAATGGGTACTGCTGGAAATGTGTGTGCTTTGGAGAGTACATGTTATTTAAACATACATGTTCCTGAAAAATAGACAACTGGCTGCTCTCGGGTTGCTTATTTGTTCTCAGCTATCACTCATCCTGTCTCAAAGGATTTTCACAGTGCGTGACTTGGCTGACCTCTCGAGTCTTCTACTATAGGCTTCTATGTAAATGTCTCTCTATATCTCTGACATTCAAAGCTGCACTTCACAAGTGTGTGCACTCCGAACTGGATTTTGGCAAGTAAAAGATTGGATAAGTGGTTTATGAGTGTTGACCTGTGACAAAAATGCCTTCCTGATACTATAATGCCTATAGCCTTTCAGATGCATCTATCTCTCCAGGGCCAAATTAAGACTTCTACAGAAATTATTGTATAGAAAATACGTATCAGCCCTCTTTCCCCTGCTTCTTGAACCTCCTTGTTTCCTGAAATTTTCTAACTATGGAAGGCTTTTCCCTAGGCAGCAGTAGAGGAGGGCATATTCATGTCAATCTCAGCGCAGGCTCCTTTGTACACCATGTCTCTGCTCATTGCTTCCTACAGGGTAAAAGTGCCTTGAGAAAGCCTCCCTGTCTCTGTCAGACACACTTGAGCCTGGACAGCTGTTGCTCTGTTAAAACTTTAGCCCACTTAGCCCTGCTAGGGGCTGAGCTGTGAGCAGTCAGGCAGTGTTATAGCACTGGGCAGCTGCTTCAGGCTGTGGGGAAGCCTGTGTGTGGGTTGCTAACTGAGAATGGGGGCTTAGAGTACCTGCCCCTTCAAATTGGCTGTGCCAGTGAAATGCTCATTGGGCACCTGGTGGGAAAATCCATTAAGTTCACAACTTTCCTTGTGAGACCTGTTCCCCAAAATGCATGATTTGAAAAGCACGGCACTTCCCAGCAAGACACACTCAGATTTTTGTAGAAGCAGGTGCAACTATATGGAAATCTTTCCACCAAGGCTGGATCTTTCTCAAGCCTGTTTCCCCTCTGGGTCTTGCACTGCTCTTGTTCAGAGTAAAGTCAGAGCATATCTTCCTTTTGAATGTTGCTGGAGCTAAAAGGAGCCCTTAGGGCTTTTCCACCTTCACCCTCCTCTGAGAAACAGAACATTTCAATGAAAGAGCTCACTGGGAGTTCCCCAGGGACAGATCAGGGTAGAGAACTTCTTATCACATAGGTATGACACTGAGTACTGCAGCTCTCCCTGCCCACCATGTTGCTCTAGACATGTCCCATGCCCCCAGCATTTGCAGACGGCTCAGAGCCATGAAATGAGAAGTCAGCAACTGCAGGCTGTACTTAGGCAGATAAACACCTAACATCAACGGCTTTCCAGGGCAAGCCTAACCACAGCCAAGGCATTTAAAACCTCTCTGGTATATACTCAAAGGACACTATTTCCCATTTGTGAACCTAAATTTCAGAAGGGCCTGTGCATAGTGGAGCTCAAACATGGTGAAGTATATCCTTGTAAGGACATGATCCTTTGCGGATTTCTTTTCTGTTCAGGGACAGTCTGACCAGCTTTTAAGGATCCAGTTACATGCTCACACTTAGATGGTAACTATGGCAAAATTCCAGCCTAAGTTTCTGCACCAGCTTGCTTACACTCATTTGGAGAGGATCTCCATTTCCTGATTTAGGGTGTTATTTCATGACCTTGTGAAGCCTCACTCTGCAAGATTTACTTTTATAAAAAGTCAAGGAGAGTGTGGTTGGAACAACTGCACTATACACCTTTTTAGCGGTTGTAAAGTTCATCCAGAGAGTTGACTACATTTTGGTGGTAACTGATGTTTTTCTCTGTATATGAACAAAGATCCTGAACAATGTTAGAGTTTTTCAAAATGCTTGTCTAGAGTGTGTATTCGTACCACATTCTTATTTCTCATGCTGAGAAAGTACTTACTTCTGAGGCTGCATTGATTACTCCTGCAATAGGGGGTTCCAGAGCTTGGGAAAAGTGGAAGGGAAGTAATAGAATCTGTGTTTTGTTCTCTTTAGTGGGTGACAGGTACTCTAAGCTATCTAAAATCAATCTTTATGGATTGTTCATAGAATAGGAGATTGATACCAGAGTAATTTCTCTGCTTTCATGTTGTTAGATCTTTCCTGTAGCATTTTTAATCCAGCAGACAATCCCCTTAGAATGCAAAAATAGCTAAGAGGAAATAATATTTAATTATTTTAGGGCTGTAGTCTGCAAAAGCAATGACTGAAAGGAATTCTCTCCTTACACAGGGTGAAAAATTGCCTGTTCTAACTGATGAATGAATATATCTAATTGCTTGAATGAGCAACATCATTGCTGATTGGAAATTGCTGACTTGTGTTTAATTTCTACTGCAGCTGCAGTGTTCTGCTCTCTCAAGAATGGCACCTTGCAAGAGGTCAGGACTCCTAGGGCTGCCTGCAGAAATTATCAGAAGAAAACAGTTCAGTCAGTGATTTTTTTTTGCCTCCCAAGGCTTAATCATATCTTTTCATTTTATTTAGCTTGCTTTTTCAATAGGCACTGCTGAGCCCTGCATGCTTTACCAGCTGCTCTATAAATAATGTTCCTTTTGAACTGGGCAGCCAGGCTGCAAAAAAATGATACGTTCTCTCATCTGTGTGACCATTTGGGTCTATCATGACCACACAGCAGAGGTCTTGCTGGTGTGTCTTTGTGTGAGGAACGTGCCTTCAACTTGTCTTTGAGTCTGTGACTTTGATTTTTCCTTCCACATCTGTATTGCTGTGGGATTAGTGATGATGTGGTAGCATGGGCAAAGAGTTAGGCCTGTTATCTCAGTGCAAGGTACAAAAACTGGACAATAAAATGGAGCCAGATCTTCTCATTTTAGAGGAAGAAAAGAACTGCTGGAAAGGGCAGGCCATTGTGTCTGGGAAGCTGCCTCAGGCAGCATCAGATGCTTAGGAGGGAAGTTTAGGAATTTCTTCCCTTTCAGATAACCTGCCTCCACACACAGCACTTCTGGTCTGTAATAGATGGCTTGAACACTAAAGCACAGGGTTGAATGATTCTCCAGAATGTCTTTGCTCAGGGCTTCAGAGCAGCTTTTCTCAAGGGTGTTTGTTTGAAAGTATGATTTACCTCTCCTCACCCATGGTGCCTGGCTGCAGTCTATCTAGGCCTCAGATAGATGTCAGGGTTTCAAGGTTATCTTTTTAAGAGCTGTGGTCACTTGTTGCTCCTTACAGCCTCCTACTGAGCCCTTTTTATCATCTGCAGGCTGAGAAACATTGCCTTGAAAGGGGATGATTTTGAGTTCCCTGTGTGTATACCCAATTACCGTTTAATATCTTGACATGCTCAGCCTTGATGTCCTGCAGCAGTGAGCTCCTCAGCAGAAGAGTACATCATGCTGAAAGAGCCCCTTCCTTTGCCCCATGATTTCCACACTTCTCAGTTTGGTGAAGTGTCTTCTGTTCCTGTGCTATGTAACATACAGAACCAAACATTTGAATTTAGCTCACCTAGAAAAGGAGGAGGACCTATGTCATCACCTTCTTCATTTCAGCCATGGTAACAGATTTAAGGAAAAAAAAGAAAAAAATAACAGTGTTTTAATCTGTTTCTTTGCCTCCTTCTAGGTGATGAAGTGCATTGTAGAGGTCATCTCTGATACTTTATCCAAGCCAAATCCCCTGCCAATCAGCGAGGAATGCCTAGAAACCCTCAGAGGAGGTACAGAGAGGCTCTTTCAGACTTAATGCTGGGTTTCAGTGAGAGCAGGTCTGGCAGGGACACAAGCCGGGGCTGAGCCTTCCCTGCTGTGTCTAGTCTGATGCATGCTCTGGCCCTTGAAAGGGCTCCCTGCCATAGTCACCTTCCTTGTGGCCACCTCACCAGGCTGGTTGGGGCCCAAGAAGCAGGGAAGGAGCTGCTGCTCAGCCCAGACCACGCACCTAGCAGGCATGCCTGCACTGCCAGCTCTGCAGCTGCAGGAGGCACTGATCACACAAAGCTGCCTGCTCTTCATGAGAATTTTTCTGTTCTTAACCACTTAACCACAGTCAAGAGAGGTGGCAGAAAATCATCCCAGTGGAGATGTGGAGAAAAGAGTTAAAAAAAAAAAGGAGGGGGGGAGCTAGTGGAGTTTTGGGTTTGGGTTCTTCTTCTTCTTCCTTTTTTTTTTTTTTTTTAACCAAGTCTTCCCCTTTGCAGATGAACGAATCATTTCTATCCTTCGACACCAAAATTTACTGAAGGAGCTTCAGGAAATTGCTATTCAAGGTATAGTTTCAATACATTTTTCTGGGAAGAGGAGGTTAGTCTATTGTGGTGGCCCTGTGCACTTCTTTTCCCCTTTAATTTTACATTAGTTTTGGTTCATACATACGTGCCTGAGGGAATGTACATAAACTGGGAAGTTTATTCTAGATCCAGGATTGCTAGTAGAGATGCTGGGGCAGTGGAGGAATTTTGCTTATAAAAATTCCAATACATATCCGTCCAATGATTTAAGTGGCCTTTAATGTAACTTGTTAGCTGTGTAGAGTTTTCCTAGAGAGTATATGCACTTCAGCGTGGGAGAACCCTAAAGGGAAATACTGTGGCTTAATTCAACAAATAACTGCTAACTCCTGAACTGGAATAAAAGACAAGAAAACCTTCACTGTTTCTGTCACTGGAGTCTAGTACTAGATGTCCGTGGGGCAGTCACTGAGCAGGGAGCAGGCTTTTCACCCACAAGCCCCCAAGTCAAGGCTTCCTTGAGCTGATGAGGAATTTCCTATTGACTTCCTTAGGTCAAGTGCAAGTTCCTTTGCTCCAGAGATGTGTGGGCTACTGACTGCAAGATAGTGTGGGAGCAGCAGTGGTTAGGAGCGTCGTAAAGGATGCAGAAGTGGGGGGGGGGGAAGGTGCTATCCTCAGGAGCCCATATCTCCAAAGCTCATTAGTAGTTTCCAGGTGAGGCTAGTTTAAAGCTGGTGCAGGTCCTTCTGTCCTGCATGATCGGCAGGGGCTGTAGCACAATACTTTCCAAGCTGCAGAGAGAGCAGTTGTGGCTCTTCCTCCTTCCTTCCCCCTTGGGGGTCCCCAGCTGGTGACTTTCCCTTGCTGGGGCATCACAGCACCCTGCTCCCGTATGGCATGGCAGCCAGGATGTCTGGGAGACAGTGCCACCAGACTGCCTTCAGAGCAGGGGTGCCACAGAGGTAACAGGGATAAGGGAGAGGGAAAATGCAGGAGGTAAAGATTAGGAGAGAAGTAACAGCCCCATGTAGGTCCCAAAGCAAACGCTGGCACTGCCCAAGTCCCACTGGTGGAGGGAACAGCAGGGCCATAACCCTGGACCAGCTCCATGGATACTCTGACAATCCAGAACAGAGAAACCTCGGTCCATATCCTGGGGTCCCATTGCCCAGGCGCCCTGAGGGAGGTGAGGCAGAGTTCTCAGCTAAAATTAATCAGACACACGGTGTCAACATGTGGCAGTGAAGTCTATATGAAGGGACTTGTTTAATAAAGATGCATCTTGCTCACCTCTTACCTTGCCTTGAGCCTATCACACCATCCTGTCCTAAGGTAACATGATCTCTGATCAGCAGATCAGCGCGATTGTCTTGAAGCCTGAAACAAAAGCAAAATTCAAGGATGTTTTGCTTGGTCTCCTCTACGCTGGCTGTAGCTGAGCTAAGTCAGGCTGGGAAAGCCCACACACCATTCAGCTTTGTTCTTTGTAGGGCTAGAGAGGAGAGAGCTGGCAATGCTGGTGCTTTCCTTTGAAATAAGATGTAGAAGCTGGGTGAGAGCTGGGTTAGAAAGCACTTTCTTGCCTTTGGTTTCTGGAAACCTTGGTTTCCAGCTGTCTTTGGGATAGGGCTGCCTGGGGCGAGCTGTTTGCCAGCTACAGCAGCCCTGAGCTTGTGGTGCCACTGGCCTCAGACCCTGCAGTCCCCCTTCCTATAGCTGTCACCTCTAGACAACAATTTCTCCAGATTGCTGCCTTTGTTGTGCTAGGTCCATAATTCTGAGTAGGTTTTGGGGCCTCTGGACCTTGGGTTATCCACAGGATGGGAATGAGTGCTGTTTCTCCTCCCTGAAGAGAGGGGAAGCCTGCACTTCCCTGGGGAGTGCACAAAAAAAGCAGCACAGCCCTGGGAGAGGAATCCTGGCCACCAAGGCAGGAATGCACACAGGCTCTGATCGACCACCTCTGCAGAGATACGTAGGCAGCATCTGGAAGGCTGCTGTTCAGCACCTCTTATTCCCTAGCTCTGAAAATATTACCCCCTTCCTAGCCACCCTGCTTGTTTATTTAGAGATCTTTCTCTTTCCTAAAAGTTATGTTTTTGACAGCAACATTGTTATTCTAGTTGATTCACATATTCTCTAATATCACTTTTCCTTCTAGCTGTCTATTAACAGATTAGTACACTGTAGAAAATATATGTGTAATTAAAAAGGACACAGAATTATTTTGCTGTCTCCACTTTGTAAAACACAGCAGGGAATGTTGTTTTCTCCTCATTACTTGACATAGGTGCTAATGAGAGAACTCAGCAACAGAAGAAAAACAGTGGTTTCGAAGATGAACTTTCTGAAGTCCTTGAAAGTCAGAATGACAAGAACAAGCAAAGAGGTCAGTGTCAGCCTAACCCCCAGAAAATCCAAGTCTGGCTGTAAACAAGGATGTTCTTTCTAACAGCCTTGATATGTCCATCTGCTTTTCATTTAGGCTTTCTTTCGATGCTGTTGCTGATACCCACCAGCAACCTCATGTTTGCTTTGGTCTTATTTACCAGCTTAAAAAGCCTGCAGTTTCTGAGCTGTAGCAACTGGTGATGTACAGGCTACAAAACTGATATAGATCTTCCACCCTGCTTCCAACACCATCACTCATTTTTAATGTTTAAAATGAGTTACAGCTAGGGAAATCCTGTACTGAAACACCTGATGATACACCCAAAAGCAATTGGGGTCTGCTCCTATCATCACCCTTTTTTCCAGACATCCAAGACATTAGGTTATGGGTCTCTGAAGTGAAACTGGAACTTGAGATACACACACACACACACACAAGATACATCCTAAAAAGACCACATTCAGCTGTAATCTCCGCTTGCTACCACATTTCTGCTGCCAGCGTAGAGACAGGCAGTGTGACGGAAAGGAGAGTTCAGCCTGTTCCCTGGTTCAGTCCGTTCCCTTTTCCGCGTCAGGAGGAGAGGAGGGACCAGCAGGGTGAGACGGTTTCTGGCACAGCAGCAGCATCCCCGGCAGAGGCCGGCCGCGGGTGCGGGCAGCTCGTGCGCGCTAGCTGCGCTGCAGCACCGCGCGCAGCGCGCAGCTTGAGCGCCTGGCCTCGCTCCCACCGCCGGCGCAGAGACTGTGCAAAGGCAAAGCGCGGGCACGATCCCCCCCACCCGGGGCCAGAGGCAGCTGGGTGGCCCCGTGTGGCGCCTTGCTCCCTGGGCAGCACTCGGCCAGTGCGCTGGCACGGCTCTGCCAGGGGGTCACAGCTGCAAGCGGCGCACTGCCCTCTGCTCCTGTGCCACCTCACCCAACCTGCTCCCCAGCCCTGCTGCCACCTGCTCTCTCCTTTTCATTCTGCCCCGTTCCTGCTCCTTTCCTTTCCAGTTGCTCTTTGCCTCCCACCCATCACTGTTTCTTTTCCAACATGATTTCAGTGATTAATTATGTTAAAAGAGTTCACCCTCTGTGATGAACAAGAGCAAATACACAGACTCCATTAAGCTCTTGGTAATTGCCCCTCAGTAGCTGTTCAGCAAAAACAGAGCCAGCCCCACTTCCCTCCTACTCTCCTAGAAACAACGCTTGGCTCCCTCCTCAAAATGTGAGAATTGATGATGTGATGTTAGTGCAGTACTCCAAGTGCGC
Source organism: Rhea pennata (assembly GCF_028389875.1). Taxonomy (NCBI): domain Eukaryota; kingdom Metazoa; phylum Chordata; class Aves; order Rheiformes; family Rheidae; genus Rhea; species Rhea pennata. The sequence continues at coordinate 53,130,701 of NC_084667.1, forward strand.
AGAAAGCATGTAAGTCATACCTAAATCCTTCCATTTTATATGTGATCCGGTTTCACGTGCGGAAAGTGTGTTACTGGCATCTAGATAGATGGCAATGCAGATTCTGCTTCAGCAGAGCACTGCAGCATATGTTTTTAACTTCAACTCTGTATGTCTATCCAGGAGGCTAGACATCAGCTAGCACACTGACTTGCCTAAATGCAAGCATATGTTCAAGCGAATTGCTAAAAGAGAGGAACAGATCCATGGGTGGGTTAAGCAGATGGCTGAGTGGGGCTGCGGCTGGAGCTGCGTAAGCAGCACAAAGTCTTCCCCGTTTGTGCAATGAGCTCTGAGCAGACGTGTCGGTTCTTGCTCCTCACTGCAGATGAGGCACAGGAGCGCCCTGAAGAGGAGCAGCCCACGGTGTCCCTGGCTGAGCTAGAAGCAGAGAAAATCCAGCAAAATGAGAGAGAAGATTCAAGAGAGGAGGGAAAAAACAGCCTGGAGGAGAGGGAGCCCAGGCCACGGGATGCTCACCCTGACCAGAAGAGGGGTCATGAGGAAGCAGAGAGCAATGAGATTGGAGGCACAGAAGATGAAGATGCCCAGAGGGAAGAGGCTTTGGACAATCGCATCAGTGAAGACCTTGGTGAGGAAGAGCAGAAGCAACGAGAGGAGGAAGAGGAGCCGCCCAGAGGCACTGGTGACAGCCTGGAGCTCGAGGAGGAGCGAGAGCAGGCGTCCAGACAGGGTCAGGAGGAGAGCCAGGAGGAGGCGGGGGGGCGTATGGAGCGGGAGGACGAGCAAGGAGATGCTCCTGTGGAGGAGGACCCTACCGAAGCAGAGAGGTCACTTGATTTGGCTGAGGAAGACGTGGAGGCTGAGGTGATGCAAAGAGCCGACAGTACGTATCTTAGACAACTGCACTGATAACTACACAGGGGTGGGCTGAGAGCCCTGAGACAGACTGATAAGAGGCTCTAAAGGCTAAAAATTCAAATAGGTGCCCACAGGGTTTACAAAAGTACTCCCAGTGTCACTCAGACCCCCTCCCACCTCCCTCAAGCACCCATGAGCACAGGCATATACACAGCTGGGTTACACAGGCCCTGCATTTGCCTCACTATCTGCTCTCCAGTTCCAGTTTCTGTAGCACTGTGAGATGACTCCTTTCTGCAGCTTGAATTTGCTAAGCATTTTTGACTGCTGCCCCTATTGTCTGTTGCTGATATAAGAATGATTATTTCCAAAATCTTGGCGATATGTCACATCCTGCCGTAAGTCAGGAACTCCACTTTGAATCACATTACCTTCCTCTGTAATAAAGAAGCCTTGGTTCAAAGGTGACATCTAATCAGGTTAAAGCTTGTTCTCACTGTTACATTTGATGCTTTTTCAGATAATGAAGAAGCTTTGGGATTTGGCAAAGATGGGCAGAGCTCAGAGGAGGAGGAAGAGCAACCCCACAGACTGAAAGGAAGAAGGCATCGCCTGGAGGATGAAGCAATGCGAGCAGAGGAGGAAGTCTTCCAGCCTAGAGATGTCAAAAGTGAAGAAATGGAGGAGGAATCCTCCAGGGAATGGGAAGACTCCAAGAGATGGAATAAAATGGATGAGCTGGCCAAGCAGCTGACGTCAAAGAAGCGCATGGAGGAAAATGACAGTGAGGAAGACCCAGACAGGTCCATGAAAATGGCATTCAGGTCCCACAAGTTTGACTTCGGTAGTCCAGAGGAAGATGCAAGACGGTCATGGAAGCGTCACTCAAAGGAGGACAGCAGTGAAGGAGGTTTCCCGCTTGCTGCCATGCCTGAAGAAAAGAAGGATGAGGAAGGCAGTGCTAACAGAAGAACAGAGGTTGGTGAACACAGACTTAATAATAAACCCTATCCAGTTATTACTAGGGAATCCAGACTATGCTTGGAGACATAGAATCGTACCTTGCTGTTACGCAGCAACCAGCATTACTTTGTTGTGACATTAAGGGGATGCCCTATAAGATAGTTCCCAAACACCTCAAGGGGCGCTATGCTGTAACTCAGCACGTCCCTTGGCAGCCAGCTAAGCTGGTGCAGCCGTCTTTGTTGTCAGACTCACCAGTCGTGTGACTATGCAGGCCTTCCGTGGAGCTAGACCATCTCACAGATGTGTTTTGGATGACAGTTCTAGGAGTTACCTGAGTATCTGCATGGCCCGCCCAGAAGATAGGTGGCTTTAGACTTTGCTGATGAGCCACAGCTCCAGGCACTGACATTTATTTGGTCCTGACTGAGATAGAGAAGTAGGCTGGACAGGCAGGGCTGGGGCTGGTCTCTGCAGGTGTTTGTTCTGGGGCAAGCCACACTTGGCTGCCCAGGAGCATATTGGGGCCATGTGAGCTGGGCTGGAGTGTGTGGCACCTCTCTTGCCTCTAGAATGCTCTTTTGCTGGGTTATGCACTGAAATACAGCTCAAATAACAACAACCACGTAGCTCATTCATTGGCATCCTCAGCCCATGAGGCAGAGCCCATGAGTTCGTGGTTCAAAGCAAAGTCAAAGGTGTCTCTTGTGTTTGTGGCAGTGGCTTCAAGCAGGGAGGCAGTGAGCCTGCTGAAGGTACAGGCCTTCAGCATGAAGTGTGCCTGCTTAAGCTACTTTCTTGCCATCCTCTGATCCTGATGCAGATTTCTTCCCCAGAAAGGCTCTTTCCTCACTTGCTGTTATCATACTTTCAGAAAAGCAGAGAGAGCTATGTGGCACAGATGAGAAGCACCCACCCCAGCTCCCCCCCAGGAGAACTGGGTGGTGGGGCAGAGATGTCTCAAACACCTCTGTGCATGCTTGTGCTGGGGAGAGCTGGCAAGCAACATGCCTGTTGCTGCGCCACCCGACCTTGTCTCCTCCTCTTCCTTCCTCTGCTTCTATTTCGGGCCTTGCCCATGCATTTTTGTCTTAATTTGTCAATTCTGAGCCTCTCTGTCGATAGCCCATGAGGCAGGCTGGTGCACAAATACCAGCCGGGCTGTGGTCAATCATCAGAGGTGTCAATCAGGCAAGACTCTCTGATGTGTCACCCTGGGTGGCTGCAGTCTGGCATGTCACAGGCAGAGCCAGCCACTCGCCTCCTGAGCCATAGACCAGCCTGGCAAGGGGGCTGGTGGACACAGAGTGCCCTCTTCTCCTGCACAGAAAAACAGCCACCCTTGCATGGCTTAAATCGCAGCTGTTGACTCAGCCTGAGAAAGGGAAGGAGGTTGCTGAACCTCTACAACTGTTGTGTTTACAGTAGCAATCAGACTTTTTTTTTTTCTTTTAACTAGATCAAGGCTTCTGGGAGATGGGGAGGAGGCCTTAGCAACTGCCCCTGGGTGCCCGGGGATGAGGGAAGGGGAGTCACAGGCTCCAGCCCCATGGGAAGAGCAGCTCTGCATAGCAGTTCTTCACTCCCTGGCCATGTAGCTGGGAGACCTTTGGGTGGCTGAGCTGAGGGCCTGAGGAGGGGATCGTCATATTCTTTTTTTATAGCTCCGAAACATGAAAGAGGATTTTTTCTATGATGTACTTTATAGTTTTTCAAGTCAGTTACATGTACTGCAAATCAGTGGCTCTGCACTGGCTGTGCTCGGCGCCTGCTGCTTGCCTGGCTCCTTCGTTCGTGAGTGCTGTCCGTGCAGCACCGCTGGCAAGGAAAGAGGTTTTGGGGGCTGATGGGCCTAAGCCTCATCCGGCAGGGCTGGTGTTGTGCTGTAGCCAAGTACGTAACATGCAGCGAGTTGGAGACAGGACAGCTGTGTCTGCCGGGCAAGGGGAGCGCAGCAGGGAGAAACGGGTGCTAGGCTGGTGCTCGGGCAAAGCCACGCGGTGACGATGACTCAATTTGCTTGGAGGTGCTAAGTAGAATATCCTCAGGTGACGGTCAGAGAGACACAACCTGGGAAGGGTGGGCTGCCCCGGAGCCAGTGCACTGAGGGGTGCTGCAGAGCCCAGGCGGGGCTCCCGCACCCACCCAAACACCCACGTGCAGAGTCAGCGCCAGCGCCCTTCCTAGAGCCCAGCTGTCTCCCGTGGCCGTGTGTTGCCTCTGCCTGCCCTTGTGCAGCCAGCAGGGACGCCCTGGGGTGGCTCAGATGCACTCGCCACCATTGCTGGGGCAGCAGCAGGGTTTCTGAGCACTGCCTCCATCGAGGAGGTGGCACTGGCTGATCTTGCAGTGCTTTGTCACTCAGGAATAAGCACAGACTCTTTGGAGCGCTCTTTGAGATGACAGTTAACTGTCAAGGTGAGACAAGCAGAGGTCATGTAGAGCAATATTAAAAATATCAAGCTTACTTTTTGTGTTTTCTGTGCAACACACCTCTAAACTTGAAGAGTTTAAACTCCGCAGCAGCTCTGATTTCTCCAGGCATGGAGGGCTGTCCCCAGCCTCCAAGCCACCACTCTGGCCATCAGTTCCCTACATTGCAAGCATGTGATGTGCTGCACATCAGGCACTGTGGGTCTGCGGCATGCCTTAGCCAAAAGCCTTAGACTCAGGGAGAAAGGCAGGGAGAGCAACCTGCTAAGAGGCTTTTGAAGCTAGACCGCTTAGTGGTAGCTAAAGAGAACCTCCCGCAGAGGAACTGGGGTGAGGGTATTAGTTACGTTTCGTGCAAAAAGCCTTATCACCAGCTGCAGTGAACATCCAACACCCTAAGGGCAGGATCAACTAATGCTTGTCAAGAGACAGTGCCCATCCCAAAGGGGCTCAAAACCAAGGAGGACAAGAGGGAGAAGGTGAGACCCAGCCGCGCTCAGGCCGGCCAGCCTGGTGCGAGGTTTCCATAGCTGCCTCCCACCTCCAAAGCGGCTGTGGGACTCGCTCCTGTTCAGCCTGAGGGCTGGCTGGGCTGACTCGCGTCTCGTTGGCTTTTGTTGTAGGACCAAGAGCTGGAGAGCCTGGCTGCCATCGAAGCAGAGCTGGAGAAAGTCGCTCACAAGCTGCACGAACTGAGGCGGGGCTGAAGGCTCGCCAGCTCTCCGCGTGCACAGAAGCCAGAGCTGCACTCATCCCTTCACACTGCATTTTCATTTACTGATTTAAAACAGATGCCGGCGGAGCAGAAGCATCTTGTCTAGGAAGCCCATCTCCCCTGAGCCAGGCCTGCCGTCCTCGCAGTAGTGTCGTGCCCATCTCCGCTTCTTTGATTTCGTGCTCCTCTGTCCACTATGGATTCCCACCTCACCTGTACCTTTGGATGACTGTAGCTGAGACGTGTGACTTACACATATATCTTCTCTTATTTTCTCTTTTTTTAAAAAAGACAAGACAGCTTTCTAGAATGTTCTCCTTCCACCGGTAGTTTCACTGGATAAAATTGCAATAACTTGTTATCTTTTGAACTCTGACTGTAATATATTCTATATAAAAAAAAAATCTAAGGAAAAATAAAACTGCAGTGGGTTCCTTCCCTTGTATTTCCAGCTGTAGTCTCAATTGCTGCACACTGTAAGGTCTGTACAGTCTCAGGCAGCACAGCCCCGAAGGGCGAAATGGAGGTCTACCATTACCGTAACACGTTTTCATGGAGTTTCCCTCCTTATGTGCGCCGCCAACGGCTAAGCCCCCAAACTAAGCCCCTCCGCAAGGCCCAGAGGGTGGTTGGACTGTCGCTGCCAGTTCGGAAAATACAGTCATGCTCAGCACCCAAACCCCTCCACAGGGACAAGCAGGCCTGTTGCTGTATCACACAGCCCGGCTCCGAAGGCAGACATCCCATTTATTTCCAAAAGCCATGGATCAAGTCCATAACTCGTAGCTAACACCAGGTTGGCAAGAGAGAAAGCAGGTTAGAAGTTTATGCATTGGGTCAGTACTTGGTAAAAATGAAGCTATTTGGGTAATAGGAGCTCTGGGCTCCAGGCCCGACGCCAGCGGGGGCTGCCCAGCCGCACGGTCCCGATGCTCCTGCAGACAGGCCGGGCGCCACCAGGCCAGGTTGCTCCTCAACGCTCCTTTTAGCCAGAAGCCCCAGCTCGCCCGGGACTGCAAGACCAGGGCTCGAGTGGCGAGGCGCGGAGCGCTGCTCGGAGGCTGCCCGCCCGCCGAACGCAAGCGGGGCTGCGCGCAGGCGGAGGGGACACGAGCAGAGACTGCAGTTTCGTTAACCTCACAGAAATGCACTTAGGAACAGCAATGAAATTAAAGATGTTCCACAGGAACTAGACTAAAATTTCACTGTTACTAGAGAATTAATCCAGCTGTAGAAGTCTCATTTTAAGTACTGTTCTTCATCTATCTAATTTTTTTCTTCATGGCAGGGAGAGTCTGCCTGTAGCAGACCCCTTGTAAATTCAGCTCTACATGTGACAAGTTCAAAGAAACCCTCAAAACCCTCAAGGAACCCACAACAGAAATGTGGTCTTTTCCAAAGAAATTAGACAAGTCTTTCCATGAAGGATGCCCGTAGCACACAGAACCAGCTTACTGCTGCTACCATATCAACAAAATGAAAAATACGATACTAGATAGACCTACTAAAAACATTGTCTTAACTGGATAAAGCTCAGCCCTTGAATTCCATCTTCCCCTTTATTTGAGGAAAGTCTTCTGGGACTGCCACGATTAGTAAACCAGCAGAGGAAACAAGAAAACTCTGGGCCTAGGAAGACACGTGTCCATTTGGTGAGTGCTCACTATCAGACCAGTGGTAACCCTGCTTCACAGCACCCCAGACCTTCCCGACGGCAGGGCTTGTCCTTGGAGACCAGGCACAGCCCTGCTGCACCCGCTTGGTTTACACAAGGGCCTCTGCAGAACATGCCTGTTGCTTAGCAAAATTTAATCCCGCTGGCTCAGATACGTCTCCTTTCTGCACTAGTCAAAATATGGTCTCGAGTACTCAAAACCTAGCAGGATTTTAATGAAGTCAAGAATTCCCTATCCAGGATGATGAAGAAAGAATCAGCCTAGAGCGTTATATTAGGAATACATTCTTAAACACAGAAATAGCATGGTTTATAAAGGCTGAATCCCAATAATATTTAGCTACTTTATATAGTGAGGTATAAAGAGCCTACTTCTCACTACTCTTAGAGGAAAATAAAATAAAATAAAAAAAAAAAAACAGCCTTGACCACCGATAGTGCTGATACAAGAAGGTCCAAAGTGAGTAGACACCTAAATGGTGGATGGTTGTGAAAAGCGAATTCATAAAAATGGCTTTCCCGTAAAGATCTGTCTGCCTCTGTCCTATCCACTCATAAAGAGAAAGCAGAGCAAAGCAGGTTGTAAGGCATTTATTTTCATTACGTGTTGGAAAGGGACAATTCCGTCTTCAGAACAATTACAGAGAGAATGCCACAATACCTACTGCATATTGCTTTACTGTTGAAACCAAAATATTGTCCATCACAGGCGTTTGGCAAAGCAACGGCAAAAAAGAGAATATATTACCATTGAAATCAATGCTGTTAGATGAAAGCACCATCTCCACTGTCAGATCTGATCAGGCAGGCAGCTGAAAATGCCAAAAAACAACTGCTTTTGATTTTTATGGTAAGCCACTCCCCCCTTTTTTTCCAAATGTTTATATATTCTGTACAAATCAGGTACAGAATGGGCAGTTTCAGAAATCATTGCCAGCAGGGCTGAAGCAAATCACTAGACACACTTGTTAACACTATATAGCTGGATCTGAACGCAGACATTGATGAATTTGTGAAACATAGTGCACTCAAAAATGGTCCCCAAGCTGTAACCACGCATAAGAGGACAGCGAAGACGGCAGGTGAAGGAGAATACCCAACACTACTCACATACGGAGAGCTAATTTTCTCAGAACTGCTGGGATCCCAAGGGATGATTATTTTTTTGCTTTAAGAATGACTTCATTTTAATATGTGGGTCTCACAAGGATATACACAAGCCATATAAAATATTGAATTAGAAATAAATAATAAAAGGTACATCTAATACATCTTTTATTTTTAATTTTTTTTTTACAGCACTGACTTTACAAGAGCATAAACAACTCTCATTTTTAGGGGCTGCTAATATCTGAAACAAAGAAGTCACTATTATATACTCAACATATACTCAACCTTTTAATAACTTTATATATGTATATATGACTTTTCACACAAAAAAGTTAAAATAATTTATACCTAAGAACTACTGTGTAAAGAATGAAAGAGGGAAAAGAAGAGTTTTTAAGGGTTTCCTTTAAAAGGGTGGAAAAGGAAGACCTGATTTTCATGAAGTGTCTACCAGCTGTTTCAGCTATTTCTGGAGTTCCAGGAGCCATCAACCAACACTTCACAGCACCTCGGGAGCCCTCCACAAATCCACCCTGGGCAAGCCTTTGAAGGAGCTCATGGGGCCCATGGGCACCTGCTCAGCATCAGCCGCAGCGGGTGAGAGCGGAGGTGGAGAGAGAGGAACAAGTCTCCCTGGGTAGCTATAAAGAAACGTGGAGTGAAACCCTGGCCCACCAGTATTAGTATGTCCACTGGCTTCAAGAAGGCCAGGATTTTACTCCCAATCCCTCTCTTCTCTCCTTTCCCTCCGTCTGCACCACATACATAGTAGATTTTCTTACAGTGATTTTTTTTTTCTTTAATAGGAAAACTGCACCACCAGCAGGGACTGACCCAGTCACCTGCACGTTGCATGCACACGAGAGCAGTTCAGAGCCTCTGCTCGCTACGGATGCTATCGTGCTTGTTTCGCTGAGGAATCATTCATGTATCTTCATCTACACCTGGATCCTCTAAATATCAACAAACTAATAAATTCTGTAACCATGTAAACATGGCAGAATCCATGGAGGATCTCAAACCCATCCCGACACAAACTCAAGTTTTGATGGCCTGGATCACAGAGTGAACAGCGAAAGGAAAGGCAGTGAAGATGTGGAAAGTACTTTTCTGGAGGTTACACTCCTCTCAAATAGATATTAAAGCAACATTACAAATAAAATCAGCAATGTGATCTGCAGTAGTGTGTCTGTTTATCTATGAAAGCAAGAGGAGATTATATTAAAGGAAATATTTTAATCTACACAAAGCATTTTCACATACTCCTAATTACAAAACACATAGTTGCAACACCATGAAGTCATTGTATACTGAGTACAAAAATCAATACATCTGTTACGAAGAAGGAGAGAAGAAAAGAAAATCTGCAAGGCAATGCAACTGAATTCCTGCAAGTATGCACATGGGGTGACTGCTACAAACTCAAAATAGAGTCTATTCATGACCCCCAAAACCCCCAAACCCGAAATTTTCTGCACAGCTGCGGAAGGCAAGGCTGCAAACTACTGTGCAAGAGCCTGACTCACTGCTGCCACGCAAAGACTTTGGGAAACCTTTGTTAATTTAAGAATTGGCAAAGCCCAGAAAGATTTTGGGGGGAATGGAAATCACAGAAGTATTTTTCCTTTGTTTTGCTCTTTTTTCCCAGTCAATTTAAACCCCTCTGGCCACATTTATTCTGTTGCCTTTCGACTGTATCCTGCCACTTTTAGCTACGCACTACTCCAGCTGATCGCTCTCTGGCTGAATACAGCCTGTAATTACCTGGAGAATTTGGGCCTTATCTTGAGCAATCCTCACTACCTTCAACTCCTCTAGAAGCCTCAGGGTTGGGATCTTAATTTGTATTCATCTACCATGAAAACAAATTAAACTGGTGGATTTCCAGCTGAGCAACCTGCTGCAGATCTCTTCTTTACAAACATTCATGCATTTTGAATGGGGATCTTCAGGCGATTTTATCGTTCAGGTTCCAGCAGCCTGAATAAAAAATCAGAAAACCGGTGCATCGCAGCTACCAGGCAGGCCGCTCGGTCGGCGCCTGCAGCACAGAGGTCCGAATGCCCGGCCCCGCGGTTAACCCAAGGCAGAACAGCACTGGCCGAATGGATGTCCTGCTGCAAAACCCACAAATGTCACCACCGATTATCACAGCCAGGCTGCGCTTTTGCAGTTCGTTTCTGCATAATGATCCGACTGTTCCGGGACAGCCGTCACAAACCAAAGCATAACATGGCACAGTCAGCTAGAGAGGGCAGCTGACGGGGGTGGGTCTGCATTACAGGCAATAATACCATGTAAGTTCTCTTCAACCGAGAAAAAATCTTCATCTACTGAGGCCAATTACATAACCTGAGTGGCAATCACAGTCAAATCTTCTCCATCATGCTAATACAAAAGCTGGAGAAATTCCAGTCAAGCTGATGGTGTTCCTGTGGATTTGTAACAGTGACATAGAACAGAATCTGATCCCTAAGCTAATTGGTGACCATATAATTTTAAAATAATTGCTCCAATCCACACAGCAATAGTAGCTTTGCCTCTGAAGTCACAGCAGAGCCTTTTCTACCCCATAATCACAGAATTCAAATAGCCAACATGGAAAATCTCATCCAGATTGTCTGCAAAATTTTAAGAGCAAGAGCATTCTGTGAATGTCTAACATTACTAGATTTTATTATTCTCACAAAAAAAAAAATGCTACAAAACATTAGCCAGTTTACTGTGAAGCATATCTTAAATTAAAACTATCCTGAACTTATCAAATGAGGCAGCAATTCAGAAAAGCACTTTAGCACATGCTTAGTAATATGTGCACGCTTGAATGTTTTACAGTTAAACACTTGTATGTCTGGATACTTGATAATTTAAAGTTTTGGCTTTAAAAAGTGGTCTCCCAATTTTTTCCATGTGATTTAGCAATATTCTACTATATAAGCCATAACAACAATTTTTGCAAGGAAATATAGTACTACAGCAATTGCATGGTAATTTATGTGAAAAATCTCTTGTAATGCCACATCACAACAGGTATCTGCATATCTGCACCTGGTAAATTAAAGTGATACCAATATATTTGATAAATAAAAATAAATTACAGACTATGGGAAAAACATGTCACTGATCACACCAACAACCTAAACTTGTTTTCTAGTTACTGCCAAGGTCTGGAGTAATATTTAAATATAGTATTTCTGTAAGCCTTCAGAGAATTACAAAATAAACTTTTAACAATCATTTGTAAACAAGTGTAAAATGCACAATTATATTTCAGTAGTTTATTTTGGAGAAATAAAGCAGTGCAAAATAGGCCAACCAAAATTCAGAAGGCAGCCAGGAAAATAAAAATCTTATTTGATGTTCTAACTAGGAAACAGCATACAGACATTTCAATTGGATCCAACACTCGGATTCATGTAAACATACTTAGTTTGAAAGGTCTTGAGTTACTAACCCAGTTTTAACATCATTGCTTCTTCCCCACCACCCAATTAAAAAAAAAAAAAAAAAAAAAAAAAAAAGCCACTGTAATAAAGGGAGCAAAAGGCAAATCTACAAACACTCCACCAGCTGGTTACAAGAAAGTACCATACAAAAATATGCACTGGCAAGCTCCTTCCTGAGGGTATCTTCTGTTACACATGTAACATAAAAAAAGACTTCTTTTTAAACAAACAAAAACAAACCCAAAACTGTAGATGTTGAATTTTATTTCAGTCATGGCTTTACGAAAGGTTTGGTCTATCATGACTACTTTTTTAAACCCTTAACTATTTACATCTGACTCACTCACACCACTACCCCCCAAGACCTGCAAGCTGCAGTCTACGTGGGATTCAGCAGCCTCGAAGCATACAAGGGTTATGAAGAGTGCCCAACTCATCTGTGCACAGTCTAGGAATTTGGCTGTATTTATGTGCACCCTGGAATTCAACAGATACCAGACTGGCGAGGCCCTTCCAGTCCTTATAGAAATATCTAAACTTAAAGTTAATACCCTTCTAGAGATGGAATAACCTTCTGTTGTATACATCATCCTCAAAAATCCAATCCCAGCTATAGAGAATTCCCTAGAACGGCACTTTGGGAAAACCAATCCAATGCCTCGTACAGGAAAATCATCATTTACACAAAGTAATTACTACAGAACACTCTCAGAAACGTCTTCCCCTACAGGACTGGTATCAGGCAGGATGGTGACATTTTGGTTTACATTTCCACATTTTGGTTTACTATTTTCTCCTTGGTCTACCTGGGCTCTATTCTCTTGGTCCTTTCCTTTCGAGTAGGTATCTAATGCACGACATCAACAAAACTGGTATTAAATGCCGCAGTGACGAATGCTTTATAAATGCCTGGTATAGGAAGATGGAAATTCCCTTATCTGTAAGCTAAGAGCTTAACTAAGGGAATTTTCTTAACACCACCTCCTTAAGTATATTTTAGGGCTTATATGAAGAAGGAAAGGCCACTAACTCTACCAAAATAGTGTCTATGTTGCCAGCACTGACAGACTCAGTTACTTCCAGTTTAGTGTTCAGAATTGGCAAAAGTTGCAGGAATTCTCAGCAGCAGAAGATGCTGCCATGCTAGAAGATACAATAGAGGGTGAACACTGTAGGATTACTGTATATCTCAAGAGCAATATATAATTTGGTTGTGCTATAGTTTACAAATGATACAGAGCACTGTTGTAAATCACCACACGGCTTCGTCTGACAGCTTGCAACACAATAACGAGGTCTCTAAGCTAGCGCTGTCATGTATTGCTACCTCACACAAAGCCTCACTACAGGCAATTCTGCCTATACTTAGTCTCCAGAAGAAAAAAAATGTACAGAGTCATGGATCTGTGAAAAGCAGCAACTGTGTTACTCCTTAGGATCTGCAGACCAGATGTACTGCTCTAAGGAAAATACGTGGCTCTGTTGGCCAGCCCCCTCGCAGAGCTGTCCCAGACCCTTCGCAAGGGCAACGGAGGGAGACTTCCGTGCTCTGCTAAGAGAAGAGCTGAAACCACTAACTCTTCGTGGATTTCACCGCTAGCAGAGGATTGAAAGGATGATATTTCATCTACCAAATCATTCATCCTGGTTATCTGCACCCTTTTTTTCAGATCAGCCTGTCTGGATCAGACATGTTTCACTATTGGCAAGTGTATTAGATGCGGCTTTCGACTGAGGCAATAAGGCCAGGGGAAAAACTGCAAAGCAGGAACCATGGCCATTGCCACAGTTCTGCACCCTGAACAGTCAGTCAGCTCTGCCCCACTCACAGCAAGCTACCTGTGGACACTGCGACTGGTAGATGTCTCAACAGATTTGGTTTGGTGATACTGAAGTTGTCTTAGCTTTCTTTTGCAAGGGCCTATCTGGAAAGAGGAAACGGGATATTTTAGGCAAAAATCTCTAGCACTGTTACATTCATACACTCCATTTCAACATTATTAACTTCTTGATATCATGAGGTCCGATATTAAAATGCTGGTCACCAGTGATTACAAAGAACAACAGAAATGAAAGAGCAACCCTCCCACAATGAAAGGACTAGTGTTAAAACCCATGTGTGTGTAAACTCACTACAGATTTGCAGCTGAAATCTGATGAAATAGATCTGGATCACTTTCTCACCCTCCCTCTTTCTGTCCATTTCATCAGCAAATCATGTTAAATCAAACGGAAGGGGTTTTTTTTGTTTTGCTTTTTTGTGTTTTCTTTTTCATTTTTCACAAATGTATTGTTACAGCCTGATCTGGTTCTGGGACCACAATTTGTATCCCTGTGGCTTTTCCTTAGTCCATGGCATTGGCAAGTTATTGAGAGGAAGCTTTCGTTGCCAATGTAGCGACACAGTGCTGCTGGAAGCTGGGGGACACTGCCGAGTTGCAGCCTAGTCTCTGGTGTTGCAGTTTTACTGAGCTGTTGGTCTCGCTTTCCACAATCCAGGAGGAGTCTTTTCCCATGACGCTGAGACAGCCTGTGCTAGCGCAGCATATCCGCTCGTCCATGATCCCGCTGGTCTGCTCAGCCAGGAGCTTGCTGCGGTTTAGCTGGGTCACCTCAGGTGCCTGGCCCTGCAGGACAGCAGCTATGTGGTTCAGGAGATCTGTGAAAAATTCGGAAACACCCTCATACCCTGAGAAGGGGAGAAAAAAGGGAGAGAGAGGAAAAAAAAAAAAAAAAAAAAAACAGGCAATTAAGTAATTTTTGTAAGTTCTTTCAACAGCCTTTTCTACTGATTTATTTTTGGGGCTTTTCTTGCCTTTGCTATCCTAAGTGATAGCAAAAAGGCTTCTTTTTCATGACATCACTTTGACTGCACAAGCAGGTGAGTATAAAGAGGAACAGAACCTCATGTTAACAATTAAGTTTATCTTTGTTCTGTTGAACTATTTGTTCAACAGAAAAAAATAAATCACCTTTCAGAACTTCTGTTTTATTTTCCTCCCAAGTATGTGTGCATATATATATATGTGTGTACGTCTTACCTTCTTTCAAGTCCAGATTTTTCCCTAGGTCACATACTCTGTGATACAATGTTAATCTTTTCCACTCTATTTCCAGGTTTTACTATGGAAACTGGCTCTAATGCACAGGTTCCTTGAGGGTCTGGACCCTTTCTAAAGTTTCCCCAGGAATATCCTCAATTAGGAAAACCTCAAAGAGCAACGGGCTGGCCTTATATTCTACGGAAAAGTTAGGCTGCTGCTATTCAAGCACTCTGATACTTGTCTAATTGAACCTAACTCAGCACTTAAAACATGTTCCCCACTATAAGCACTGTCTGGAAAAATGCTTGAGGGACCGAAAACTTAAATCAGTGGTACAGTATTTGGTAGAAATGCTGATCTTTGATTTCAGTACTGAAACCATCTGTTTACATGGTTAAGAGATTCCAAACAACGTACACTGCACAGTTTAACCATAACTAGGTTTCTTGTTTAAAGTAGTTGGTCAGGTACTAGGACATACTGAATTTTCAGTGACACAAAGGCCTGCAGTAGGTGTACAAAGTTTCTAGCTCCATTTTAAACATCCAGGAACAGGCACAGTTCTATTACTGTTTATACCTTAAAATTGAATCAGACATGCAACGTATCTGTACAATGCCTTGAAACATATTTTAACTGCTACTGCATTACCTAGGATTGGTATCAATTTGATTTTAATATTAGAGGTGCCATATGACATTCAGTGTATTTAGTAGGCTAGGATGACTGCTTAAAAATGTCTAAAAACGTATTTTAAAAGTGACCTAGTATTAATACCAGAGACTGAAGCAATAAACAACACTTTATAAGTCCCCTGTGAATAGCACGGTTCACACAAAGCAACATATGAGCAAAACCAGAGACCACAAAGTAAATGCACATTTTAAAACACTTTTAGCGTTGTGATCACAGGGCAGAAGAGTCTCACACATCTATAAATAATTCAGTTTAAATCTCCTTCCTCCTGTAAAGCCAAATTCCTATGGCAATAAAAACCCAGTTTCCTGAAAAAAACATAAAGCAGAAGGATAATTCAATAAATGTGGTGATTTTATAGTGTATTTATAACCCATGTATGCTAACCAATTAACTCTTATTTAGGTTGCTACACTGCTTTGGATTTTATTGTCATCAGTCACAGTTCTCCTAGATACTTCTTAACAGGTTATACAAAGCAATAGCAAAGTGAAACAACGGTTCCCAGTTCTCTTATCTCAAAAGCCACTAAACAAACTCAACAAAAAAAAATAACTAGTTAAAAACATCAGGCTTTCCAGTGACCCACACTACCCTGCTACAATCCATCCCTTGGCAGGGGCCAACTAGGACTTTTGTGGTGATAGAAGCCAGAACTGGATACCCACCTCTCCAACGGTGCATGTTATATTTTCTTGCTTATGTAAAAGCCACGGGATTAGCCTTCAAATCTGCTCAGAGTGCTTCAAACATCCTGGGAATAAGCCATCTCCATGGAAACAACTTTAATATTCAGAGAGGAGATCTGTAGTACCCTAGAGTGCTCTGTGTCTGCTCAGTTAAAACAAATCAGCCTTGTTTGAGGGCACATGGCAAACTCACAAAGAAGTTGCTTTTAATATTTAATGGGGAACAAGATGGCCATTTTTTCAGTCCTGAAATCAGCAGACATTACAGTGCAAAGAAGCAGTACACTTCAGGCAAGCTTCCTCTGGGACAGCCCTCTGCACACTAAAGGGAAAAGCCCCAAATAATGCTGTCTGGTCACTCAGAAAAAAAGCTCACAATGTAAAAAAACAGGGAAGGGAATGGGAAGAGGACCAGGATGTCTCAACTCTTGAGTCACAAGATGCCAGGGGAAGGCTGCACTATCAGTATTGCTGAACTCTCTTCACTGACTGCTGCTGCAAATCTTTCAAAAGTCAGTTGTGGGATGTCACTGTGCTGTGACAATGAGGAAATCAAGAGGGCAAATTAAATTACACCATCAGAAAGGCAGTGGAATTGGGCTTTATATTACACACAGGATCACTGAGAGGATATAAATTTTGCATGCCTCAAAGCACAGGTTGCATAAATCATGACGCAGCAGCTACTACACTAGCACAGCCCATTAAAACCAGTGCAGAAACACCAGAGTACACAAGGTCTCGATTTGGCTATGAAGAAAATAATCTTCAGTGTTCTCTGGTTGAGCACAGATAGGAAGGAAATCTACTCAGCACTGCAAATGAATCAGAAAACAAGTCCTTTGCCCTCACTTTTGTGGAATCAAGAAATGTTTCTGAGCATTTTCAAGCTAGTATTACAGATGTTACGTGCCTGATTTTTAGGAGGCTGTCCCTCATCTGGCACATACTCTGGTTTTCTGCATCTTCTCTTGGACAGGGAGAATTGGGACAGTCCATGTTCTGCATTTGCAGCAGCACATCATACACATGAAGGGCATGTCCATATCTGATGCTCCCAGTTCCCATATATATATAGCAAGGGATATTAAGGACAACAGGAAGGGCTTTTTCAAATACATCAGCAGCAAAAGGAGGACTAGGGAACATGTGGGCCCACTAATGAGTGGGGCGGGGGCCCTGGCGACAAGGGATACAGAGAAGGCAGAATTACTGAATGCCTTCTTTGCTTCAGTCTTCACTGCTAAGGCAGCCCCCAGGAATCCCAGAGCCCGGACGTGAGGGAGAAAGTCTGGAGAAGGGAAGACTTTCCTTTGGTTGAGGAGGATAGAATTAGAGACCTTCTGGGCAAGCTAGACATCCACAAATCCATGGGCCCGCATGGGATGCACCCACGGGTACTGAGGGAGCTGGCAGATGTTGCTGACAAGCCGCTCTCCATCATCTTTGAAAGGTCCTGGAGAGGTGCCTGAGGACTGGAAGACAGCCAGTGTCACTCCAGTCTTCAAGAAAGGCAAGAAGGAGGACCCAGGCAACTATAGGCCAGTCAGCCTCACCTTCATCCCTGGAAAGGTGATGGAACAGCTCATTCTAGATGTCATCTCCAGACACATGGAGGAAAAGAAGGTGATCAGGAATAGCCAGCATGGATTCACCAAGGGGAAATCCCGCTTAACCAATCTGAGAGCCTTCTGTGATGGAATGACTGGCTGGGTAGATGAGGGGAGAGCAGTGGACGTTGCGTACCTTGACTTCAGCAAGGCTTTTGACACTGTCTCCCATAACATCCTACTAGGTAAGCTCAGGAAGTGTGGGTTAGATGAGTGGACCGTGAGGTGGACTGAGAACTGGCTGAAAGGCAGAGCTCAGGGGGTTGTCATCAGTGGCGTGGAGTCTAGTTGGAGGCCTGTGGCTAGTGGCATCCCCCAGGGCTCAGTACTGGGTCCCATCCTGTTCAACTTCCTCATCAATGACCTGGGTGAGGAAACAGAGTGCCTCCTTAGCAAGTTTGCTGATGATCCCAAGCTGGGAGGAGTGGCTGATACACCCGAGGGCTGTGCTGCCATTCAGAGAGACCTGGACAGGCTGGAGAGCTGGGCAGAGAAGAACCTCCTGAGGTTCAACAAGGGCAAGTGCAGAGTCCTGCACCTAGGGAGAAATAACCCTAGGCACCAGTACACGCTGGGGGCTGACCTCCTGGAGAGCAGCTCTGCAGAAAACGATCTGGGAGTCCTGGTAGATGACAGACTGACCATGAGCCAGCAATGTGCCCTCGTGGCCAGGAAGGCCAATGGTGTCCTGGACTGCATTAGGAAGAGTGTTGCCAGCAGGTCGAGGGAGGTGATCCTGCCCCTCTACTCAGCCCTACTGAGGCCTCATCTCGAGTACTGCACCCAGTTCTGGGCTCCCCAGGACAAAAGAGACATGGAGCTACTGGAGAGAGTCCAGCATAGGACTACAGAGATGATCCAAAGGCTGGAGCACCTGCCCTATGAGGAACGGCTGCGAGAGCTGGGCCTCTTCAGCCTGGGGAAGAGAAGACTGAGGGGGGATCTTATCAACGTGTACAAGTACCTGAAGGGAGGGTGTCAAGGGGACGGGGACAAACTCTTTTCAGTTGCCTCGTGTGACAGGACAAGAGGCAACGGGCAGAAATTGAAGCACAGGAAGTTCCGCCTGACCGTGAGGGGGAATTTCTTCACTGTGAGAGTGACAGAGCACTGGCACAGGTTGCCCAGAGAGGTTGTGGAGTCTCCTTCTCTGGAGATTTTTAAGGTTGGCCTGGACGCAACCCTGTCTAACATGCTCTAGGTGACCCTGCTGAGGAGGGAGGTTGGACTAGATGATCTCCAGAGGACCCTTCCAACCTTACTGATTCTGTGATTCTATGATACACACATCCAGGGTCAGTAATTCAGGTGTACTCTGTATCTAGCTTGGGCTAGGTGAGATCAGCCACTGCAATACAACATTGGGCTATATGGAGCCTTTTTTATTCTTGCAGTTACCTGAGGTCAGACAAACATGAAACCCACATAGTATGCGGCTATGTCTACAGTTAACATAGCAGCACGTAACCACAGCTAAATATAGTCCAGGCAGTTTCCTTTCAAACAGGAGACACAATAGGCCTTTTAGACATTTATCTTCAAAATCTGTTCGAAGCATTGCTGCTGCTAAATGGAGCAGGTAGCAAATGACACCCTCCTACAGACACGTCTGCTCAGAACTAAACTTAATCTTGAGATGACAGCCGCAGTTTGAGGAAGTGGCAGGTTTGAATGTGATTTCAGTCTGCTCAGTGTAAATGTCAGCAGAGGAGGAAGCCAAGCCTTGGGGCAGTTGGAAAAAGCTTTGGCCAGGTCTGGCCCCATGCAGTAGCTTGAGCTTTGTGAAAGAGGCTGTGAATGCTCCTCTTCCTCTCCCTCCCCACCAAGCAGTGATGCAGAGATAATGCAGCAGGTCCTCAAATTGTCTATGCTGGCTCTAATCTGGCCCTGCTGTGATCCTTGCAGGACAGAATGACTTGAGAAAGAGGAGAGAGAGGAAAAGCCCCTTCCTGGAACCAGGAAACCAGGAACAGTGAGATCTAGTGACTCTCCTGGGCAGGGCTGAATATCACCTTCTCATAAGGAAAGTGCTAGCTCTGCTTAGGAAGACAATTCTTGAAGCTAGTGAGCCTTTAGGTAAATTGGCACCTCTGTTGTATTTCAACCCATCACTTCTTGTCTGACCTCAGCAGCCATTGAGAGCAGTTCACCTCTCTCAGTTCAACTACATTTTACAGATTTTTAAGACAGTTTTGTCTCCCCCAGCCTTTTCTCTTTCATATATCTGGTCCTTGCTGCTATCTTCTGGACTTTCTCCAATTAGTCTTCACCACTCCATCCTACAGTTGTAAAGCCAGTAACTATCTTCACTACTCACATGCCACCAAAAAATCCTGAGAGACATAATGTAGAGCCGTGCACAAGAAGCTTCCTTGTGCTCTCAAGTATCTTGAAAGGACAAAAACATACTATTAATTCAATGTCTATTCAAAGGCCAGTTACTGTGCAGATTGAAACACATGACTCGGGGTCAATATCAGAAACTTTTGCCTGGAGGTGGAAGCACAGTGGAGTATGATACTGAAGGCAGCTCCACCAGTTTCTGTCACAACAAGAAAACAGTACCCCTCTTTAAATAGTTAAATTCACCAACCAGCTATCTGGAATTTTCAACATTTGAAGAAAGCAGAAGTTCAGCCTGTGCACTTTAGTTCAGTCTGTGCAAGGTACCAAATCCAAAACAATACTTGCAAAAAAAATCCAGAACACAAATAGAAATGCAAAATGCAGGATTGCAAAGGGATGTCTTGCATCACTGACTTCAATATCCAACTGTCTGTGATATAGTCCCATTTATAAAACTGATCTGACTCCATCTCGCATCTAATTTAGGTTGGTTGGTTCATTGCTCCTGTCAGAACATTGTTTTCATGGGTTTATGGATTATATCAACACCATATGGCAAAACCAAGCTGCAAAGTGACCCAGAACAGCAAGGTTGGAGTTTTAAAAGGAAGCGAGTTGCTGTAGAGATAGACAAGCAAGACACAACAGGGTGGTTGCAGGACTGAGAACTGAGACTGAAAGACTACCAAGACTGAGGGCTCAAGATAAGATATGTTCTCTAAATACAAAAATACCTCAGCCATATTGAAAATTCAAAGTCTGTAACGGCAGGTTACAAACCACAGTTTGTAACACCCTGTGTGTGTCTCTGAAAGATGATTCTCAAGGACAAAAACCTCATACAACACAGCAATCACCTGACATGAGGTGGTATATTCTTTTCCTGTATCACATTACTGCATTTAACATATGAGACAGTGTTATTATCTCCCATTCTACATATTTACAGCTCCTTTTAGCAACTCTAGTGATCAAAAAGGTTGCACTAACAAAGCAAGGGACAAATTTACCCGTTTTCAAGATCTATTTTATTGTTTTAATCCAGGGTTCCCTTTTGACAACTTGCAAGGATATTTAACCCTCTTTAGCAAGTCCCGTACACCTACAATTTCAGCATCTTCCTCAGATTTCTCATGTTTTTGGTGTCATACATAAAATGAAATTTCATGAAGAATCAATTTGCAAAGGAAGAAATTTTCAAGGCAACAGTTTGCTGCTTCTACCCCATCAGTACCTTCAATGGGACAGTCAGAACAAAAATCATCCTAGAGGCTCTTCTAGAATAGAATTTATTGTTCCTTTATTTATCTTTAGAGTGAGGAACAGGCCTTGAAAGTTTAGGTCCCACCACAGAGTCCCACACTTTAGTATCTGGGTGTCTTGCCTGCGGGGACGGGCAGGACAGCTACATTACAGCTGGCCACTCAACTTCGGCCATTACCTCCTAAGAGCTAATATTTCAGTAGCACATTTCATAGCTTGATTAGAGTTCTGCCCTTGCTCGATTAAACAGTATCTGATCTTAGGATAATCTTGCCTACTGCTCTCCTGTCCCCCCATGGGTAAGACACCAGTAGTGAAGCTTCACACCAAGCACACGCACCATGGCTTCCACATAGCCTGAGCGGAAAGCCTTTCTCACCTGGGAATGCATTTATATCAATGACCGCATGCTGCCCAGTCTGATTGTTAATGATGATATCAATTCCAAAGAGGGAAACTCCCAGAGCCTGCCGCAGCGCCTTGGAGATTTCCCGGATGACGTCGTCATTTGGCCGCTCAAACACTCCTTCGATTCTATCAAGCTATAGTGGAAAAAGACACATTACTAAGGGACTTGGAAACAGTCTTTTTAGCAAAAAGATTAATTTTCAGAGGTTTCCAGTTGTACATCCACCCAATCTAATTGCAGAGAACTGGCGGCATGAAACAGAGAGAGAAACAAAGAGAAAACTCTTTTATAATTCAGAATCCTACATTTATCAGAAGTTCATCTACTCTAAAGTACCAGTTCTTTCTGTTTTATACTGGTGTGGTACCTCGGAGAGACCAGTCAATGTAGGACTGAACAAAGAAGTATTTAAAATACTAGATTCATACCTTAAAAATCAAACAAAGCTAGTGTGTTTAGTTGTGCACTGCAAATATTCTGGATATCATTTTGTTATTTCAATGTAGATTAATGCCTATGTTAAAGGACTGATAAAATAGACCCCTCCTGTTAATTAATTCCATCTAAACCATATAACACAGCAGAGTGATATTTTCAGGCAGAAGCTAATTCAAGTGGGACAGCTTTTATGGGGGTTTTGATGTGTGAATTATTCTGTAAACATTTATTATTACTAAGAATGGCTCAGGTTACTTGAAAATGTAAATTTTCTCACTACTTAAGTAATAGGTTATATGGCAGAAGTATACTGCGATGCTTGTAGAAGTGTGCATGGGATTTGTATGCATATGAGAGAGATGACATGTAAACCAAAAGAGCATATGCCCTCTGTAAGTTTAAAAATAAATTTTGCCACAAAGTGATTAATGACTAACACAAAAATAACTTTAAAACTTAGTGTGCCCATCCATGTTATACATAATTCTAAACTTAATCATTTCTGGCTATGAAGCTACTCCCAGAGTGTATGAAACAGAAAAGAATCTGCAGACTCAGAGATTCAAAGGACTCAGTCCTGTAAAGTGACTTTCAGAGCAGTTGCAGGCCCGAGAAATTGTTAGGATTCATATGTGTAAAGCTTATTAAAAGGACTGGTAATGCACACATTAAACTGCAACATGCTTGCACTGGTGGGCTCAGAAGACCCCCAGGTATGTCCTCTGGCCACAGCTCAGGAATGCCTGCGTTTCAGGCAGTTAGAGACCCTCTGTGGCCCTGCCCAATACAATTTCTCTGCTTGAATTTTCACCATTTGTCTTTCCTCACAGAACTGAGTCCTAGAAGGATGATTTATGCTTATTAAGCTCTCTGGACAGGAAAAGGCCAGATATTTGTATTCAGAATCTTCTTATCCCCTTTGTCTAGATTAACTTTGGGGAGTTTAGGCCTGGTGAGCAGCAGACAGGCCTGCTGCAGCACTGCTTCCTCACCAGAGTTCGGTAAGGAATACCAGAGGGACACCCAGTCATGCTGGTTCGTTGTACCAAACAGACCTCAGCCTGCAACACAGAAGCAGACAACTTGTGAAGGAGGGTCACTGGCTACTAGTGCTTTGATAAGAAAGGACTAGATATAGTTTTCCAGCCAAGCTAGAGGAAAAAAGACCAAGTGTACTTACTGCTGTTAAGACAGATGATGATTCTGGCTTTGAAACATTGTGGCTGTTGAAAAATATTGATTCTCTGTCTGAAATTAAAAGAATAATAAGTAAATTTATACTAGGTTTTGACTTCCAAAGGCTTAGTGCAGGGAACAGTAGGTGGCACTGCCGCCCAGGGAATCTAATCTTGATCACTGCTGAACAGTGTCCCCACATCCACCCGCAAAGCCTCTCCTGTCCCTGCACTTAGCTGCCAGCACAGGCAGGAAAACACTGCCCAGGTCACCCAGGGGTTTCAGACCTTAAGCCACTGGAACCGTTCAGGATTAACACAAACATGCTTTGTTTCCTTCAGTCACACGAAACCAATCTCAGTAAGATCATGAAGTTCATTTCTAAGTTGCTATACTCGAGCAACAGCTCCAATGGGAACGCACGCAACGGAAGAGAGAAGCTGCTCTCACGGCAGGCAGCAGATCAACAGCACTCAGTCTACAGTGTGGTCCCTGTGACCTGATCTCCCTCCAGAGGCCCCAGAGGAAGGCAGGAGGCACCCTGAAGCGACAGAAACCACTAATGCCTTGCAGCGGAAACCACGCAGAGAACTGCACCAGCACCTTCCTCCCTGCTCTTTCTGAGGTTTTACCAGCTGGGAGAAATCCACCACAAGTCTTCTCCAGGGCTTCTCACCACAGCAGGCCAATAGTAGTTTCCAGACAAAACCAAATGGGAGCTTCTAGACAAAATTCTCAGCAAGCAGGCAGCACTAGCACTACTGTATTTCCACCTCACCAGTCTCTTCAATGGGATATTTAAAAGCAGCTACAAGGCTACATATAACAACAATACGGAGTTTGTGAGAGCAAACCCAAATCCACTCTGCAGTCTAATACCACCATGCACTCCTGCCCTTCCTCCCATTTAGAAAGGCTCTGTGCTTTCAGACAGTCAGCTCCTGGGAACTCCTCACAGCTCTTAGATCTGCTTAATCACCAGAGGTGCTCAGTCAGGTGCCAGTAGCACAGCCCCCTCCAACCTCTGCTGATAAGGGCAAGGCAGCCAGACAGTTATCCTAATCTGCCCACAAACCTTATTTCTACACGGGTTCCCAGACAACTTTACAGTCTCACACCATCTGATGAGACATTAGCTAAGGTATTTTTAGAAAGATACCTTAAAGCCTTCACTTCCAGTAAGAGTACAGATTGTCGTAACACTTTACACAAAAATAAATTCAGGCCTACTTAATTTGATCAGAACAGAGACATAAAGCATTCCTAAAAGTAAATGCATCTAGACTTAGAGGCATACATATCTACAAAGAATGACGTTTTTAAGGATCATCCTGAGCCCTACATATACTAAGTACTTATTTGTGTGCAGAACCCAATGGTGAGCACATTAAACACTCACCATTAAAGCTAGTGGAAGCCACTAAGAAAAATGACAAGAAATTTCCACTTGTTTTATTCACTCATCCCCTTTAAATTGATACTTTTCCTTCCCTCCATCAGCTGCTGGAGCTGCCGAATTGCAGGATTGCACCCACCCTGACCTCCAAGGCCACACAAGCACCTTTACTGCTAGCACACACTCAGCGTAATGCAGCAGGACCACACTGTGCCCAGAAAGGACCCTGTCCGCTTCCATACTCCTGCTAGCTGATAGGCACATCATTCTCACATCCATGACTGACTCCTCCTTGCTCCTGACAGCCCCAGAACGCACTTCTCAGGCACTTCAATGGAAAGCAGCACTTTTTCCATAAAGGAAATTTTAGCAATCTTTAACGAGCCTTTCAAGCACCTGATGTCTGGTAGCATATAGGAGGATCACTGTCCTTACCAACAAGTCTATTCCTCTTTCTGCCAACATGTTGGTATCCACAATCAAAGGACACTTTTCTCAAGGTTTAAAACACTGGGCCTTAAACAAACTCATATAGGAGAGAGTCCTCTTTAAATACACACATAATCTAGGTAAAAATAGGGAGAGGAAGTTTCAAAACCATGAAATCCAGGAAATTCTCTCCAAAGCACATTTTTAAACAAACTCCGGAACAAATGACATATGAACTTGCTGTGAAATTAAGAGAATTTCTCTCTCTCTCCCATTCCATCTGACATAAAACACTCTTTCTAATAGGTAATACACAGGTTACCATCGTATAAATATTTACTATATGAATGTCATTCACATATATTCCAGAGCAGAGGAGTTATCTCCCTTCCTATTGAAATAATACAGAAGAGGAAATACAGTATGTAAAAAACAGATGCCTTCACTTCAGCTGCCTTTTCAAAGATATTTTTTATTCGGGCTGTTTGTAGCCAGGGCTCCAAGAACTCATATCTCCTTCCAAATGGGCACAACGTACCTGAGATGCCAGCAGAGAAGTTCTTTAAAGATGGTCTTTTTACCACTGTGTAGGATTCCCCAACCACGAACACTTTATACAACACAGCATTGTGATTGATGAAGCTCTGAATGACGCAAGGGGGACGGACAGCCTTCAGGCCCTCCTGGTTGAAGATGATTGCCATCTGAAAGCACACAAACAGTTTTGCTCAAGTCTTTCATTTATTTCACATTTACCAACCACCTGACCAGCAGTGAGGGGGGAACATCTACTGATGAATATATATACACACATATACAAAATATGTATAGCCCAAGTGCAAATTTCTGCTCAAGCAGCTAGACCTATTTCTTTACATTTTGAACCCTCTGAACACTGCTGGTGGTGCAGCTTTCATTTTCAATCAAAAGCATTTGAATCAGTATTTTCTTCTCAGTTTTTGCAATTTCATTTACTACTTTGAGTTAGGGAGCTACCACAACTGCACATTTTATTAAGAAAAACAAAAGAGTAGAACATCTGACAAATAGAGTAGACAAAATTTGTAAAACATAAAGCATGAGGACAACAGAAGTATGAAGAATAAATCTGCTTGAATTTACTAACAATACGAGTTCTTTCCTACAGCTGTATTTTCAGTGGTTTGGCTGAGCCCAGTAGCAATGTCCTAAGCTAGAGGGTTTCACCCACATCAGCAGAGAATTTTTTCAAAGTGTAGTAGTCCTCACTGTTAGCAAATGCTGGGCCAGCATTTTTCCTTGGCTTGGTTTCTTCCTGTTATTCGAAATGTATAGTCCCCTTGAAGAGACTGGAAAAAGTATGCCAGCAAGGAAGTCATTTTAGGGCCTTAATGATGAACAATAGCTGCCTCAAACAGCATGGAAGCAATGCTGGTAGGTGCAGACAAGCACTTTGACAAGCCAGCATATCTCAGTACACGTTACACTGCTCTCTGCCTGAATCCCTCCATTAGGCATGTTACATGCACCTTTAATTATCATGAACATGGTGCCCTACCCTTAAGGTTTGTTGCTGAAGTATGAATGCTGCCATGGCTCCTGTGCCAAACAGGCAGTATGCACATTCTGGTACAGGCTGATGAAATTACTTTACAGTGAGCTGTAGATTACTAAACAGTAGTAAGAATTAACTCACATTTGTTCTCTAGCTTCAATGCCCTGAAAAAGCTATGTGCTAGTTACCTGAAGACTGATGTTTCTTCATTACTCTAATGATGCTGTGCCCTGTTATCCACAGCGGCAGAAGATAGTCAGTCATTTTGAGTAAGGACCATTCAAGGCCAGAGAACCTGACATAGCGTACATCTTGCTTTCTTCTGGGCAAAACTAAACTTCCTCATCTCCATCCTGCAGGCAGGGATGCTTTGGTTAGAGCATCTTCCCCCACGGAGGACCTGCTCACACAATGGCTAACCTTCCATTTCTCATGCCTCTCACCTAACTCCTTCAGCACAGGATGCACAACACTTGCCAGAAAGGCTTCCAAGTTCTAAAACATAAGTTTTTTCTTAACCCTCTTAGTTTTCCTGCTCAGACTCCTTGAGCCTAGTATTCTGTTTGGGACAAAAAACAGTTCAGAGGTGTTAAGAGAATTCTTGTGGGTCCCACAGTGACTCCACAGCAACATACAGAATAAAATTGGAGATTCCTGCCTCAGCACAGTGCAGAAGTTTTACTGCTCTCTCTTTCCACATGCTTGATGCCATTTTCATGCCTTCTGATATTAGCTGTATCCAAGTGAAATCAGGGCCACTGGAAGGATTTTATAAAGCAACTTTTCCACTTTGTGCGTGCTCTCTCTCTCATATTTTATATGATCAGCTGCTCAGTTGATAAATGCCGTACTGACAGACTGAGAAGCTATATCTGAATTCCTGAATTCTTAGTAATATCTTAGTTTGTTCCTGTAATAAAAATAGTAAATATAAAAAGTTTTATTGTTCACTTATGGCAAAACCATGGCCATAGTAAATAATACAGTGATTACATGTTTGTAGTTAGAAGTCTGAGCACATTTTTGTCTCTAACTGATTATTATTCTGTTCTCCTCTTTACGTGGCAGATCACATTAGATCACATAATTGTCTGCATGCATGCAGAATGACTCAGTAGATTAACATTTTCTGAGTTCAAGTCAATGCGTGCAGTCAAGGCCCATTGCAGCTGATATTCTTACTCTGTCTCCATTATACCAGATGCTATCTTTTTGACAGCACAGACTGAATTTGTGAGTGGTAATAATCTGTGCAAGAAACCTACTCTAACCAGCAGGATCATCCATCAAGATGATTTACAGCAACAACATCATACCTCATTTGTCTCTCACTGGTGGCAGGAATCACTGTCCTTTTCCTCCTCCAGGGTAGACTGTTGGCTTTATAACACCTATAGTATCATACTAGCAAACAGCATGTCACTCCTATCGCTCAAGTGCTCTTTGCAAACATTCATCAATGAATCCTCACAAACCGCTCCTTCACAGGATGAGCAGGTACTTATCATCTCATTTTACCAGTGTGGAAACTTGGAGAGTTTATCTTTTCTGCACAAAACTGACTCAGGCTACTGGGAACCATGTGAAACCTCTTGTCTGCAAAGCTCTATGCTGACAGTCCCATGGACTGGCACATAATCCATGTAACTTCCATGGTGTTACGTTATACCAGCTCACTGTGATGTCTCATGGTTTTTAGCATGCGTACAGCTCCAAGAATTCGCCTGCAGGGTGTACTTTGTCATCTAGTACAGACTTGCTGTGTCTGGCAGTAACAGGGGAACAATATTTTACATCTCATAATTTCCAAATGGTATTCCTCATTATAGATGTAGAGTTCTTTTGAAGGCAAAGCAAAACATTTGGCACCGAGAATTTCTAATGACAATGTCCTTAAGGAATTCAACCTGAAAAAAGTGATTCTGTGACTCTTGCTTTTCACTCCTCTCTGCTCAACATTTAGAAAAAGTTATACTGGATGCATTTCCTGAGGTTATGGGTCTCAGTAGCGTTTCACAGTAGCTTTACCAGAAGGTCAATCCAGTTCTGACCTACTGGCAGCAAGAAAGAAGGCATCATCGCTGCTCAAATCTAAAAGAAATGGTGCTGGTAAAGTGGAGTTCCAAGTGCTGAGCTGGTAGACATGACCTCCAGTGCAGAAGCCATGTTTAACTGTGGGACACCACAGGAAGACTAACAGCACCTCTGCTTAGCTAACTTGTGCTTTCCCAGCATAATGCAGGCTCTGCCGGCACTGGCTGGCACCAAACCCAAAATCATATCTGTACCTTCAGCTGTCCCTGTTAGCCAGTGTCTGAATGCTTTGAAAAGTCATCTTATAAAGAAAAGCAAGTTTCTGATCAGACTGGGTTAGTTGCAGTGTCAGCTCTGCAGTGGGGAAGGTCTCTATAGAAAATTAAACAAATTGCCAAAAGTCAAAGAAGGAGTCATTAATAAAACAGACATCTTTTTTTTTTTTTTCTTTAGTCCTATATTCCATCTTTCAGACAGACTGTCTTGTAAGCAGAATATTTGTTCTGTGCTTCCTTTGCCATTAGTGGCCATAAAATAGTAGTTACAGGACAGCTCTTCTCTGACCATAAATACACCTTAAAATCATTCTTGAGAATACAGCAACTGTAAAATGACTCTACTACAAAATGTGTAAAGTATTACATAAGACTTCAAGCTTTTTCTCAGGGGGTCATCCTGGGCTCATAAACTTCCATGATAAACCATAGCCTACAACTGTACTCAAGTCTAAATTTTGTTCAGAAAATGGAATTCTGACAGGAGGCTGAAGTATGGCTGCATTGCATAGAAGAACTGCACAGAAAGACTCATTACGGAAACACAAGTCCAAACTGAACTGCACAGGCACTGAAAAGCTCCTGCATTACAGGCTGCAGTTGCAGAGGAACTCTCTGTAGGAAAATCACCAGGAAATTTGCAGTCTTATATTCATTAGCAATCTAGTCCCAAGTGTTCTGGTGAATGACAGCGAAAATATAAAGCGGTTACTCCCACAAACGCTAACAGGACTGCATGTAATGCTTGTAAAATGATCCAAGCTAAGGCCTACACAAAAAAATTTAGCTGCATTTTAAAAGTTAGTGCTCAAGTGAGAGTCACTCAAAATTTTAGCTGTAGGCATTCTGCTCTTCTAGATTTACATTTTTCTTCGGGACCTTCAGTTCTCAGAGTTGCTGCAGCAACATACTGCATATTTCAGGAGCAGCTGGGAAACCTGGAACGGTTACTGTGCTGTTAACAAAGGAAGCCAGGCATCATTACAGATGGCACTGAGGAGTCGATTCTGAAAACTGAGATGTGGTAAGCAGAGAGGCAGGAAGCACAAATGGAAAAGAATTAAAACAGGCCTCAGCTTCTCTTGCCTAAATTTAGAGGAAGCAAAGCTCATAGGAGCACAGTCTGTTCAGAAATACACAACCCTTTTAATTGCAATTGCTTTACAGGAATGAGGCAAAGCAGATAATTCTAGCAGCCCTGTTTTTCCCATAGCTGTATCATGTTATTACAACATGCTTGGAAATGTGGTCTCTATTTGCTGTTCCCTTCCCCTCAAGGAGAAGGCTGTGGCAGACCAGCTTGCCTTTACTCATACTTCTGCTTCATCTGCAGCACAGAGACATTTGTCATCAGCACCACATATATGTTTGGAAGAGAAACATGGTAGGGTACAAACACGACTCAGTGTCACCTCCCACCAAAGGAGAGGCAGAAGCAGCAGATGCCTTGCAGATATAGTTGGTATGGAGACTACATACTGCTAGAAACAATAAAACTAGAATTACTAAAAGTTAGAAACTGCTAGAAAGAGAACTTCCACTTTAAGAGGTTAAAATTGTATTTAATTTCATTTCAGATAAATCTGAAAAAATAGTAATATTATTAACCTCAATGGAGAGGCAAGGAAAGGGAAGTGGTTTGGGCATCACCCTCATTCTGCGTACAACATGATTATAGAGCACCAACCAACCAAACCACCATGAGAAGATTGGAAGTGGGGGAATAATGTTGCAAAAATTCTTTAACTCACCTCGTGAGAGTTGGTTCCATGGGCCACTCTGGTTTTACAAACTAGATTAAAAAAAAAAAAAGAAAAAAAAAAGATCACTGAAACAGGCCACACAAAACCCTTTCAAATCTGTTCCCACCCACATGTGAAACACTGGAGTTCACCAGACCAAGACAGTGACTGTACCGGATAATGCTGACAGTCTCTGGTTGAACAGTGTCCTCATTCACTGCAAAATCTGGCTTGCTCCAAGCCCTACTCTCTCAATTGCTCCCTGTAACTAAGGTGCAGAAATCATTATTAGGACTGGATGAATGTGCAAAGCATCAACTAAGAAATTTGCATCAGTATTGGTACTGCCTTTCTGCCTAAGGCCTGCCCAAGCCCGTGTGATTTCGCCTGAGGCTGGAGCCCTGCTACAGGTACCACAAAACACTATTGTCCTGAAAACAGCAGAGCTAGGACACAGCAGAAACCAACTGCTTTCCCCACCTCTCTGGTCTTAGGGAAAGGCAGGCAACCAAAAAAGCTGAACCAAACTAAGATATGACAACCATCTGAGATACAGGCAGCCAAAGAGGAGGAGAAAGAAGTAGAAAGAGTTCTGTTTCCTCCTCCATACTCTTTATTTGTTCTGTGCACCCTGGTTCTACCCTCCACCCTAAAACTGGTACAACATAAGAAAAACATGCTCCTGCTATTATAAAACCAGAAGAGAGATGAAGACCCCGGGATCTACATGATGAGCATAGCTGATGCAGTGAGTGGGCAGTCATGTATAAAGTAGAGAAGGAGATAAAAACGCACATAGAGTAGTTGTGTTGTATGTGACAAGACTTCTTTGGGGGTTGCTGGAAGAGTTAAACTGCCAGGCAAAAGGACAGGCAGCTATGAAGGGCAAATAATCCACACTAGAGGCCAAAATAAGCTGTTACCAGAAATGTTGGAAAGTGGTCAATGTTGTCTCACAGACACATGCTTTGGAGAGCGGGAGAGTTACAAAAAACAGAAGAGACAGAAAAAGCACCCACACAATGTCACTCTTGTTATTTTTTTAATTTCATCATCATTTAGAGGGGTTGATTCATAACTTTTGAATATGTGGGCCATGTCATATTTGAGTACTCAGCACTAGCTGGCCATAATGAAAAGAAAGTGTGCATGGGTGATAGAGGAGTGTCAAAGCAATTTAGTGGGCTTTAAACTACTGCTTCACAACCTAGCTTCAGGAAGCCTGCCTCATCTGGGAGACCACTGACAAGGAAAGCAAGATATGCTCACTCCACACAGCTTTACCTCTGAACCTTACAAATGAGGCAATGCACCATAGGAAGGATGAGTTAAACAATCCTACTCATTTTACACTGCAAGGAGTCAAATAAAGGAAGGAACTAAACAAGAAGACCCACAATAAAACCTGCTATAAGAGCACAAACAGCTCACAGCAGCTGTTTGAGGCTCTGGTCCTTGGTGCCTGGTGTCTATGGTCATTTTTACTCTCTTTCTTCTACCCACTAAAATTATACTTGCAGCCTGGATCAGGGAAAGGGAGGGGTAGTGAAGAAAGGGAGCAGTTAGTAAGAGAACAATTTTCTCAAGAAAAATAATGAACGCAGCTGGCAGGAGAAACTTCTTGCACAAGTTCATGGCAAGAGGCTAACTTTGTTAAAATTATTACCATTTCCCAGGAAATCACATTTACTGTAGCAGGTGTTTAAAGTAACAAACATCAACAAAAGGCTAAATACAAGCTGATAGGGAGGGATTTTGCTCCACACTCCAAGCAAATTGCTTCAGAGTGTTTGCTTCAGGAAGATTATAACATCCTGTACACATTAGCAATGAAACATCCAGTCCTACAACATTGGCTACACTGGTCTTTTGGGGGCATGTGGAATATTTAGAACCTACTAGAAGCTACAATGAAAGACCATTTACATACTGAATGGGAATGCCAGTCCATTCTTCTCTATTAGCTGCAAGGTATCTTCTCCGCAGGCACTTGTCAGCTCCATAAAGGGTGGTGAACAGATCCTCTCATCTATAAGACAAAAAAAAAAAAAGACTCAAATGGAGATCCTACAAGGCGGAGTTTAACTTCTCAGTTATATCGTTACTAGCTCTCTCCAGAGTAACTGCTTCTAGACAGTCAGTCTTACTTTGATATTAAAGCACTGG
Source organism: Rhea pennata (assembly GCF_028389875.1). Classification (NCBI taxonomy): domain Eukaryota; kingdom Metazoa; phylum Chordata; class Aves; order Rheiformes; family Rheidae; genus Rhea; species Rhea pennata. The sequence goes on from NC_084667.1 coordinate 53,163,151, forward strand.
CAATTTGGGTTTCAGAAGATGAAAGTTCAGGCACTCCAAAATCGAAAGGTAATACAAAGACCAAATTTTCACAGGTAGTCAGGCAAAACCCACCACCTACTTATGAATACCTAACTATTCAAGACTTAGTTAGTAAGGTAAAAATCAACTGGGATCTTATCTCTTAACATTACTGCCTCCATGGAGTTTTAGCTACAGCAAGGTTAAGTTTGGAGTAAAAAATGAGTTACAACTCAAGTTCGCTGTGCAGTGGAGAACTGCAATTCAGAATAGATCAGCCAAAAATCACCTAAAAGAAACACTGTGACATGTTCCTCCAAGGAGTGATGGGTGACTAACATAAAAGGTGGAAGCCATTAGGATGTCTGGAAAAGCTCCAATCACAGGTCTGTATCTACCAGCAACTTGTCTTGAAAATAAGCAAAATGTGATTGTTATCATCATCCATTATTCTTCTAGAGAGCACACAGACTCCAAACAGGTGGAGGCCAAATTGTGCAAATGGTGCAAAAATCAAAAAGCAAAACCCCAGCAGTTATCTATATACTCCCAAAGAGCTGTACATCCTGCACCACTTTAGATTAAATGCTTTTCACTTCAAGTACATATTTATGCATTATTCTGTCATAGAGAAGGGAAAACTGAGGCACTGAAGATGAGAGAGGCAAAATTCTTTATATCTTAGTACGTCTATCTCAATATATGCTTGAATGCTCTGAGAATATCTGAGAACTCTGACCATTAAACAATGCTGTTGCTAAGAGAAGTTTTCTGCAAAGAGAAAAGACTATTTTCATATACCCCAAAAGGAGCAGAAAGATTGATGCTTTGAGGTCAACGTCTAAAAAGCGAAACAAAACATCTCAGACTTCAAAGTTTTCAGCTTGCTGCTATGAAAACAGAAAGCGGCATCCAAAAGTGACAGGTACTGTAATATTTACAAGCCTTTGCCAGAGCAAAAATTCCTTAGATTAATCCAAAGAATCAGATTTAGTTTACAGATACTTGGGAACAACTTTGGCTTGGCAGCTCTCCCACCCTTATGCTCAACGCTCACAAATAACTTTGTCTTCAGAGTGCAAATGCAGAAGGACGTATGGTTCCATTTCACTTCCCTCCATTTCTCTCCCATACAAACATGAACTGGAGATGGGGAGTTTCAGTGTTCCTGCCAACCATATGACACTTGGATGGGGAGATGAAGAAAGGGGCAAACAGTAATTTCTTTGACTTTGTACTTAGAAAAGACCACTTGGATCAACAAAAATTAGCAGAGAAGACTCTTAGCATCTCAAAGTGCTCCTGCTGAGTTTGACTGAACAGCAAGGCCTTTTCTCCATCAAAAGGGCAGCTCTAGCCCACTAAAGTCTCTAAAACACACTTTTAACTCACAGCCAGACCTGAAGACAAAGCAACCCTCCTCCAACCCAAGATCTCAGTACAGCCTTCAGCTAGAAACCTGCTGCTCTGAGTTTTAACACACACATTGCGTTTCTAAAGGCAGCTGTCAGTTTAAAAAAGGTCTCCAGCTGTCAGTGATGATCCCTGCTTCCTTCCCAGAGTGCCAAACATACTCTAAAAATTTATCTCACCACCAAGCTCCTCTTATCAGAGGAGAAGCTGGCTCAGCATACCTTCTCGGCACTAAGGACCACGACAGACCTAATTCAGTAGTTGAAGGTCAACTTCTATACTGCTTTTCACCAGCAAGACATTGCATTGTACAATACACAAAGTATAACCAAACATGCAGAGGTGCATTTAGCATTGCCCTCTGCTTCTGCCAAGGCAATCAAATCTTAGCAGGATATGACTGAGCTCCATTCAGGCGCTAGACTTTGTTAGCTGTTGTCACTATTCCTTCTCAAATCAGTAGTGACCAGTCACCACAGGAAACCACCCCCAGAAAGGACTACAATAAACATAGCTGGTCTAGAGGTGAGACTGGGAGACGTTAGTCTGGCCCTGCTGCTGACCTTTTATATTGACATTACAGCCTAACCCTCCAATCTAAAAACAAGTTCTTAGTTGCATTACAGAACCTAGTGAGGACTAAATACCTCTATAAAAGCAGCCTGAGAACTGAAGTATGATGCACAACGGCAGCAGGCCTTCCACAGAGCTGCATCAGATGTGCACCACTAACCGAAGTGACTATTTGCATGTTTGCATGTGTCAGGAGGACACAGAGTTAATGCAATCCAGATCTCACACAAGGAGTAGGTATTGCCGCTTTTATACCATCCGTACTCAATTCAGAGCTCTGCTTCAAGATGCGACTGATCAAAAGAGACTTTTTTTCTAAAATAGAAAGTTTGGAAAAGATTCTATCTCATCTTCCATCTTTGCCTACATACAAGTGTCCTTAGCGCTCAAGAGATTTCTACAAATGCAACTTCTATACTCTCCACTTTGGATTTGAAAGTAAAACTTAGTCACTTCCTTCCTCTCACTAACTACATACCTTGAGTTATCAAACCTGCACTTCAGAAGAAATACTTCTGGTTGTTCTGTATGCAGAAAATTGGCCTTGATTTTTGTAATCCTCATGTCTTCCTTCTGCAGTTTTTTGGGGTTTTCTATTTTACACACAAACAGGAAAAATTTAAAAAGAAATGAGAATTTTTGCTGAAAGGAGGGTGGGAGAGAAGAGGCTTCCTTTCACTAAAAAGAAAACTATTCTAGGTCTGACCATATATGAGCACATCTTTGGTTACTAACAGAACGGCTCTATATGTTTGGAGCTCTGCCTTTGCAAATTATCAGTGGTTTACAGATCACCTACAACCACAACTGAAGCAAACTCTCAGGAAAGTCATCAAAAAATGTTCCATTTTTGCAGGTTCATATTTTCTTACTACAAAGCTTACATTTTTAATGTATTTTTTTAAAAAAATCTAGTCAAATTTTTGAAAGTTTTGATGTATTGACTGCAGAGGAACTGCAATCCAGTCTTTTTGTCTATTAGAAACCTGCATGGCTAATTCACTTATAATAATGATTAAAGAAAATGTAGTAAGTTTAACCCTGGATAAACATAATTACTAAATCTATCTTCCTTCAGCCTTTATTGAATCAAAGATATCAGCAAGACAAACCTCTCTATAAATCAAAGGAATGCTGTGATGTAAGATAGAGACAGCATTTTTAAGCCCTATTTTTATTCAGAGTAAATCTGACAGTGATATTTCTGTCTTTTCAAAGTACCTAACAGCCTCTCCACAGCTGCCTTTGAAAACGTGGCCAGAATTACAGGTGGACCACATCAAATCCAGAGCCATCAACTTAACAGCAACAAGGAAAAACTACTCAGACGAGGAGAGGGTTCAACTTTCACTTAAGACAAGCATCAAAAGTATCTGTAGTGTTTTTGTTGTTAGAGACAACATATCACTAAATTTAGAGTGAAAATGCTGTCTCTGCTTTCCTCTATTCCTTCCCAACTTTGTCCTTATTTTCTATTGTATGTCTTGGCATACACTTTGCAGTGTCTACTTTCTATATTTTCTTTAAATTCTACTTCCTTTCCTTCAAGGTTTTCTGCTCCGACAGTGGCATCCTTCTCTCCTTCCTTTTTACTTTCTGCATTATCTCTTTCTCTCATCTCCATTTCTTCTCTATTGTGGTCTTTTCGTTTCTAATTGCCATTTCTATCCTCCCATTGCTACGTATGCTTTATCTCTCCAGTCTTCTTTGAATGGAAGTCGCAGCTGGGATCATGTTCACTCCAAACACAGGGGGAACACAGAATCTCTGAAGATGGAAGGGAAGCAGACACTAACAACAGGTTCTGGGTGGTAGCTGGAACGATGGGAGGCAGTCACCTCCCTGCATCCATACAGCTTTGGGGCAGTCAGGTCTGGCTTATTTTGCTCTGAGGGTTAGCTTTCTCACAGAGTTGCCCCATTCCCATGGAGCAACAACATTATTACAAAGGTAGAAAACGTAACTGGTGAAGGCTAGTCTACAGGACAAATAACAAAGCTAAACAACAAAGGAGAGGTGGGAAGAGTATTCGTACCTAGGGTTTTGGTGCAAGGAGCACGAATTATTCTGGATGAAATCAATGATACTGAGTGAAGCAATAGGATGTGAAGAAGGAAAAAAAATGCAGACTAAGTATTGTTTGGGGAAAAAGTTTTCTGACTTCTGGAAGTGGTGGAAATCTTAATGCTTGCGACTTGCTTAAGTAAGAGATGTTGAGCTCTTGCTCTCTGTGGCTGGAAGAGCTACCAGGATTGTTTCTGAAAAAACAGAGTATGTTACTTCTGTACCACATAATACTGTATGCAGAGAAATGGCAAAGCTGCTCATAAAAAGTGCTGGCCTCTGCTGTAAAGACCCGTTAAGATAAGCAGAAAAACATCCATACCAAAATCAAGACTGGTTCAGGTCAGTCACCATCAAAGGCTCATACGGCAAATGTTCAGTCTTAAGCAATCAGGAAAGATTTAGAGGAGAACATACTGAACTCTAAACTTCCTCCTTTGTTGAGAAAAGCCCCTCACTAATAGAATAGTTGGCTCTGTGATTTGGAGACCCTAAGCCTCTTTAAAAACAAATGAAGATTTTCAGTAAACTGTGCTTCACTGTAGCTTCCGCCAGTTTGCACTGCTGCACTCTGCTCCTGTGGGGATTAAGAAGATGCACAGATAGTACATCTTTTTCTCCTAATACAGTAAGGGGAGGAAATCTGAACTTCCAGCTCACCCCTGCCTCCTAAGTTCACTTTCAACCCAAAGAACAACTAATCAAATAAAGAATTTGGTAGATCCTTTTTTTAGCATACGGCTGAACTTTATCTTGAAGGTATCTTAATTTAAATCACTACATGATTGGGTTTTTGCCCTTCAGAATCTCTTTTATCATTGTAAACTTATCACAGCTTTGGACTGTCACTTCTGCTATGATCAAAAGTCACCAAGTCAAGGAGTCAGCCAAGCTAAGCCAACACATGACTTATGGTTGCAGCAGCCCCAGTCTGTAATTTGGAAGAACCTATCCTTACTGTTTTCTTTAGTTCTTTATTTTTCAATTGAAACTTCATAAAAATAAAACTTTGCACAGTTTTCAGTCAAGCTTATACTAGCACTTCTGAGCTTCATTAAAAATATTCTCAAGCTGTTTTCTCTTCCCGCAGAAACAAATACATGTGTGGAATACTGGTAGAACAGATTTTGTATAAACATATGTTGATTTGTACTTCTCATTGAAACTTAAAAATTAACTTATATCTGAATACCCATGTGTTTGCCTCTTAATCTTAAATTGTGATGGGAAAATAATTCAATTCTTATGATAAAGCAGCTGTACCTGGGGTGCATATGGCAGCATATTCCAAAGACACAAGAGGGCAGAGCACACTTAGCTCTGAGGGCTTTTTTGATTCTAATGTTAACACAGCTTTAAATGTGAGGCGTTGTGCACTGAGTATCTATGTTAAATTGTACATCTGCATAAGCAACAGGCTTTATTTCTAATAAATTAATGATTTTAACACACATGTCCGGTGAGCGAGAAAAATCTCACAACTGAATATAAATAAGAAACTATTACAAAAGCTCTCAAGAACCTGCCATTTCCGTGAAATGGGTGCTAATTATAGTTTCTGAACATGACAAATTCAGTTTAGATTAGAGAGTGATGACAAAAGCTAAAAAAGAAATAAAGGAGAATGTCGAAGCGAAGCCAACCTGCTAAGAGTTCTTCCTTCAGCTTCCCTTGGTGGCCTCTACAATTATTCACAGATAACCATTTCATAAAATTGTGGTCTGCAAGCTATCTCCCCCTACCTTGCAGATACAGACTTTCATTTTATGCCCATTTATCTCAGTAAAATGAGTGCTCCTTTCTGATTCCCAAGAAAGGAATTCACCTCATCTCTTCGGCACATCCTGTTAAAGAGGTAGGTTTTGCAAACAAGCATTCAGCTTACTCACTGCGACTAAGCCTGGTGGGTATCTGGAGGCAGACCAGTACAGCTACAGACATGCCTTGAGTTAGAACAGGCTAGTGGTGAAACATGTTCATTGACACTACCCAATAAAGCAAGTCCACAGAAATGTAACAAGTTAAGAGGTGAAAGATTATCTCATGCAGGAGACAGATCAGAGGAGTGACTAGGAAATGCATGTTAGTCATCAAATAACCCAATTTTTCAGAGCTAGATGGTGACCTACCACCTTGAAAATGCAAGAGACTGAAAGCTGTACAGTACAAGCATGGCTCTTCCCTCCTGCCCCCAAAATTTTACAATAAATGATATTAGGTGCCTGAAAAACACAGTATTTTGGCAGTGTTAATTAAAGCCTATTTCCTGCAGTTTATCAGAAGTAATCAAGAGAGAGTTATGTTTACAAATCCTAATTCATTCTCCTTCACTAAGTTTTCCAGGTTTCTCAGTGGCACCACATGCAAAAACTCCTAAGGAGACTCTGATTTACAAAAAGCGGGTGTGTGGGGTGGTGGTAAACGGACCAGCTCGCCAGAAAAAAGGAAATAAATCTTTCAGTGCTTTTTAGAAGAACAATCTTAGGTAAAATTGTCTCATAAGTAGAGAGGAAGACTGGAGAAAAACTGCTAGCAATGCTCCTGTTGAAACTGTAAGAATTATTCTTTGCAACAACAAAGTTGTACCAAAGTTTGGGGAAACATTTTACAGGTTGGAATGTTTCCAGCTTACAGCCAGAGCATTATATGAAGAATAAAAGTCATTTTCTTCATCAAATAAGAAATTAATTATTTGGGAACTCAAAGAAGTTTTTATCTGCATTTTTATCCCAATAATGTCCTATCTAGTACACTGGAATTAAAAATACAGATATAAATGAAACCCCAAAGAGATTTCCAGAAGAACGGCAATGCTAAATCTGCTTCTTGGATGTGCTGTATATTAAAATGCAAATATAAGGTTCAGAATAGGAGTTCAGAATACCTGAACCACTATTAAAGCCAACTCATCATCTCTAGACAGTAGCTTATATCTGCTGTTTCACATACTTACCCATATTTTGGATATGGAATCAATTGTTAGAATCATGACTCTGAAGCAACAAGTCTCTGAGTTTAAAATTCTGATCATCAATGTGGCCTACTTTAGCACACAACGACAATTAAGTGTCAGCACCAAAAGCTAGTGCCTATATGTCTAGTTCCTCAGAAATACAGAAGAAATGGTCTGATGTATTTTATTCCATGCTTCTTCTGCCTGATCTCTGAGCTACAAACTGCTTAGACTAGTTCAAAACAATTTCTAAGCTAATAATTCCTGTCTGCAAGCTACACACCTGCAGGACAGAGGCTGGTGAGATGCTAGATTGCATCCTACTGGTCTAGACAGAGCCAGACTGGCCTAGAGTGAGAGGAACAAACGGCGGTCTGCACTTCCCTGTATGAACACACACGGCTTGAAAACGGCCAGGGAGCACCAGCATTTATTGCAAATATAATGCAAATATACTGGTACATGTTACAGTGTTGGAATTTGAAGGAAATGTATTAGTACCAGAGCTCTTGTGTGCTTGAGCAGACAATCAAGGTTCCTCGTAATTAGAACATGCACATGAGAAATTTCACTTCACAGCAGAGGAGCAGCTTGCTTCACCCAGTGGCATGCTAACCATGCCCAGAATCCAAGGCAAGCCTTGAAGGCCCAAGGCTGAATTCCTTACTGATTTTACTCTCAGGTAACTCTGTTGACTTAATTGAGTCTTTGTGTCTCATACAAAGTATACTGTCTAACCAAAAAAATTTCACCACTACCAACAACAAAAACACCCACATCTCACCACAAGTGAGTATATTCATGGTGGGGGGCAATGGTAGACATGGCATAGGCATCTTTTTCTTGCCTGTGACGGAGCTCCTTTGCAGATATTAGAGCACTCAAAAGACTAGAGTCAAATAAAGCTCTTTATAGCTGATATAAGAGAGTTGATGGCCCTTAACCAGATCAGTTTAATAAGCTTTTGTAAGCTATTCCTGGGGGAGACTACAGAATGCGTAGGCTGTGGTTTCAGTAAATACCACTTTCAATCTGTGTCTGCCAGGCCAGAGACAAAGCAGCAGCCTACAGGGAGTGGGGAATAAAGCGATAAAACTTCCTCCAGGGCAGAAAGGCTTCTCCATGACATGCTGAAAGGGGGCTCTGATGGCATCAGTCGATGCCAAGATTAAGCCTGTGCAGTGCACCAGCACCCCTGCAGCAGCTGTGCTCTGCTTAGGGGCAGTGAGGAACAGGGCTTTTCATTTCCATTACAGACCACACCACGGACTATGCGAGAAATGTGGATAACTACCTCACCTTTCTACTTATCCAGCTCACATATACATGAGCAAACATAAAACTGCAAGAGGTTAAATGCAGATCTATAAAATACAACAATATCTTTGGATAACACTGAATACTAAGAGAAGGAAATCACTGACACTGTACCACAAAGCAGGGCTGACAGCAAACCCTGCAGCTGAGCATCTTTAGCCTCTGACATTTTGTGGGCCCATCTCCGTCCTGAAGGATCAAAAGGCTCTTCCAGAGGTTTGGTTACTTTTGCTTTCATTTGAGTTTTCTTAAGTAAAGCAGCTTCCCAGAAAAACAGCACGATAGCAAGGCATTTCGTACTGCGTCATGAGTGAAACGTAAGAATGTGGTGTCAGTAACAACAGCGGAAAGAACTGTTTAACCTAAAACAAATACATCTTTAAACAAGGATGGAAAAACCTAAGCAGAAACTTAAATATCAACTCAGCAACATATACAAATGACCATCAGCCCAAAGTTTACATGTAACATATGGGAAACTGAAAGGTAACATCCTGTCCCAACGCTGTCTTTGCGCTGCTTAGCAAACTTCTCTGACGCATGGGGGACTTTTACCTTATACAGTACTCAAAGCTTAGAGCTTGCGTAAAGACTAGCGCTGTGTGGTACAGAAGAAATAACCATATGAACAGTTTTTCTTATTAAGAAACCTTTCGCATTTCCAAACGAAGAACTTCAAAGAAGATAGAAGATTTGTGGACAATTCTGAAATGCTCAGGAAAATCATAATTATGAAAGACCAGTTCTGGTCTTCAAGGATCTTGTTCTGCCCTTGTTTGCAATGGGCTGAATTAGAGTATAGCACAGGGAGGAAAGCTGCTGCCTGCTACAGGGTCTCCTGCAATTTGATGATTATTCCAAACTGAGGTGTACAGAGCCCACTCAAACCCAAGACAAAAGAAAAGGCTTCCAAGACAAACAAGCTACATGGATTTCCATTTAACATCAGAAAGAAGAAAAGCAAAGACATTTCTCCATGGGAAAACTTTGCTGGTATATGTTTTTCTGTCACAATTGGTGCAAATATAACAAAGAGATGCACCCACACCACTTTGTTTACACTAGATTAGTTTCTTCTCCTAAAGAGACCTTAGACAGCACTGTATGTTTTTTTCACAAATAACTGCATGACCTCCTGGGTAGATATTGCAGTGTGCAGTGTTCCTGCACTGGACCCCAGATGATCAAAATGCACTTTGCAACACCCATCAGAACCTGCTCAGGGCAAGCACCAGCAGTCCTTGCTGGATATCCCAAAAAGTCACACCATTTTAGTCAGCTGACATCACTTCTAAATGGTTGATGGACCAGAAGGAGGAAATACTGCTGAGCACCAGGATCCTGGCTGTCATCAGGAAGAAAAGGCAGTGCTGTATGAATTAGAAGGCGCATGTGTACAAGCTTTGTATTTCCGTGGGAGTTACCTGCTAAAACAGCAGCCCTTAGGGCAATATCCAAGACCAAGAGGTTTATTTCATACAGATGGCACAGCTGTATGGTACTGCTTAGCAATATTTACTGGCTGACCCCTTCCTTGTGCTGTGAGGCTGGATGTTGGACACCATCGCTGCTGTGATCAATGCCTGAGTCTCCAGTTTGATGCAGCGCATGTCAAAGCACTAAGAGCAGAAAGAAACTTCTTACTCCCTGGAAAAAGTAGTTGGCAGACACTATCCAAATCATTCCACATAGAGAAATCTACTGTGGTCTCTCTCTCTCCTGCAGGAAGTGCTAGTGTTGGCAGAATTAATTGAAGATCTAGTCTTTATAACACTTCTTCTGGGCTTTATAAGCTAGCTGTTTGCAGATATTTGCCTCTCATCTCTTTCTTCCTGTAGAGGATCACACCTGGGCAATCTGACACTCAACCCTGCACAAAGTAGCCCTGTGCTGGGACAACAGTGGAAATGTGAGTCATTTGAAAACTCCCTCTGAAAAACAGGTCTCTTGCATCCAAACCAAAATAAATTAATGCAAACCAAGATGTAATACATGCTCTGAAAATCAAATCAAATCAAATGATAGCCTCAAGACTAAACTTATATGGAGGGAGCATGAATTTCTTGCACCTCTTTCTGCCAAAAATTCTACCTCTGTTCTGCATGTGGACAAAGCCCAAGTGAGACTTTTACCCAAACTAGATGAATAACTAGATAAATAGATTCTTTGAAGAATTCTATCTTATCGGTTAATAATCTCTTCATTTTGCACTTTCTACATACACTTACTCTTCCCACTTACTCATTCTATTTCAACCAATACTCAGTGGCCAAAGTAAAGACAATTCCACACAACCTTTACAGCTGAGTCTAATGCTGTGTCCCAATCTGATACCTTGCTTTTTGAAAGAGTCTACATCTGAAAACCTCATTGCCAGGAGGAAGCAAGCCTACCATTTGATCTCTTCCAAAAACAGTTGGGCAAGAGGGAGATGGCAACGAAAAGGTAGTGAAAGGGATGACAACTCCACTAGAACAGAGTCCCTGACTGACTTCCCCAAAGATATGACACCATCAGCAGCCAAGCACATAACGATAGCAATCTGCTGAGCATGAAGATCTTCCAGAAACTGTGTGCTGAAGGATAATCATGATGGAAGGGGGAATTCATCTCAGCTAGATTCAGTCACTTTGTCTATATTAGCTGTCTGCGTACCAAGTACAATCAAAGGGGACAGCACCTTTGGACAGTGATTTATGTTAGATGTTCAATAGTTTAACATTAATCACTCTTGGACATACCTATCTTTGCCCAATGACTGCAGAGTAACTTAGAAACCTAGTATTGAATAGACATCTAACTTTCAGTCAAATAAGTCAGGTACAAGGAACTGCCCTTTGTTGCTAGATAATTACCATCATGTGAGCTGTTGCTGCAGTCAGTCAAAGAATCTTCTTGTTCTCCTGAAATATGTGTTTCTGTCTCACACCAAGCAATGCTGACCTGTGTATTCTCCATACACAAAGAAATGCATACTATTTTCTGACTACAGTTAATACACTGACTCTTGATTCATGATCCTGCAACCATCCCCTGTCAAAGAAGCATTACAGCAAGAGAGAAACAGATTTCCACAGGCAAAAACACTCTAAAGTAAAGCCCTGAAACGATCGAGAGTTTGTTGCTGATTTGCTCAGTATACATTCAGGAATGCTAGGCCAGGACAAATTGTTTCTCGAATCATCTTCTCTACTTCAGCAAAGATTAGCTCCCAAATAAGCTCGCTAGTATAATTTTACTTATCTAAAAGCAAATGAAAATATCACTCTGTTCCATCAGACTGTAGGTGTGTCTCTGTGGTTTCAACTTGGGCTCCCCAGCACAGGCTTGCTGCTGCTTATTGAATCTTTTGTTTGTAATACGTTAACCTGGATTACACCTCCTGCTCTTGGAAAACTGATTGGTACTGACTCATGAAGTGACAAGAATAATTTTTTTCTCTGTATCTCTTTGTACTGCATTAGGCTGGAGGGGCTGTACCAGCCTCTGCAAGTAGTTCCTATGTGCTGACAGGAGGACCAAATGTACTGAAGTATACTAATTTTCTTTTTTTGTAATCGGCTTACCCATTTAAGGTTTAATGTAACAGCTATCTCTGTGACGTCTTAAACCAATTAGTCAGGATTTAAGAGGCATGGGAAGTGTTTTCCCTAAAAATAAAAACATTCAAAAAATTGTTAGTAGAATCTTCTTTTCTACATATAATGGTCACTTCCTAATTATCATCCCCTTTATCAACTCTTATTGTTATGAACACCATAAAATACTCATTCTCTAGGCCCTCTCATCTTGGGAGTATTTTAATTGACTGGCCCCAGGTCTTCTCACACATTGCTGGTTGTTCTTTCCAGGGACTGTTCAGTTCCTTCCTTCCTCCTCACAGTCCTTGTACATTGCCCCTTCGAAGTCCTATCTGCTCTTACGATTAAAGATTCAGTCCTCCTGACATTTCTGACCTTCTCCTACCCACCTATGCCAGCATCTTTTGAAAAGCTTTCTCAAGGACAAACTCTTTCCCAAATACTCTTTCCGTGATATTTCCCAAACCAAGTCCTCCTTCAAATCCCCATTGCCAAAACTCAAGCTTACAGAACCACATATTTTTCCTTCCCTGCATGGTTGGATCCTTTTCATGTCTCTCCCCTTTAAACTCTCCCACCAACTATAAGTCGCAATGAAATTAGTCACAGGTATGCTAACCTTTTCAATGAAGTATCTCTGGAAAACTCAAATACAAGTTTACTCATTTCATGTTACTTCATATTACTTTTGTTAAAGTTAAGAGAAGACAGATCACTTGAATTGGGAATTTAGGTGCTTAGACCACTTTGCAAATGATTCCAAGAAGAGTTCGATAATTGCACTTGTTGCTCATTGCCACTATCTTGCCCACAATTCCTGTTCCATCCAGACCAAATCTTAACATGACCTTGACTCCTAGCTCATGCTGAAGGAAATGCCAGTGATTTTGCTCGTATGAGCAGCTAAAAGTAATATCTCAAGTGAAAGAAGACTCAAATATCCGAAAGAGATCAGAGAAAGCTAAACAACAGTATAACCATAAATTGCAATGTTAAAACAGAGCACTGAGTGGGTGTG